>NC_044384.1:28960927-29260927 GCF_006542625.1 Nomascus leucogenys | reverse complement strand
ATAAAAAACCGAGGTTGCCAAGTTCAATAGGGTTTCTAAGTTTCACTCCGGGCCTAAGGCAGACTTTTGAAGTTTTTTTCTAATGTCTGCAGCTGACTGAGTGATAAGCTTATCCTTTAAGATTAGTTGGCCTTCAATAGAGTCAGGTGACAGGGAGGTAGGCTTCCTCAATGCCTCCCTTAGTCTCTCCAGAAAGGCGGTAGGATTTTCTTCCTTTCCCTGTGTTATAGTGGACACATTGAATAATTCATAGGCTTCTTCCTAGTTTTCCTTAGTCCTTGTAGCACGCAAGTTGCCAACTGTCTGTGGCAACAATCTGCATGTTCTGTGTCTCAATGAGGGTCTACATTGGGAACTGCCTGTGGCCTGTGGGGAATCATTCTTTCCTCTGTTATCATCCTATCATTGACCTGACTGAGATACCAGAGATTGCCAATTCTCGGCTGCAGTTTGACGCACTTTTTCATTTGGGTTTGTTGATTTGCATAACTATATCTCTCCAAGTCAGATCAAAGGATTGTCCTAACCCTCATAAAACATCAATATAGCCATCAGGGTTATCTGAGAATTTACCTACATCTATTTTAATTTGCTTTAAGTCTGAGAGAGAAAAAGGTACATGTACTCTGGCTGGGCGGAATTCTCCTCCTCCCACTGCTTGGAGGCGGCACAATTGGGGAATATTGCCACTCTTTGGTTCATTGTTTACCCCTTTGTCTGTCTCCTTTTGCACTGTTTGGGTTGAAGGGGGGTCCTTAATAGTTGGAGAAGCAGTCAGGGGGGTGCTGGGGTAGGGAGGTAGACTCTGAGGGCTTCCTGTAGGGCATAAATCACACTTTCTACATAATTGCGAGTTGTCTCTTAATGAAAAGAAAGTTAGTACATATGGCAATTCACTCCATTTGCCTTCTTTTCTACAAAGAGGTCTAGCTGTAAGATGGTGTTATAATTTATACTTCCCTCAGGAGGCCAGGTTTCTCCCCCTTGAAGAGGATATCGTGGCCAGGCGGTACTGCAGAAGAATATAAGTCATTTCTTTCTTAGAGTCTGAGGGTCAAATTGGTCCCAATTCTCCAGAATACATCTTAGGGGTGTTTTTGCCTTGGGGGGAATATTTCCCATCTGAACAAAGAAGATAGGGATGCCAGCACCCCTAGTCATTTTCTGATGAGCATTAGTCCTAGAGCATCCTCTGTAGTCCTAATGCTTATTCCTTTCCAGGGTGCATAACCACCCATGGACCTCTGCTTATCGGATTAGTTATGCTCACTGATGTAGCAGTCCTGCACCCCTTTTCCTGCCTCTCTTGACCACAAAGAAAGGGGTCTGGGCTGCTGGATTCTAGTGGTCCTTTACCAGCATGCCCAACATTGCCTTTGTGCTCAGGGGTGAGTCCTAGAGCTGGGCTGGGTTCCTGAGTATTTCATAACAACCCAGCTGCCCCATCAAGATGCAATCCCATAAACAACAGTTCTTATGCAAATTCATTTCAGAGAAGGTGTAGGTAAGGTTTTGAGTCAGGGCTGAGATAGTCTTTTGATTCTGTAAGTACTTTAAGGCTTGGCTGAGTGCAAACAGCTCGCATGTTTGAGGAGACCAATTATTAGGCCATTTTTCTAACTCTGCTTCCACAAGAGTCTCCCTATCAATGACTGAATACCCATTGTGGTTTTTCCCTCAGCCACTTGGGAGGGACCATCTATCATCCTGTCCTGAAGGGAGTTCCTCCTAGGTCTGGTCAGACCTTTGTATGGTAATTAAGATTTAAGTCCCCTGTTAGGAAATCTGCTGGGTTAAGGGAATTATCAGTGGTTGGTGTTAAATTACCTTTTTCTAACAGAATAGCCCCATACTTAATTTTGAGTTAGTAAATTACTTTTTTGGTTTTTTGACTTAGAATAATTCTGAGGTGAGGTGTGCTCACAATGACGTTTCCTCTAAAAGTTACTTTTCTACTTTCTTTTGTTAGCAAAGCAGTTGCCGCTACAGATTGAATGCCTCCGTGGGTTACTGGGTTAAGGATTTTTGATAGGAAAGCTACGGGTTGTCAGTGGTCTCAGTGTTTTCAGGCTACGCCCTTGTTTACACTGACAAGGTAGTATTGGAGTATTATAGCATCATGGAGAAGACCTTCAATTATCAATTATAGGTTTTAAATTTACCCTGGCTTTTAAAGGAATAGGGCACACTATTTTTTTTTGTTTGTTTTTTGGGTTTTTTTTTTTTTTTTTTTTACTATTTCTTTCTTTTTCTCTTTGACTCCCTCTTTGTCTCTCTCTCCTCTGTCTCACTCTCTCTCCTCCATCTCGCTCTATCTCCTCTGTCTCACTCTCTCTCCTCCATCTCACTCTATCTCCTCTGTCTCGCTCCCTCTCCTCCGTCTCACTCTATCTCCTCTGTCTGGCACTCTCTCCTCTGTCTCGTGCTCTCTCTCCTCTGCCATTACAAACTTGGGGCCCTGGCAAGGGTGGTAGGGAATGGGTCCCACATAACTGCCCATGTTGAGAGCTGTATACCTAAATCAGGAGGGACATCAGGAATAAGAGTCCCTGGATTTATAGCCTAGATGCCTAAGGACGCAGCATAGAGCTTCCTTAGATCCCTTTGGAGATACAACTTGCTAGATGAAATGAAAGTCTAAACCATTAGTACCTAGGAGGTAAGTAAGGATCGGGGAAGTAGATTCGAGGTAAGGAGAATTTTGGGGCTACACTTTCAAGAAAGTCGTGGTCGGGACCCAGGAGGTATGGGCCAGAAGGAAAGGTAGGGGCGCATGCATGGGTGACTGTTGAGCAGAGACTTCTAGCTGCACCATGATCTCGACTGGCTAATGCCGGAGTTCGGGAGGACAGCTTTCTGCGTCTAGTAAGCCCTCAGCTTCCCCAAGAAAACTGAAAGTGAAAGCTGGCTCCAGGCAGACCAACATCCCAACGCAGAAGGGTTCGGGGTTGTTAGAAAGCACTTACCCTGATAGCCTCACACCTGAGTCTTAAGTCCGGTGGCCACGCTAATCTTTTTTTTTTTTTTTTTTTTTGAGACGGAGTCTCGCTTTGTTGCCCAGGCTGGAGTGCAGTGGCGAGATCTCAGCTCACTGCAAGCTCCACCTCCTGGGTTCACGCCATTCTCCTCCCTCAGCCTCCCACACGCTAATCATTTTTAACCTGCCAACAGGTGCCCGGTATTTTCCTCCAATTCTAAGGAAGCATAGGACAGAATAGCAAGTGAAAGAGGTCCAATATTACTCACTACTTTGGAGATCTCTTCGTGGTTACCAAAATGTCACCGGGGGGGGGGGGGGTCCTTGCTCCCAGAGCTCCCAAGATGGCAGCCGGCTGCTTCCAAGATGGTGGCAAGCCTCTTGACCTGGGGTTCTTGGCCTCACGGATTCCAAGGAAAGGAATCTTGGGCTATGCGGTGAGTGTTATAGCTCTATTAGAAGCCGTGGGTCATGGAAGAGAACCGTGGAACCCAGCGACTAGTGTTCAGCTCAATTAGGATGAACCTGGGCACTTAGCCATGCAGGAACAATGGCAAGCCTTTAGCCCCATCAGGAGTGGCAATGGGCGCCTTGCTGGATCAGGAGCACAGAGGACACCCTGCTGGATCCGAAGGGATGGAAGTCTGCAGTGGGTCTGCAGCGGCGGCAAACAGCAGTTGTGGACAGTAAGCGAAAGCTCAGCGCCAGCCGAGCGGTAACAAACACGCACCAGAAGAGAGCGCAGTTGCAAGATTTAACAGAGCCAAAACAGAGCTCCCATACAAAGGGAGGGGACCCAAAGAGGGTAGCCATTGCCGGCTTGAATGCCTGGGTTTATATCCCGATCATTGTCCCTCCCACTGTGCTCTCAGGCAATAGATGATTGGCTATTTCTTTACCTCCTGTTTTTGCCTAATTAGCATTTTAGTGAGCTCTCTTTATTACCTGGTCGGTGTGAGCTAAGTTGCAAGCCCCATGTTTAAAGGTGGATGTGGTCACCTTCCCAGCTAGGCTTAGGGATTCTTAGTCAGTCTAGGAAATCCAGCTAGTCCTGTCTCTCAGTAGCATGAGCAATATTGGTGACAGAGAGGAAGAGCTGAATGCAGTAGACCAGGTGATGGTTGGATAGAAGCAGGTAAGGGAGAAGGAAGTGTCTAGGATACCTTCAGGTTTCAGGCTACTCTCCCTGGATGAATGATGTTGCCACTCACTGGGATAGAGGAGAATGTGCATGGTTCTGGTTGGGGCAGAGATGTGGGTTGTTTGTGTTGTTGAGGGTATTGAAAATCCTCTATCTGCTTTTTAAAAAGCTGAACTTGACGTGTCTTTGGGATGTCCAAAAGGTTTCAAGAAGGCCGTTTGATATATAGATCTGGATCCCAGTAAAAAGGTCTGGGCTGAAAATATGAATGTATAAGCCAACAGCTCATAAGCTGGCACTTGAACCTGTGTGAGATCATTTGATGGGAGTGTGTAGGGCAGAACAAGATAGTTCTAGAAAGGTGTTTGGAAGGATGAAACACTTTTTTCTCTTTTCTTTTTTTCTTAGTCCATGACCTGTGTAAGGGACGAAACATTTTAATGGCCAGTTTAGTGGGTTCTCTTGGTTGCTTTCTCAGAATTAGCATCCTCCGTTTCTCTTCCTAATCCCAGTTTTGTTCAGATATTTCCTTTTTCCTTTTGCAGCTCTGTGCCTCTGCAGAATTTGACTTCATCTTCAATTCTACATGTGGCATGATTAGCATGCGGGCAATCCTATTCCTCTTTCCAATGAATGGTTCAACAATGGCCATGTTACCTGCTAATGAGAGAGGAGAGAAGACCAGTCGTTAGGCTTTGGGAAAATTTGTCCTTGATCCCAAGAGGGTACCAGAGGGAAATCAGTTTAAGTCCTTTGAAAATCTTTGAATCTAGATGTGTTGTCTGGCACTGCTGCATCTCTCTTGCTATCAGCTTGAGCATGTAGACATCACTGAGAGTGGCAGGAAGAGAGAGAGATGCTAGAAAACCGGGGCCTTGGAGTCTTTTAATCTGCTAACCCTGAAATCCTGTTTGACTTCCTTACTTCCTTCTATGTGAGATGACACTTTTTATAATCTTTGTAGTTGGTTTGAGTTGAGATATCTGTTACTTGCAGCAGAGGAAAATGAGGCTGCACATTACACCAGATCCCACAGCTAGTAAGAAAGACACTTGGAATTTGACCTTAAGTTGGTCTGAAGGCAAAGCCCATATGCTAGAACTATCACCCTGACCATAAAAGAAACATTTGTGTTTTCATTAGTTATTTTTTGGTAATTCCAGGACAGGAGATGGCAAAGGGGAGATAGTAAATATTTTAGGCTTTGCAGGCCATATGGTCTCTGTCCCAATTATCCAACTCTGCTGTTGTAGCAAAAGTAGTAATAGAAAATATGTAAATGAGTAGGTGTGGCTGTGCTCCAACAAAACTTTATTTACAAAAACAGGGGGTGGGCCTGTGGGTTGTAGTTTGCCAACACTTGTTCTATTGTAAAAGACTAAGAAAATAAATTCTGAATTAAGACCCTGTGTTCTAATCACAAGTATCATTGTAGGAAATAGTGACTGAATCCAGTTTAAGCACAGTCATGTGCCATTTAACGATATTTTAGCCAAGACAGACTGCATATACAATTGTGGTCTTGTAAGACGATAATGGAGCTGAGAAATTCCTATCACCTGGACACATCTTGCTGATCCTGACTCTGTGGAGGTGGCTAATGTGCGTGTTTGTGTCCTAGTGTGGCAGGCCAATTCTCCCTGACAATTGCCCAGACAGGCCTGCATGCCAGGCACACAGACAGGCCTGCATAGCTCTCCAGTTACACAGACAAATTTCCACAGCACTGCCTTAACATTGAGCAAATAGTTAAACCTGGGGAAATCGGTGCCCAGACATCAAAGCTAGAAATGAAACATATGGTCAGTAGGAGCCTTTCATGGGCTTCTCCCTAACCTGGAGCAAGTCAAAATAATAGAGACAGCCTTACATTCCTAGTGCCAGGACCCATCTCGGGTCAATGGAAACTGAGACAAGTCAAGGTAACAGAGGCAGCTGTTTGAATAGATTCATTGGAGAGCATAAGGCAGCTCTCTGGACCAAGCTGTAAAGGAGATAAGATAGAAATAATCACTCTGGTACTACAGTAGACAGGCCTAAAGGTACTGGGCCCTTTTAATCAAACTGAGCATTTTTTGCCTCTGATCTTCTAGTCGAAACAAAATTAGTTACCAACAGACTTAGGCAAATGCTATACTGCATATAGGCACATAACCCCAACCTATATAAGCACTAAGAAAATTGTAGCACTTTGAGTTGGTCTGGTGGAATTATCTCGGGCCTTCTCCTTGTATCCGGTTACCGCAATGAATTCCCTTATTTCCTAGTTTGTCTGCTTCTTGTTATTGGGCAAATGCAGCTGGACCCGGCTTCGTTCTGAGAATATTAGTTTTTTAAAAAATTACAAATGTAGACCAGGCGCAGTTGTTCACGCTTGTAATCCCAGCACTTTGGAAGGCCGAGGCAGGTGGATCACGAGGTCAGTAGTTCGAGACCAGCCTGACCAACACAGTGAAATCCCTTCTCTACTAAAACTACAAAAATTAGCTGAATGTGATGGTGGGCACCTGGAATCCCAGCTACTCGGGAGGCTGAGACAGGAGAATCGCTTGAACCCAGGAGGTGGAGGTTGCAGTGAGCCGAGATTGTGCCACTGCACTCTAGCCTGGGTGACAGAGCTAGACTCCGTCTCAAAAAAAAGGGAAACCCTTACAGAATAAAGATATAAAGAAAGAAAATATTTTTGTACAGTTGTGCAATGTGTGTTTTAAACTATTATAAGAGTCAAAAAGTGTTTAAAATTTTAAGTTTATAAAGTAAAAAAGTTACAATAAGCTAAAGTTATGATTGAAGAGAATTTTTTATAAATTTAATGTAGCCTAAGTGTAAAGTGTGTATAAAATCTACAGTAGTGTCCAGTAATGTCCTAGGCCTTCACATTCACTCACCACTCACTCACTGACTCACCCAGAACAACTTCCAGTCCTGCAAGCTTCATTCATGTTAAGTACCCTGTACAGGTGTACAATTAAAAAAATATATTTTAAACTGTACTTATACTGTGCCTTTTCTATGTTCAGATGTGTTTAGAGACACCAATACTTGCCATTGTGTTACAATTGCCTACAGTTTTCAATACAGTAACATGATGTACAGGTTTGTAGCTTAGGAGCGATAGGGTACCCCATAGAGCCTAGGTGTGTGGCAGGCTGTACCATCTAAGTTTGTGGAAGTGCACTCTATGATGTTCAAACAATGATGAAATCACCTAATGATACATTTCTCAGAATATATCCCTGTTGTACTTGCTGCAACCTGTGAAATTTCAACACACAGCCAAATTCTATTTTGCTTTTTTAAAGTTTTTTTTTTTTAATCTAGGTCCCAGAATAGCAAGATTTGGATCAACATAACACAAATTGATTTCTAAAATTGAGTAATTAAGAATGATTCACAAATAGAGCATTATAACCAAGTGCCCTAGGGCATTTGCAAAGCTGGGAGGCTGAATGGGTTATGGTGGCTGCCTGAGGATTCTGGGAGATGAGGTTGTCTTTCCTTCTCTGACTCTATTGCCAGCCGCTTCCTCCTCACTTCCCTAAGGCAGCAAGGGGTGCTGGATCCTTCCCAGCTAGAAGTGCCTATTGCACAAGGCATGTGGATGTAGTTAGGAGTGGGGTGGGGCTGAGGCAGTGAGGATCCCACCCCTGTCTATTCCTAGTGCATGTTCAGATAATTTTGGACAACCAGAACTTTTGACTTGTTCTACAGCAACCATCAGAGAATTATTAATAAATGCTCTTTTTGGGGGAGCTTGTAAGGTCTTTGATCTGTGGGAAGAGAAACACTTACTCTTTATTTTGTTTCTATCCTAGAGCTTGGAACAATAATCAAAGTGTGAGTCAGTGAGGGTCTGTTGGCCAGAGTTGGCAAAAAGAAATGTGAGATGAAAACCTGAAGAAATCAATAACAGAACTGAATGATGTTGCAATGGCTGGGGGTAGTGAAAAAATTTTAAATGCTTCCTCTTTCTGCACAGCGGGACATTCTCAGGGAAAGCACATTTTACGACGGACTCTCCACAGAGCAGAATATGTAATATTTCAACGTAGCAATAATACAGTCAAGGGCAATCAATAAGAAGTGCCACTTTTCTACCTGCCTTGATGAATGAAGGTGGGCTCTGGCCTCTCTCCAGTTGGTGCATTTCTGCCTGGCCTGTGCTTGTCAGCCAGGAAAGCATTCACGGCCCCTGGATCCTGCCCCAGGCTGACTTCTCAGCACCCACCTCTGAGTTGGCATGTCTTCTCTGTCACTACCAGAGAGAAGCCCCCTCAGGCTGCAGGGCTGAGCAGAAAGATACAGTGAGGCCAGCTTAAACTCCACCATCCCCAAACACTGGATCAGGCTCCCATTGGTGCAGATTAATTCCAGCCATAGCATCCTGCACAAGTGGCTCAGGAGGGAGAGCCACAAGGCCTAACGTGACAAGCGTTTCATTTTACAGGACGCTTGCTGAAGACTGGACTGGAAGAAGAGGAGATTTCAAAACACAACACAATTAGCCCCACATCACAGGTGTGTACTAAGCAAAACCACAGCCCCAGAGCAGTCTTGGTTCTGAGTTGCACCACAAAGCTGAGGGCCTGGCCGGGAGCACAGGCTGTCAATTTCAAAAGAGATTCTTAGACAGAAAGTCATCACTTATTCATGCTTCATAAGCACACACAGACATTCAAATCCCTTAAAGACAGGATGCTGCACCACTTCAATTAACAGCAAAGTGAGGCCATTTGCAGCTCAAATTCCGCCCTTTGCTGATAGTAGAAGAGCTTCCACAAGGAGGCAGTAAGCTGTCAAGCCCAATGCTACAGCGGCCAATTGAAATACAGGAAAGGGCCAGACGCAGTGGCTCACGCCTGTAATCCTAGCACTTTGGGAGGCCAAAGCAGGCAGATCACTTGAGCTCAGGAGTTTGAGACCAGCCTAGGCAACATGGCAAAACCCCATCTCTATACAAAGTACAATTAGCTGGGCATGGTGGTGTGCACCTGTAGTCCTAGCTATTTGGAGGGCTGAGGTGGGAGGATGGCTTGAGCCTGTGAGGCAGAGGTTGCAGCGAGCCAAGATCACACCACTGCCCTCCAGCCTGGGTGGCAGACCCAGACCCTGATTTCAAAACAAAACAAAACAAAAACAAAGAAATCTAGGAAAGACTAACTTCCTCAGCTCTAGGAAAGATACTTGGGCATTTTTGTGTTTTTCTTAATTTGTGGTACAAAACCAGAAAGTCTTAGTATTTGACTGTGAAAGCTGTCATAATCAAAATAGTCACTAATGTGAAGAAAACTGTAACAAATAGAGCTAGAGAAGGCCATGGGAAGAGTGTTCTCACACATGTATGCCTGAGTTTAAAAACTCAACAAAACCACAATCTTGCACAAAGGCCATCACGACCTTACACAAAAAATACTTCTGCAAGGACATTTGCCAGGCAACTGCCTGTTCAACATCAGACTGGTGGTGACCCTCATAGCCAAGGATAATTATTTCAAAACAATTGTGTAATGTATTGTACAATTCTGTAGTTTTATTTGGCATGCATATTCCCATTGCCATGCCTAGGCGCAAATAAATCTCTTTTCTTTTAAAGATCCTCTCTCTGTTATTTAGGTTGACATGAGCTTTACTTGATAGGTAAGAAGAGGTACAAATTAGAAATAGCAGACCTATCGGAGAAGGTGAAGCAGCAGCAAACTCATTATCACACGAATGGATGTTCTGTGTAGTTGGAATAAAAAGCTGGGACATTTTACTGGGACCTAAATGGTTTCAAATCAATGCCTCATACAACTGTAGGCATTAGATGGAACAAAACAAAACACCAATAGCGAAACACACAATACTGCGGTAATCATGATAACCAAGTAGGTCTCTATTGATAAAACTTTTACAAAGCCGTTGTTGACACACTGTACCTCAAGTATTGGAGGGAGATGGCCTTGGCATAACCCTTTGTCCTAACATTTATTGATGAGAATCATCTGGTTGGAAGGCCCTTGTAGAGACCACTTAGTTCAATAACTCTTAACCAGGTGACATTACTCACCCCATCTCCTGGCATGGGGCATTTGGAAATGTTTGGGTGTGGTTCTGGTTTTCATAATAACTGAGGATGGGCAGCTTTATAACTGAGAATTAGAGACCAGATGTCAAGGGGCATTAAACATCCTTAACCCCTGTATATGAGCAGTTCCACATAAGAATGATCCCAACTGAAAAGTCAGTAGTGCCTCTGTTAGTCTGTTCTCATGCTGCTAATAAAGACATACCTGAGACTGAGTAATTTATAAAGGAAAGAGGTTTAATTGACTCACAGTTCCATATGGCTGGGGAGACCTCACAATCATACCAGAAGGCGAATGAAGAGCGAAGTCACATCTTACATGTTGGCAGGCAAGAGAGTTTGTGCAAGGGAACACCCATCTATAAAACCATCAGATCTCATGAGACTTATTCACTACCACGAGAATGGTATAGGGGAAACCACCCCATGATTCAATTATCTCCACCTGGCCCTACCCTTGACGTGTGGAGATTATTACAATTCAAAGGGAGAGTCAGGTGGGGACAGAGCCAAATCATATCAACCTCCATTGGGAAACACTAACTTAGACCAATCACCCCATTATACAGATGAGAAAGCTGAAACTTCAGGTTATGAAGTTTTTTTATCTAAGACCACCCAGGTCAGTGACAAAGCTGGGCCCAGGACCCAAGATTCCTGACTCGCACTTCAGGGTATCCTTCCTTAAGTTTCCAGTGACCACCTTTCATAAAATTAGGACTGAGTTTGACAAGTGGGAGGGCACACCTGTGTAAACCAAAAGTATCTGAGACAGGTCTTAGTCAATTTAGAAAGTTTATTTTGCTAAGGTTAAGGAAGGACCATGACACAGCCTCAGGAGGTCCTGACAACATGTGCCCAAGGGGGTTGGGGTGCAGCTTGGTTTTATACATTTTAGGGAGATATGAGACATCAATCAATACATGTAAGGTGTATATTGGTTTGGTCTAGAAAGGTGGGACAACTCAGGGGTGGGGGGCTTCCATGTTATTGGTAGATTTAAAGATTTTTTGATTGGCAATTCATTAAAAGTTATTATCAATAGAAAGGAATGTCTGGGTTATGATAAAGGTTTGTGGAGACCAAGTATTTATCAGGCAGATGAAGCCCCCAGGTAGCAGGCTTCAGAGAGAATGGATTGCAAATGTTTCTTATCAGACGTAAAGAGTCTGTTTTGTCAGTAATTCAAAAGGGAGGGGGGTATAATGAGGCATGTCCAGCTCCCCATTCCCATCATGGCCTGAACTAACTAGTTGTTCAGGTTAACTTTGGAATGCCCTTGGCCCCAAGGAGGGGTCTATTCAGATGGTTGGGGGGGCCTTAGAATTTTATTTTTGGTTTATACCTGGGACAACAGGATAGCATTTTAAATCAGGACTGCCCCGAGAGTGCCTCCCAGCTCTGTATTAGGCTGACTTGGTGCCTGTGCTCCAAAGCCTCACCTGCTGAGATCCACTAACAAGGCAGTCTTGGTGAGTGGGCCAGATGGTGGAGAATTGTTGTTTTATCACAGGGAGGAGGAGATGCTGAAACTCTGGGTCCTCCAGGAGAGGTGCCATGGTCATAGCAGGCCCTGCACCCCACAGGCAAAGCTTCTTGCTCCTCTCTGGGGGTAGAACTTTCTGCACTCCAGACAAATGGATAAGGCATAAAACAGTAGGTTCACCTGCAGCCATCAGACAACAGGCATTTGATTTTTTACATGCTTTTTTGTAAAGCCACATGCAACTCTCTCCAGGCATCCTTTGAGAATGACATCGTCTTTAAAACTCTGCATGGCAATCCCTGACACACTGCTGTGATGCCCAGGGAAGACAGGGCGACCTGGAAGTCCAACTACTTCCTTAAGGTCATCCAACATTTGGATGATTATCCAAAATGCTTCATTGTGGGAGTGAACAATGTGGGCTCTGAGCAGATGCAGCAGATCCAAATGTCCCTGCAAGGGAAGGCTGGCAGACAAGAGCACCATGATGCATGAGGCTATCCAAGGACATCTGGAAAACAACCCAGCTCTGGAGAAACCATTGCCTCATTTCATTTCCGGGGGAATGTGGGTTTTGTGTTCACCAAGGAGGACCTCACTGAGATCAGGGACATGCGGCCACTTATGCTGGTGCCATTGCCCCATGTGAAGTCACTATGCTCACCTGGAACCCTGGTCTGGGGCCCAAGAAGACCTTTCTTACAGGTTTTTGGCATCAGGAACTAAGATGTTCAGGGGCTCTGTTGAAATCCTGAGTGAGGGGCCACTGATTAAGACTGGAGACAAAGTGGGAGCCAGTGAAGCCACACTGGTGAACATGCAGAACATCTCCCCCTCCTCCTTTGAGCTGATCATCCAGCTGGTGTTTGACAACTGCAGCATCTACAACCCTGAAGTGCTTGACAAGGCAGAGGAAACTGCATTCTTGCTTCCTGGAGGGTGTCTGCAATGTTCCCAGTGTCTGTCTGCAGATTGGTTACCCAACTGTTGCATCAGTTCCCTATTCTATCATCAGCAGGTACAAATGGGTGCTGGCTTTGTCTGTGGAGACTGATTACACCTTCCTGCTTGCTGGAAAGGTCAAGGCCATCTTTGCTGCTCCATCTGCATTTGTGGCTGCTGCTCCTGTGGACACTGCTGCTACTACTGCTGCTGCAGCCCCAGACAAAATTGAAGCCAAGGAAGAGTCAGGGGAGGATATGGAATTTGGTCTCTGACTAATCACCGAAAAGCAACAAACTCAGCTAGCTTTATTTGCAAAACCAGGAAATAAAGGCTTGCTTCTTTTAAAAAGAAAAGAAAAAAGACACATGCAAACAAAAAAGAAATGACCCCCTGAGGTGAGGTAGTGTTTTTCAGTTTTTCAGCTGAAACAGAGAACAAAAGTTATTTAAAGAGCTTGCAACTTTCTGATGATGACTCTTGCTTGAAATGCTTGGCCTGTCCTGAATTCCCCGTGCTTTGTACCTTCCATGGCATGGATCATGTTTGTTCTTCCTCTGTAATAATTTGTGCACACTTAGCTGCTCCTGGTGTTAGATCCCAAGCTCTGCAGTGCAGACTCTATTTTAGCATCTTAAGCCAACACAGTGCCTCACATAGGCACACAGTAGACTTTTCAAAAATGCTTGTTGCATAAACAAGCGCAGACCAACTAACTCAGAACTGAGCCTTTTTCTTTCTGCTGCTGCTATGCTGGGGCACTCACAGATATGGGGACCATGTCACTCTCCTTTCATTCCTTAAGGTTTCTCATATGGTTTGGATATTTGTCCATTCTAAAATCTCATGTTGAATTGTGATCCCTGATGTTGGAGGTGAGGCCTCATGAGAGGTGTTTGGGTCATGGGAGAGTGTCCTTCATGAATGGCTGGGTCCTATGTGTAACAAGAGTGAGTTCTCACTCTATTAGTTCACTTGAGATTTGATTGTTTAAAAAAATCCGGCACCTCCCCTCTCTCTCTTGCTCCCTCTCCTGCCATGTGATATGCTGGCTCCCCTTCCCTTCCACCATGATTGTAAGCTTCCTGAGGCCTCACCATAAGCCAGGCAGATGCTGGTGCCATGCTCATATGGCCTGCAGAACTATGGGCTGAATAAACCTCTTTTCTTTATAAATTACCCAGTCTCAGGTATTCCTTTATAGCAACACAAATGGACTAATATAATATCAAATAGGTCTAGAGTCAGATGGTTGGAGTTGAACCCTGCCTGTACTGTTGACTGTTTGACCTTGAAGAAATTACTTGATCTCTTTGGGCTTCAGGGTCCATATCTGTACAATGACCATGATAACTGTACTTATAAGACTGCTGAGAGGATTCAGTATGGGATAATACATGTGTCACTCCAGAGTATTTTCCAATACCAAAAACCAATTCTCCAATTCTCTGGACACCAACTGGGTGTCCTACAATTTGATTCAATTCTGACAGTAACTCTAAATAGTTAGTGTCACGTTCCACAGATTTAAGGGTTCAGTCCCACAAGACTGCCTCAACTGCAGACACCAGTCACAAGTCCAGGGTCACTGAACTTCTGATCAATTGGCTATACATGTGCAGTTCCCACAACCCTCTCCTCAGGTTCAATAATCTGCTAGAATGCATTTCAGATCTCAGAAAAATATTTTTGTTTACTGGCTTATTGTAAAGTATACAACTCAGGAACAGCCAAACAGAAAAGGTGCACAGGGCAAGGTCTGGGGAGTGCAGAGCGTTTCTGTGCCCTCTCTGGGTGCACTACTCTCCGAGCACCTCCATGTGTTTGCCAACTTGAAATCTCTCCAAATCTCATTGTTCAATAGTTTTTATAGAGCTCAATCTCCAGCCCTCCCCCAGAGGGTAGTAGGTGGGGCTGAAGGTTCCCACTCTCTAATCACTCCATCTTTCTGGTGATCAACCCCTTCCTGAGGCTACCTAGTCACTGCATTAGCATAAACTCAGGTGTGACTGAAAGGGGTTCCTTATGAATAACAACAATTCATTATTCAGAAAATTCCAACAGTTTTGGGAGCACCGTGTTGGCAACTGGAGACAAAGACCAAATATATTTCTTGTTATACTTAGCACAGTGCCTGGCTGATGTCATAACCGTTAGTGGATGAATGTTATCTGTCATCATCAACATCACCATTACCTTCCTCAGTTAAGTCTACTGTCTTGCAGTTGAGGTTTTCTAAGGTGTAGACTGAAGATATGAATCACAGTTTTTCATTAAAATAGGAAAGCACTCAGAAAAATACAAGGGTCAGGACACGGAGACCTGACATTCAAAATCTGTTAATTTCAAACAAAATGTCTCAGCCTGAAAGGCCACACTCAAGACAATAGACCATATGGTGGCTTGGTTGGTGGCATCAGGCAGAGTGCTGGAAGAATAATTCTTAGGCCAAACTGTTTTTAATTTAAATGATCTGGAAAGGAGAGTAAGCCACACATTAAGTACACCCAGAGGTGTGTTAAGCATTAAAGACAACTCAGAAATAATAAGACGTTAAAAAATACTTGTCTCCAAGATGAAAAATAAAGTATCATTTGACAGAGAATCTTGAGAATGCCAATCCATGTTAATTAGCATGGGTTTCTGAGTCCCTGGCTTGACAGCAATAATTTTCAGGCAGGCTAAGATTTTAATTAAAATGGAAGAAGAATTACTGCAGTCTCTTGAGTGCTGACAATCAACAAGAAACTCATCAGGTTGGAAGAAGCTGGTGAGAATTTGCAGGTGGTTGGAATAACGTCAGGTGAAACTTCTTATGGTTCTAGGCGTCCTTAGAAATTATTAGTTTAAGACTATTATTTTACAGGAAAAGAAATGAAAGTCTTGGGAGGTGATGTGATTTGCCCACATCCTACACAGTAAGTTAGTGACATAATTCAGTCAGCCAACCTCCACTCAGCACTCCCCTCACTTACACCATTTTAAGGAACCTCGTATAAGTTGGAGGTGGCTCCTCCTGTCTCTCAGCTTTTTTCTATTTCCAGTCTTAAAAGAGGAGATTTTTTTCAGATGCAGATAATTTTTGATATGCTCATTATATTTCCTGAGTTTTGAATGCTTTGAACATTTTTATATAATAAAACAATCTCCCATTATGGGAAATATGTAATTCTTTTCTTCCAGAGTCTCTCTATGCAACTTTCTTGATAGACATTTACCTATAAAGGTAGATTTTTTTTTAATAACTAAAGGAGATTTCAATCGTCCATGTCCCATCAGATCCTGCTGGCACCTCGAAGTCAAGGCCTCTATTTCCTTCTTCACCCAGAAAAGACACACTGGGTTGTGGGCCTGGCATCAGACTGGCTCTAACCTTCTGTGATACACGTTACCCTTCTTGGTCTCAGTTTTCCCCTCTGCAAAGAAGAGTTTGGGAAAGTTGAAGGCCAAGATCTATCCTAGTCTCGCAGCTGGTGTCCCACACTTACTTTGTTTAAAAGCCAGCTCTGGCCGGGCGCGGTGGCTCACGCCTGTAATCCCAGCACTTTGGGAGGCCGAGGCGGGCGGATCACGAGGTCAGGAGATCGAGACCATCCTGGCTAACACGGTGAAACCCCGTCTCTACTAAAAATACAAAAAAAATTAGCTGGGCGCGGTAGCAGGCGCCTGTAGTCCCAACTACTCTGGAGGCTGAGGCAGGAAAATGGCGTGAACCTAGAAGGCGGAGCTTGCAGTGAGCCAAGATAGCGCCACTGCAGTCGGGCCTTGGCAGCAGAGCAAGACTCTGTCTCAAAAAAAAAAAAAAGCCAGTTCTGCCCTTGCAAACTTACCAAACTGACTGGGGTCATATGGATTTTGCAGCAGAATGAAATGTGAAATTAATGTTTTTCCCATTAATAAATTATACAAGACTCAGAGGCATCTTCCCCCAAAGGCCCTTACTTGGAAAAATTTCTCCCCCTCTGTTAAATATATCAGAAACTAAACTGTAAAGAAGTTATATGGACTCATATATGAGTGAAGGATACATTCACTCCTACAGGAAGATGGGAGTAAGAACAACTTGAAACAGATACAATGGAAACAAATCCATTCCCTGCTATTCCTTGAAATGCAGAAAGTAAAACATAAATGGCACTCATTAGAGGGGAGGAAAGAGCACAGTCAGGAAGCTGTGTTGGGGAAACTACTCCAGGTCTTTTTGCATCCCCAACTTTGAGCTCGGCCTTTATTTGTTGTATTATTAATAACAAAGATAATTTGTTTTGAATTTCCACCATAAGGTAGGTCCAAATGCTTTTCAAATATCAAGATCTATTATTATAATCACTACCACCATCTTTATTATCATCATCAACATCACGTAGGATCCATCTCTGCATTCCCTGAACATAAATGGGGACAACGTTGTGCTTTTCACTCTAATCTTGTGGTTGCGGTTAGAGTAGTGGTCGTGCAAGCCACTGACGGTAATGAGATGGACTCTTGCTATGAAAATTCAAGTCCAAAAAAAAGTAGAGAAGATCTTCCTTCTCTCCCTAAGTTGCCCAGGTCTAAATATACTGACAAAGAAGATGTCTAAAATATAGCGTTAGCCACAAGGAGGAAGTTGCAAAATAGCGTGTACATGTATGATAGCCTTTTTGTTAAAAACATCAGCAAATCTCCATGTTAGGATATGCATAGAAAAAGATTTTGAAGAATAGATACAAAATCTTTTACAGTGATTATTTTTATGAGGATGTAATTATGGAAGATGTTAGTTTTCTAGTTTCTATATTTCCAAAATTTTTCAGTAACAAATCATATATAATTAGAAAACTGAAGTTTAAAACAAAAGTTTTTCAGGAAAGCAATCTTCCCCTCTTTATTATCACAAGAGATTCTTTCCTTCATACAATGATTTAACACTTTACCCGGCATAAGTGATGAGTATGGGGGGTTTATTATACTTTTCTTTGTATTTTTATATTGTTTGAAAGTATCCATAAGCTTTTGCACACACACACAGAATGAAAACACTGAAGACATTACTAACCTTTATATTGAGAGAGATCTATAATTTTTCTGAATACGAAAGTGAATTTTAAATTCAAATATTGCTGGTGATTATGAAAGTCCCCCATTGTTTTAGTCTATTCAGGCCACTGCAATAAAATATCATAGTGGGTGACCTATAAGCAACAGAACTTTATTGCACACACTTCTAGAGGCACATTGGGTTGGGGGCCTGGCATCAGACTGGCTCTGGATCTAGGAAGTCCAAGATCAAGGTGCTAACAGATTCAGTGTCTGGCAAGAGCCTGATTTCTGGTTCATAAATGGTGACTTTTCTGCTTGTCCTCACATGGTGGAAGGAGCAAGAGGTCTCTCTCTCAGGCCCCTTTTATAAGGGCGTAATCCCATTCATGAGAGTTCTGCCCCCATGAGCTAATCACCTCCCAAAGGCCCCGCCCTTAACCTCAGAGGTTAGGATTTCAATATGTGAGTATTGAAGAGACACAAATATTCAAACCATAGCACTCATTAATCTATGCCCCCATAACGACTGACAACATGGTGACATGCAGTATAAATGTAAACATATAGCTACATAGAGATATTTAGTTAGTTTTTATTTGAAATGAGACCATACTACAAAAAATAAAATATCTATTGGGATTAGTGGTTGCCTAGGGCTGAGACAGGGATGTGGGGATATTACAGCCTGAGCTGAGGAGTGAATACTGGTGGGTACTGGGCTCTTTTTTGGGTGATGAAAATGTTCCAAAATTATATTGTGATAATGACTGCATAGCTCTGTGAATATACTTAAAACATTAGATTGCACACTTTAAATAGGTAAATTGTATGTATGTGAATTATATTGCAATAAAGCTATTTTAAAAAAACCTCAAATTCTTGGGGCTCTTGTTTCTTCTGGCTGTGTACTAAACAGAGGCATCTGAGAAAATATAAGGATACATCTCTGCCAGGTGCGGTGGCTCACGCCTGTAATCCCAGCACTTTGGGAGGCCGAGCAGGCAGATCACTTGAGGCCAGGAGTTCAATACCAGTCTGGACAACATAGCAAAACCCCGTCTCTACTCAAAGTACAAAAATTAGCTGGACATGGTGGTACATGCCTGTAATCCCAGCTACTCGGATGCTGAGGCAGGAGAATCACTTGAATCCGGGAGGCAGAGGTTGCGGTGGGCTGAGATTGCGCCACTTCACTGCAGCCTGTGACAGAGCAAGAATCCCTCTAAAAAAAAAAAAAAAAAAGACACATCTCATAAATAGGGAATAACCATCTTTATGGTAAGAAGCAAACCATAATGAGCAGGACCACAATGAGGCATATTGGCCACCTACATTCGTATGAGTCTTATATTTCATAAGTAGAGAGAGTCCAGATCCAGGCTGGCTAACTTAGCCAAGCCAGTCACATAGGCAAGGGAGTGATGTGTAGGAGAACAGATCACACTGATCCTAATGGACCAAGGTAGAACTGTCCTGGCCACAGTCAGGC
The DNA here is from genome assembly GCF_006542625.1 of Nomascus leucogenys. NCBI lineage: Eukaryota > Metazoa > Chordata > Mammalia > Primates > Hylobatidae > Nomascus > Nomascus leucogenys. Next base: position 29,241,803 of record NC_044384.1, on the reverse strand, counting down.
CAGTCATGTTCCCAGCTGCTTAAGGCAGGGAAGGCCCCAGAGTCAGCAAGACTTTAGGGACTCAAGGGGGACCATTTGAGGTATGTGTGGTGGCTCCAGCAAAGTTCTTACACAATTGCAAGCTTCACTCGCCAAGGTCTTGAATGGCTCCACCAAACATTAAACAGCAGGCATGGTTGTTACAGGCCTGGCTTACAGAGATTAAGATCCATCCTCACATCTCAGGGGTGGGTTCCTTCTCCTCCAAGGGCTCTGGTGTAGAGATGAGGGCAAATAATAAATTGGCTGAGATTAAATTCTGCCGCTCCCATCTTCGTCAGAACTGTGACTGGAGAGAGATTGAATTATGGAATAATAAGAGAAGTACTATTTCCTGCATATCTGAGTTTGGGGACTGAAATTTATCTATGCTATGCTATATATGAAGGGAACACTTTGATGGTCAGAAACAGACCATAATGAATGTGACTGCATAAAGATGAGTGTAATTGGGGCTCAAGGTGAATACCACATTTTAGGAATTCCTGGATTCTAGTTCTAATCTCTCCTCTAAAAAAAAACCTTCACCAGTTTCACAGACATATTAACCAACATTTGCTAAGTTTTGTAACCTATGAATGAGAAAATTCTGTAATGGTAATATCTCTTTGCCACCAACAAGTGACATGCAGAGGCCAGAGGAACTTGCCTGGGGGAAGAGGGCAAGACTATGAGTCACCAGATGGAATAGGAACATGGTGGTTTTAGAACATGTCCATAAACATTTTGAGACTCTTCCCAACAAAACCTGGAGTCTAATTCCCTTCCCCTTAAGTATGGGGCAACTTGAGTGATTTGCTTCTAAGTGGTAGAAGGCAGTAGAAAAGATGCTGCATGACTTCCAAGGCTAGGTCATAAAAGGGTGTGCATGGGCACATTTGCCCTTGGAATCCAGCCACCATGCTGTGAAGAAACCCAGGTCTCCTTGGAAGGCTGTCAGCAGGTGTTCTGGCCAGCAGGCCCTGCTGAGTTTCCAGCTGACAGGCAGCATCCACCATCACACATGGGAATAGGAAAGACTTTGAGATGACCCCAGCCTCAGCCATCATTTAACGGCAACTGCATGAGAGACCCTGAGCAAGGACCACTTCGCTGATCCCAGCAACCTGCAAAACTAGAAGAGATAACAATAAAAGGTGTTTGTTCATATTTTATGCTACAAAGTTTGAGGTGATTTGTTACACAGCAACATATAAGCAGGATGAAGAATGTGCTGACTGGTCTACTTTTTAGCAAGCCAATGTAACGAGGGGACAGGACACTGAATTGGCAGTAAGGAATGTACTGTGCTTTGCTCCCGCCTCAGTCAAAGCTGACTATGTGCTTAGGACAAGTAACTCTGCCTCTTCTCGGCCTCATTTCCCTCAAGTGCAACACAAGGATTCACTGTCTCAGCCTGGATATCCACATTCCTCACAGCAGGAGGCAGAAGGAGCTGACTTTTAGGGCTATAGAATTTTAGATCATATACTGCAAGACTTCCCGAAGTATTTTCCAATCATGAGAAATTAACAGGTATTATTTCATCGAGTTCATTTTTAACACATAAACATGAGATGTGTTTGAACTATTAGGCAGGTTTCTTTACTACAGGACTTCTCATGGTCTTCAATGTGTTCAGGTGCTCTGTGGCTCTCTAAGAAACGGAAATGGGAAGAAGCACTCCTCAAACCTCCTTCATTATGTAAACTTTTTTCTTTGTTGAGCTTTTCATGGGACTAGGATTCTGCTTAATGTACTCTGAGATTGCTTTCAATTATTCATAGTAAAATAATCAAAACCAATATTTATCTCCCCAGAACTATCCATAAATTATGAAATAGCTGTGGGGTTTGGTACAAGTGGGCATTTGTATCTCCCAATGCCTGATTGTTTACTTTAGAGGCATGTCTCGTTGATTTCCTCTGAGAAATCCTAGGAGGAAGGACATTCCAAGGCCTCAGACCCTGGGGATATCTGAGGGATGCTGGAGAGGAACAAAGCTAGGCTGGAGGGAGTTATGGCTCTCGGCCTCGGTTACTGCAGTTACCATATGCCAGACATTGTGCCAGGCACTGGGGAGATAAGGATGAACAAGGCAATGGCTTCCCTCAAGGGTCTCACAGTCTAGTGAGGGGAACAGACAAGTAAACAGCATCTTAGTCAGCTTGAGCTGCTGTAACAAAATACCATCTCCTGGATGAGTTAAACAACAGAAATTTATTCTTCACAGTTCTGGAGGCTGGAAGTCCAAGATCAAGTTGACAGCATGGTTGGGTTCTGGTGAGGGCTCTCTTCTTGGCTTGTTGACAGCCACCTTCTCATCATGTTCTCACATTGCACAAAAAGAACCAGGTATACCTTCCTTTTATAAAAACACTGATTCCATGGCATCCAAATCTAACTACCTCCCAAAGGCCCCATCTCCATATATATCACATTGGGAGTTAGGGCTCCAATTATGAATTTTGCAGGGGACACCATTCAGTCCATAGCATGTGACATGTTAAAAAATAAGCCCCAGCTACAGGGGGAACCTGGAACTACAAAGGAGGTGGCCCGTTCCACCTGACAGAGTCAAGTAAATCTTACAGGAGATAATTCTTGAGCTGAATCTTGAAACATCAGGAAGAGTTCTTATTGTTGTGTAATTAATTACCACAAACACAGCAGCTTAAAACAATGCATATTTATTATCTCATGGTTTCTGTGGTTCAGGAGTCCAGGTGAAGCTTAGCTGTGTTCTCCACTCAGGGTCTCACAAGGTAGAAATTCAGGTGTCAGGCAGCTGTGGTTCTTATCTAGAGCTTGGAGACCTCTTCCAAACTTACTGAGATTGTTGGCAGAATTCTGTTACGTGTCACTGTAGGATTGAAGTCCCTACTTCCTTTCTGGCTGTTGATCAGAGACTCTCTCCACTTCTTGAGCCTACTCTCACATGGCTTCTCACAATATGGAAGCTTAAGTCTCCAAAGCCAGCAGGGCCACATCTTTCTGATGTGTCACCATCTATTAAAAGCCCTTCCAATTAGGTCAGGCCCACCCAGGATACTCTCCCTTTTGATTAACTCAAAGTCAGCTAAACAGTAACACAATTATGATGACATTTCATCATATTAATTGATTTGGCCCATATTCAAGAGGGGGAGACTGTATAAAGGCAAGAGTCATTGGGAGTCATCTTTGGATTCCGCTGACCTCAACAGTGAAGGTTGGGGAGAACATTCGAGGCAGAGAAAGCAGGATGGACAAAGGAATGGCAGAGGGAAGCAACTCAGGACTTTTGGTGTTCTCAAGTGGTTCCATGTGAATGGAACATAAGGCAAGGACAGAAATGGAGATGCAGAGGGTCATAGACAGACAGAAAGCATATGTCATGGGAAACTCACCAGACCAGGCTAGGGAGCTTAGATTTTATTCTGTAGGTGAAGGAGATTCATTGAAGAATCATAACAAGGGGCTATGAGGATGATAAATATGCTTTAGACAGAACATTCTGGAAGCATTAGTAATGATGAATTGGAGTGGAATAAACCTGAAGGCTGGGAGGCCATTGTGCTTATCTAGGTTGCAAACAGGATCTCGATGCTCATTAATTTCTGCCCTGGCAGCACAGCTCTTTGGGAGTCACTGAGATCTAGCCTTAGGTGCAAATCCAGAACAAGGCTGCCATTATATCAAAACGCTCTGAGCTACTAATGAGTGAGGGTCTGGAGTTAACGCAGTTGCTAATAGCTTAGTATCTGGGGTATGTGAAATGAACCCAAAGGTTCAAGCCTTCCTCTGGTCACATCTCCTTTTGCCTTGTCTCCATGACTGTATGTAGCTCTGTGTTGAATCCCAGATATGTGTTACAGGTACCCCAAAGGAGAACTGTGCTGAGGAATCTACTGTGTAAACCACAGCCTGAACTAGGCCAGACCATTCTGCCATGAAGACAAGACCACCCTTTCCCACTTTCACTTATGGACATGGTTCTGCTCTTCACAGAAGGAGCTCTGGATCCATGAATTCTGCCATTCACCCAACTCCAAACTCGCAGCACTGTTCAGAGGAGAATGGCTAAAGCACACTCTCTCTCTTCTCTAGACCCATGCAAACAGTGCCAATGAGCCCGTCAATCTTTCCCACCAGTCATGGGTGCAACCTCAGAGTCCTCTTCTACACAGGACTCCAGACAGTCACTCTTATGCATTAGAATTAGTCATCAAGATGAAAGCCATCCATCATTCACAGCTGGAGGGCTCCACCCCTTGGATGACAATAGCATCCAAGATGATGTCACTTTACGATGATCCTCTAGTTTAAATTGCTGGCATGCTTGAGGCTTCATCTGGCATCAGGCCCATGTATTCCTGGCTTTTCCCTTCTCTCTTCAACTTGGGTATTTTGAGGCCAAGAGGCCAAGGCCACCTGAATCACAACAACTCCAAGATATGAATTATGGAAACAGTGCTTCTGGGAATTTTGAAATCTTTAACACCCCAAGCAAGGTTTTGGTCAGCGAATATGAAGGGACATCGACCTGGTTCCCCAAAAGCTTACTATCTAGTTGGAGAGATAGGATATGGTGCTGTGAAATGAACCTAAAACTTCAGCCATCAGAGGCAAAATGCTAAATAAGCAGAGGGTTGACAAATGCCAGAGAAATTCAAACCACACAGGGGTGGATATTTTTGGAAATAGCAAATAGGGCTCTGCTCCCAATTCATGACCTAGTCCCTGGCACTGGTCCTACAAGTGCCAGATGATGGGGAGGCAGAGCCAGGTGTTGTGGAATGAGCAGGCAGGAGGAGGGGGTGCCCCGCTGGCCCGGCTGGGCCCATGGAGCTTGGTGATGCCTCCTGGTGCTGGCTGAGGCCATGAGAGGAGGCATAAGTGGGAGAGGAGAGCAGCAGGAGCCCTCATCACCAGGAACACACACGTGGGTCCCTTGTCATTTTCTGAACTTAAACTCATCTCTGCCCACAGAGCCCCCACATCCCGGGAGAAGCAGCAGGCAGAGGAGCCATGAGCAGGTGGAGGAGGCTGGTGCATGCTCTGTGAGATTTCTGTTGGTGACTTCACAGCTGACACACTCAGGCTAGAAAAATGGAGAAAGACAAAAGGCTGAGTTAGCAAGAGCAGAGAGTCCCAGCTTCTCACACACTGGGCCCCAGCTGTGGGCTATTCTAGGGCTTTGGAGGCCTAAGCACAGAAATCATTCTCTTACCACTTTCTTATAACTGCTGATGGCTGCAGTGGAGCTGTGTGATGGGAGTGGGCTCAGGTTCTAGTGGACTCCAGGAGCCCTGAAGATTTACCAATGACCAGTCAGGGCAAAACCATTTTGGGGTGAAAGAGAAAGATGCCAACAGCATTCAGTGAAACACATTATATACAATTCCACCTCCCCATCATATTTGTATATAGTGGTTAATCAGGCAAATCTGAGAAGGGGGAAAGAGGAGATGGGGAAGAGGCACAGGTAACTGGAGGACATGCTTAGGAGCAGAAAGAGGCAAAGCCATCTCTTCACCATGGGGATCCCTCTCCTTTCCTTCAAGAGGGTTCCATGGTGCCAGAGTTGGAAAAGACTTAAGGAAAGTATAGAGGCTGGGCATGGTTCACACCTGTAATCCTAGCACCTTGGGAGGTGGGAGGATCATATGAGCCCAGGAGTTTGAGACCAGCCTGGGAAACATGGCAAGACCACACCATCTCTACCAAAAAAAAAAAAAGTATAGAATATCCTCAGAGGGTGTAACTATGAAAAAACAAGCGAGCAAGACACACCATACCTACCTACTGTAGCAAACCTAGGCTTTTGTTCTCTCACTTCTTCCCAATAATCCCCCTCAACTTGTGGCCAGACATTGAGGGAGGTATGTGGGGCACCATCTAAGGATCTCTCAAATCAGCCCCTTCTCCACCTCTATTGCCCCACCCTAATCAGAGTCATGGCCATCTCTTGCCTGCACTCCTAAAATTGCCCCCTAACTCAACTCCCTGATTCTAATATTGTTCCATAAATAAATAACATAGATTTTATATTTCCCTTCTGGGGAATTGTTCAAAAGCAATCTGTTAGAAATGCAAAGCTGTTTGTGTCACTCTCCTGTTTAAATCCAAACTCCTGACCACAGGTTCCAAACCTCTGAATGACCTGAATGACTCTGAATGACCTCCAAGTCTTCCTATTGATAAGGTTGCACACATGGCTGTCTTTTCATTTCCCCAGCGCAGTTTGTAATTCTGCATTTATTTCTGCTCACTGGCAGCCTCCCTCCCCTACAGGAGGACTCCCGAGGCTGGACCCACTGCACACTCTTCGAGGCACTCCTTGGACCTCCCTCCTCACTCCAGCTACCCTGGTCTCCTTTTTGCCTTTGGCATTTCTCACATGCTGATCCCATTGTCTGGAATGTTCCTTCCCCTGCTCCTGGCATAACTGGCTCCTTCTCAGCCTCCAGGACTTGGTTTAGATGAACAAAGGTCTTCTCTGACTGCTTTATCTACTCTCTATCATTGACCTAAGATACTATCAACTGTAAGATGTCTCAGAAAGTAAAAATGCCACTCAATAGCATCCCAGGCTGCATCTATTATAAGTTGCATCTTGGTTTCAGAAATAGCAAAATGTTTTTGAAGATGTATGCCCAGAATTAAGGAAGTATGGCAAATAGGATTTTCCTGTTATTCTCTGTCATTGTCCCTTGCTCACTTCCATCACAACACTTCTCACAATTGTTAATGATATGTGTACTAAGGTATGTATAATGCATATAAGATCTGGCTGTGAACTCAAAGGCCCATGGTCTGAGGAGGGTATCTGCCTTGTTCATGACTCTATAACCAGCAGCCACTGCAGTTCCTGGTTCAAAGCAGATGCCTCATGAGTGGCTGTTGACTACACAGATGCATGGAAAGAGCAGTGGTTTGGAAAGTAAGACATCTAGACTCGAATCTGGCTCTGTCCTTAACCAACTGGGTGACCCTGAGCCAATCACTCTACTTTCCTGGGTTCCACTTCGTCGTCTACACAATGAGAAGATGGAAACTGAACAGGTCCAAGGCTTTCCCAGCTCTAACACTTCAGGAACTAAGTGATGAAATCTTTTCCAATTGTTTAGGGAAAGTGTCTCATTCCCATAAACGTGGAAGGATTTGCACGCTTGCTGCTCCTTAGCCCAATCATCATGTTAGTCGATTTCTTAAAATTCAGAGAAACCAAATGCAGGCTGGCAGAGAAGGCTATGTGCACGCTGCCTGGAGCTTGCCTGAGCTTCGCCCACCTCTGCTCTGCAGCAGCATCAATAATAAATGAGGACCATTAGCATTGCAGGCAGGTGCCTGCTCTTTGTTCTGTGAAGCTGAGACAGGGCAGAGTTTCTGTAGAAAGAAGCTCCTTAGCTCACCAAGGTACAATGGTGCTCTTACATGGTATCCTATTTCAAAAGCAGTTGATAATTAGTCCCTATAGCACGTGGGCTTTGCTGATAAGAAAAACTACATGTGGGGATTAGGATTCCAAGATCAATGGGAGTCAGTGCATGAGTCTAGAACAAGGTGTGCCAGATTGTTTCTATAAAGGGCCAAGTAATAAATGTGTCCAGCTTTGCAGGTCATACAGTCGCTGTAGCAAACATTAAACTCTTCCATTGTAGCATGAAATAATATGTGACTGAAAAAGCATGGCTGTGTTCCAATACAATTTTTTTGTCAAAAACAGGTGGTGGCAGTGGATTTGGCCTGTGGGCCATCGTGTGCCAACCCCTGCTCTAGGACTGCATATTCAGAGTCCTCCAGGACTATGCATTGACTTATTGGGCCACCCCATAGATTACCCGTAGCAAATGTGCACCATGGCTTACCCAAGGTCACATCACTGGAAAATGAAGCTGGGAGCCAAATTCAGGTCCCCTCGTCCAGTGCATTTTCACTACGGGGGACAATGCTACCTCTTACTGTTCTCATGACATCATTGACAATCCCAGTAAACTTAATTCTTCCCAATCAATGGGGAAATGTGTATTCCTCAGGCACAGAGAAAAGAAAGAGGATTAATGAAAATAAGTCACTTTTTCCCTGTTTTCATAAGAAAATCTGGAAAAGAAAGATTTATCAGTCACCCTTAGCTACCCTGCTTCATAAAGTCAAGCCCATAGAGGCTCTGGGCGAGGCTGAGGGTCACTTTTTTGTTGTTTCCTGGATCAAACTGGACAGCAGCAAACTGGTATTTTATGGGAAAAGTCTCCCTGGTTCTTTTCTAAGTCCAGCTTTCCTGGCAGGGATGCATTTTACTACAATTAGCCAAACTGTTGCTCTCATCAGAGCAGAGCAGAGCAGGCCACACTGTGGCTTGTGTTTGGGGAACTAACTTTAGTTTGCCATGTGTTATTTATTTCTATCTACTTGACCATAAATGTGCAAAGGTTTTAATCTAATCCTGCCCTCAGGGTTTCTACAATCTAGTTGGAGAGATAAGACATAAACATATAAGGGTAAAAAAAGTGAAAGAGCTGGAAAACATTTCAATGCAATAAGAAAAATGCACACACATGCATTCTCTCCCTCTCTCACCTCCAGTGAGCAAACAGTAATTATTGAACACTGTATAGAATTAAGCTGCCTTGGGAATGAGAAACTCATTTTTTCTTGAACATAGCATAACTTGTCCCAATCTCTCTTTCTCCTAATGCCCATTCTACTACTATGCAGAACATTTATTTCCCACTTACAGACAATGCCCAGAGGTTCAGAGGTGCCTAAGAATCAAGGGCCACATCCCTACCTTGCCAGACAGAACCATTGATCCCTGTTGGACACCTTTAGTTATCTAGCACACATAAAAGGATTGGAAATGAGGCCTTTTGTTGGCAATGAAATTCTAGCTTTTAGGTAAAGACAGTTTATTGGGCAGGGTATCCTCCCACACCCAAGACAGTCATTTCAAATCCTCCTAGACACATAAAGGAGAAGGGACAGATTTTTGCTCTTACACACTGTATGTTTCATTTGTTTATTCGACAAAGTATGTGTCGAGGGCTTTTTCTGTGGAAGGCACTGTATGTGTTTTTGTCTGAGATGAGTTTGGAAGACAGATGTTGCCAAGGACAGGGTAATAGTAAGAATACACGTACACAGTGCTCACATAATTAAAATGAAAAATGAAATCTGTGAAGGGAGAAAATCAAGACTCCTTTGATTTTCACCTGACATTTAACATTTTTCAGTTAGCCATGGAAAGGGAATCACCAACCTTCCCCTAAGGAAGCAGCAGAGCAGAAACGGCAGTGGATCCTATTGCTCCAGGTCATTTCCATAGGGAATTGGACTGGCAGGTGTGTTCCGGTTCAGGGAGCAGCAGCTGCCAGGGATCTGCCCTGCTTCCCAGCCACCCAACTTGGGAATACTCCTGCAGGCTCTCCACTGCCCACAGAAAGAGCCTCTCCTACAAAATGACCAGTGGGTGGATGGAAACGCCATAGGGGCTTCAAGAGATCGTCTGGTCCCATCCCTCTCTGAGCTGCTGCACAAGGTCAGGAGTTCCTGGAGCTGGGGCTGCTGTAAGGATCAGAGGGTGGGGGCCAGAGCCCAGGGCTAGCGTTATAACTGCTGGAGAGTGCTGCTGCTCTGGCCCAGCCTGACCCCACTCCTTGCACTTGCACCTGCATCCTGGCTGCAGGAGGCTGTGCTCATTTCTAATTCTTCTCCTGGCTCTTTGGTGTGGGGCATCCTTGGCTCCCTTCTCTGGCTCCCTGTCTGCCGCATTAACTTCCAGCTCTCCACAAACAGCTCTCCTGGCAACTCCAACTCCAGTTGCTTCTTTTCTAAATCTGGTAACTAGGGAACATGGAGGGAAGACTGCAGCACCCACAACCCCCAGTCCCTTGGCCCGTTTCACCTGGGCCCCAGCTCGGCATTATTAGCAATCACTTCTGGGGCAAGGCTGGGACTGAGCCTTCTGGCAACTCTATGTGAACAACTGTCACACTCAGGAGCAACCAGGAAAAACAGCTTTGATGCCGTAAAAGTCAGGACCCCCAAAAGTGAATGCCACTGACTTAATCTGTTATTTTCAAAGCAGGTGAAATTACTCATTAGCATTCAAAATTCTTATAATTCAGATGTCTTATTTGTTAATAAACATGATATAATTGAACAGATATTATAGTGAAATTCCTAAATTTGGCTGGAATCACAATGCTTTTGCCATTACTCATGGCTCATGTTTTATTGTATATCCTAACAAGCTGTTTAAACAGGGTGGCGCTATATTTGAAAAGTGACTTCTTTAGCCAGAGATATAGAAAGGCACTGACTTAATGGGAGAGACCCTGGGTTTTTCTTCTGACTCTCCTTAATTTGTACTTGTCATTTCTAAGGGAGAGGATCTGCTAAGATGATGCAGAAACATGGTCTGCATGCACCTGGTTATTCCTAGATTTGCACCATGGATTCAGGCTTCCCAGCTGAATCAAACTGAATTTGATCAGGGTCTTGGCTCTTCCCCTGTCTTTGGCATAACAACCAGCAAATATGTGTCAGCTCCCACCTTCCTCGTTACCTCCCATTCTCATATTTCTGATAGATGTCCAATCTTTTCTCTGGTTTGCTTCTGGATTTTATCAACCTGTGTTCCTGAGTGAGAATTAGTCTTGGAATTCACTCTGGACTCTGATCCTTCCCAATTTTGATATATTCTCATTGAAATGAATTCAAATAATACAAAAAAAGTACTTAGAAAAAAGGAACTCCTCAATACCTCAGTAGGTCAGGTACCTCCTACCACCCAGAGAAAAACACTATTAACTTTTGGGTAAACATTCTTTCAGGCATCTGCCTAAATGTATTTATATCTATTTACGGCCTGCTTTCTTCTCTCAACCATATGTTCTTGTTGGGAGAGAGAGTTCTCTATGGGTCTCTTGTGCTTGTACACATTTTGCTGAGTAGGCTAAGATTATAAGGTCATTTCTCGGGGTTATGTTTGCAGTGGGCAACTTTGAGGGACGAGGTAACGTCTCCCTCCTGGACAAAGGGCAAGCTTGCTTACCACTTGCAACAAATTGGTGAGTTCCCAAGCTCATGGCACAAAAAGCAGCATGAATATCAACATGTTTACATCCCTTTCCAGAGAATGTGATACAAACCCACCTGTACACAGCATTCATCTGGGTTGGTAGCATTGCCCCCATGTTAGCTGATGCAAACGTACTGATAATTATTCTGCTCCAGTGCCATAGTTTTTAAAAAGTCCCTTGTCTCTGATCCAGGAGTTTCATGTCTTCTGCCAATATCCATGAAAGAGTAACAGACTAATTATTAGCTTTAGTTAAGGTAAAATCAACAGACCCAATACTCACCTATGTCTTTCCACATTAAATATAGATCTAATTATTTTTCATGTGGCTGCATGGTATCACATTATAAGTGTGTGTGTGTATGTGTGTGTGTGTGTTTGTATCACAGTATATTTAATTAATCCTCTATTTTTGAGCATTAGGCTTCCACCAGTTTTTTCTTTTTTTCCTTTTGTATTTCATACAATGCTGCAATAAATATTATTGTACAAATATCCTTTTATACCTACACAATTTTCTCTTTACAGTGAACTTCTAGAAATAGAATTGCTGGGTCAAAGAGTATGCCCATTTCTATACAGTACTGCAGTTAGAAACTATGGTGGCATATTTTCCTAACTGCATCTAAAAGGAGTCTGTCCTTGGTACAACACAAGTACCATAACTCTTTGATCTTTCCTTTTGGTTTACTAGTCACACTGTTATGCCTGAATTTTGAACTGATCTACTCCTTCATTAATATCCCAAATATAGGTAACAGTCTGTAGAGTATGCCAGTTAGTACAGCCTGTTACCTATATTTGGGATATGAATATATTATCCAAGGAGTAGAATAGTTTAGTTAGTTATATATGGAGGAATTGAGGGCCGAAAGTGAAATCACTTGACCAAGATAACATACAATACCAACACTGAGCCAGAGGTTTGATTCATTCCCGTGCATAGTCCATTGGTTCATGGTATACACAGAAGAACAATAGCCTATGATGTTTGCTGTTTCTTTGAGTGGCAAACATATAATATTAGTATTATTGTTATCACCGTCATGTTTCTGAACACTAAAACTTAAGTTATAAGTATTCTTATTAAAATCAAGATAAAGACAATTTCTATTTTTCAGAGTAATAAAATGTAAGTGGCCAGGCATGGTGGTTCATGCCTGTAATCCCAGCACTTTGGGAGGCTGAGGTATGTGGATCACCTGAGGTCAGGAATTTGTGACCAGCCTGGCCAATGTGGTGGAACTGCATCTCTATGAAAAATACAAAAATTAGCTGGGCATGGTGTGGGCACCTATAATCCCAACTACTTGGGAGGCTGAGGCGAGAGAATCACTTAAACCCAGGAGGCAGAGGTTACAGTGAGCCGAGATCACACCATTGCACTCCAGCCTGGGTGACAACAGTGAAACTCCATCTCAAAAAAAAAATTAAAGTAAAACTGTTTGCCAAGTTACATATATATGTATATGTGTGTGTGTGTGTGTGTGTGTATTTAAAAGTTGGCTGGGCACAGTGGCTCAAGCCTGTAATCCCAGCACTTTGGGAGACCGAGGCTGGTGGATCACTTGAGGCCAGGAGTTTGAGAACAGCGTGGCCAACGTGGCGAAATCCCCATCTCAATTAAAAATACAAAAATTAGCCAGATGTGATGGTGTGTGCCTGTAATTCCAGCTACTCAGGTGGCTGAGACATGAGAATCACTTGAGCCTGGGAGGTAGAGGTTGCAGTGAGCAGAGATCACGCCACCGCACTCCAGCCTGGGTGATAAACTGAGACTGTCTCAAAAAAAAAAAAAAAAGATAGTGTTTTAACAAACTCATTGACCCAGGAACTCCAATTTTAGGAATATATTCAATAGAAAAAAAATTTAAAAGTACAAAAATATATACAGATAGAACTATTCACACAACATTGTATGAGTGGAAACAACCAACAGGGGATTGGTTCAATAAATTACGGTGTATTAATACAACCGAATTTTATGAAAAAGAATGAGGTGTGTCTTCATATGCTGATATAGAATGATTTTCAAGGTGCATTGTTAAGTGAATTTTGCTGTCATGTGAATAAAAACGGGAACATAGGTATATAAACTATTTCTAGAAGAATAATGAAAAGCTGATGATAATGTTTATTTCTGGGGGAGGAGAACAGGAAAAAGATTTAGTCTTTGTATTTGATTTTTCAAAATATCATGTACTTTCATGCATTTGTTTCCATTTTTAAAAGCAGTAATGTTATATGTAGAGAGGTAGTGCTTCAAAGCGGTGTTTACTAGCCCGGCTCCAGGTCAGAATTTCTGAAGGGGCCTTGGCATCATTAAGCTCCTCCCCTCTGGATTGGATGCAGGTGGCCCACAGAGGGGTGTTTGTTATTGCCACTTTACAGCAACTTAGGCACATGAACAAATCCCTGTCATATACACTGGAGCTTTTCCCACTCACTTTTCACTTACCATTTATCAACCAATTTCAGCCCTACCTGTACCCACAGATGTTGCTTCTTCTGTTACAGAGCCCCTGCATTCCTGGGGCTGCACCCACCACCTGGTGTCTTCTGTCTGGGAGCATTTGCGTTGCTTACTCCTGCTGCCAGTGGCCCATATCCTCCCATCCTCTGCTTTTCTGATCTCCTGAGGTGGACCTGTGCCCATGGCTAAAGACAGACACCCCTCCGCTTCCAGGTTTCTTTTCTCTTCCACATTCTGGAAAGAAGAACTATTCATTTTATGGAGTACTTTCATCTCCAGCCCAGCTAGAATCTTTCCCATTTCTAAACCAGAGGGAGGCAACTATCTTTTTTACTCCTCCGGCTTCCTGTCAAGTACTGGCATATTTAGCAAGATGTAGGTAGAATTTATTGAGATAAATTTTCATACATATTTCCTGGGTATGTTGCTCTAACCTCTCTTAGTCACCCAAGCCTTATAAAAAGTGTCTCCATAAAAGAGTCTTTCAGCAACTGTCCACCAAAGAGAAGTGATGTCCACCAAACTGAATAGTACATTGTGATGATAATAAACATGATTCTGTAAAAGCGCTTACCTGGTTTTTATGATGCACAAACGCCAGCTGTCTCTTTGCACTCTTTTTCTGCTGTGACCATGTAAACCTAAAGTGACAATAGAGAGACTCTCCAAAGACAATGAATTTATTCAGGAGTAGGCATTTCAATGCAGAATGCATGTACCTTGGTTCCCTATGGGCATATTCAGGAAGGCAAGGATTTTAAAGGTAAAATGAGGAAGGTTACAGAAGTTGTTTTGAAACAATTATCCTTGCCTATTCGCATCAATAACAAGGGTAATGTTAGTTCCGGGTTGGACAGGCAGTTGCTATGCAGATGTCCTCCCAAAAATATTTTTTGTGTGAAGGTGCAGTGGCCTTTGTGCAAGGTTGCGGTTTTGGCAGTCTTTTGTGATAGCTTATTATCAGGCAACCATGTGTGAGAACCCTGCTTCACGGCCTTCCCTAACTCCATTTTGTCAGAGTGCAACACAAGTGACTCCATTTTGATTCGGACAACTTTCACAACCACATTAATTTTTACCACACAGTCCTCAAGATGGTATCTCTGCCTTTGTCCTCCATTATCCCAAATCATTAACCCACTTTCCTTGAAATATGTTCCTCATTTTAAGCAAACTAGATATTTTAAAGGCAATATTTATAAACAAGGAAAAAGAAAAGAGCTAAGAACTGTTTGTTATAAAAAGATTCTTCTCTTTATATACTATTTCATCATGGCACTCTTTAAAAGCATGCTGGAGTCACAATTTTGATGTGGTTTAATGCATGATAGCTCTCTGTTATATAAGCCTGTCACTTCACTGATGTTACGTTCTTACTATATAGGAAGGAAAAGTACATACAAAATTCAGTTCAGACTTGGAAATTAAGTCAGCATTAATATACTTAAGTTACAGCACAGCCATTACTTGGTATATGGGTAAAGAACCATGCCATCTGGCTGGGTGCAGTGGCCCATGCCTGTAATCCCAGCACTTTGGGAGGCCGAGGCAGGTGGATCACTTTATGTCATGAGTTCAAGACCAGCCTGGCCAACATGGAGAAACCCTGTCTCCATAAAAATTACAAAAATTAGGTGGGCATGCTGGCATGTGCCTGTAATCCCAGCTACTCAGGAGGCTGAGGCAGGAGAATGACTTGAACCCAGGAGGTGGAGGTTGCATTGAGCTGAGACTGTGCCACTGTACTCCAGCCTGAGGGACAGAGTGAGTGAGATTCCATCTCAAAAAAAAAAAAGGTGGGGGGAACCATGTGATCTAATCTCAGCTCTCTTCTTATTTTCTATTTCTTTTCTTATCTCTCTTTTCTGAGGGTAGTTTGTCACTCATTTCTCTGTTTTTTTTTAATAAAGGTATAATTTGCATATAGCATAAGGCACAACTCTTAAATGTACAGCTTTATAAATAAATGTATAAATATCTATATTGACCTATGTAATCACCCACTCAGATCAAGATACAGGACATTTTTAGTAGCTCAGAAAGCTGCTTGTCAGGCTTCACCTCCAAGAAGTGACTGCTCTTCTGATTTCTGTCACTGGAGATTTTAGCCTGTTTTTGAGCTTCACATAATAGAGGCATACGGTACATAGTCTTTGGTGTTGTTTGCTCAATGTTAGTTCTGTGAGATTTCTCCACATTATTGTGTGCAGCAGTAGTTCATTCTGTATTTTGCTGTGCTGTATTTCCTTGAATAAATACATCAAAATTTATTTATGCGTATTGCTATGGATGGATAATTGGGTTGTTTCCAGTTTGGGGCTATTGCAAATAAAATTTCTATGAACACTTTTGTAACATGTCTTTTTGTGGACATATACACTCATTTTTGTTGAATAAAGACACAATAAATTATGCTATTGGGTTGTAGGGTAGGTGTACATTTAGCTTTAAAGATAACATGCAACAGTTTTCCTAGTTAACCATCCATATTTACATTTCCAGAGACGATGTATGAGAGTTCCAGTTGCTCTACATTTTTGTCAATTTTCATCTGTTCTTTTAATTTTAGCCAATTTGGTGGGAGATTCCCAGTTCCTTTTAAACTCAGACAAATAACTCAGTCTCTGCATTTCCTCATCTGTCACATGGGATTGCTCACCATTCTCAAGTTTATTGGGAGTTTCACTTGGGAGAATAAATATGGAAGTATCTTTAAAAGCTAGAAGCCATACAAATGTCAGGTATCATATTAAGAAAAGAGAAATAAGTGATTGGCACATAGAATAAAGGCATTTTGCATCTTAGTCTGAGCCAGAGAGTCCCTAAAAGATCTCTTCCAATACCATTATTTTGTTGATGAAGCAGTAAAATGAGGCTCAGGGAGAGCAATTGCCTTACCTAAGGCCAGGTGGCTGACCAATGGCAGAGGCAAAATTAGAGACCAGGTCTCCTGAGTCCCAGCCTAACCTTTGCTCCTAGTCTATGCTGCCTTCCAAAAAGCCCAAAGAGGTTTTTGGATTTTCCCAAGGGCTATCTTGAGTACAGTAGCAATTATGTTACTAAGATTGTGGTAGAAGGCAGTCCAGACCTTCTTTCTGATATTCATCCATCCATGTATTGTACATTTACTGTAAGGTGATACCTGCATTGAGTGATTGGGAATAAAGGGTCATGAAAATGCTGTGTCTTCCTTGAACTCCTACCTCAGTGGAGGTAAGAGCTGGATGGGTTCTGAGAGGCATGGTATGGCTTTCTTCCATTTTATTCCTTCTTGTGGTGACAGTATTGACTGCCCTCAATTTCTTCAAATCAAAAAGTAGCTAAGACGACCAAGGATAGTTCCATCACCTGAATATGTGTCCACCCAACCTCTGGCTAGCTCCCACAGTGGCTGCTGCTTGGACTGTTGATATAGCACTGTCTGCAGCCACTCTGGTGTGTGTGCTAGGTCAACATCTTCCTTTCTGTCCCATTTCCTTCACCCTTGGAGTATAGGGGTCTGTGTGTGTGGATATTTAGAGGAAAAGTCTTCTTTCCACAAGACCATTCTGTACTATGGAAATCCTGACTTCCAAGGCTTCCACCCACTGTGGGAGGGGTGGTTTTGGTATGCGTGAGTACCATCCCAAGCTCCACCACCCTCTAATGCAACCTGTGGGTACCTTGCTGGACTTGAGGCACAACTATCGATTTGTCTGTGTTGCATCCCATCCTTCCCAAAATCTGTTTCCATTCCAAAGTGTCCCTTGTCTGTACCTGGTGCCTTTCCTCTGCCCATACCTGCTGAGAGTAAAGGATTAGTCACTGACACTTTAGCATGAATTTAAAAAGCCTCCTTTTCAAGGAACCTTTATTTTTCAGTGTTGAAGGAAGCACCATGTCCCTTGAAAAGGAAATGTAGGGCCAATAATCTCTTTCTAGAGACAGAGAGAGAAAGAGAGAGAGAGAGAGAGTGTGTGTGTGTGTGTGTGTGTGTGTATGTGTGTTTGGGGAGGTAGGGTTGTGGAGTGAGCCAATTTTTATATATCTTCCCCAAGTCATTCCTGTCAAAAAAGTACAGTTTGGGAACAGAACAGAGAACTTTCCTGTCCCCTTCATATTCCGAGAATATATACAAGTAAGTATTTTAGACTAGAACACATAGATTATGGGTGTGGATCCCTTTATTTCAGAGTGCCTTTACTTGTTATCTCATCTGATCATGTGCAGTTAGAAGGTAGACAAGGTAAGCTTTGTTGCCACTATGATGATGAAACTGAGACCTAAAGGATTTAAGCTAGAGTAAGAGCTAGTCAATGACACAGTTAGGAACAAAATCCAGGTTTATTGAATCCATGCTGTGCAGTTAAGTTATCTCAGGCCTGAGCTGTTAAACCAAACACATTACAAAAATGGCCTGTGTTGTGGGGGACTGGCCCTTGACAGGCCCCTGGGAGAGAACCTCTGAGCCCTTGGAATATTGTGCCTGCTAAGAGTGTTTTTGTGGGCCTGAGGCTGAGCAGCTGCAGTCCATCATGCAGGTGCCACATGCTAAAGCCCTTGACAGCAAGGCTCAGGTGAGCTCCCCTGCTGGACAGTACTTTGCACATGTTGTCCCCCATCATTTCTGGGAGAATTAAGCATATCTCCATGGAACTCCACTGCAAGGGGACACCTGAAAGTTTGCACCTGATTTTCCCTGGACATTGCCCACACACTTTTTCCCTTTCCTGATTGTAATCAGTATCTTTCCACTATAATAAACAAAATAATGAGTATAACAGCTTTTCTGAGTTCTATTAGTCTTTCTAACAAACCATTGTGCCTACAGGTGGTCTTGGTGACTCCCAACACAAATGCCCTGACATTTCCCTTTAGACTGTACCTCTCTTAGCCCCATGATATCAGCCTGTAATTCTATCAAGTCCACCGGCTATGGTTTGAATGTTTGTGTCCCCTCCAAAATTTGAATGTTGGAACTTCAACCCCAAGATGATGGTATTAATTGGTGAGGCCTCTTGGGAGGTGATTAAGTCATCAGGGTTCCATCCTCATGAATGGGTTAGCACTCTTTGATGGAAGAGGTTGAAAGGAGTGCCCTAGTGCCCCTTTGCCCTCCCACCTTCCACCATGTGAGGACACAACATTCATTCCCTCTGGAGGACACAGAAATGAGGCACCATCTTAGAAGCAGAGACCAGGCCCTCCCTGGACATGGAACCTGCTGGCACCTGATCTTGGACTTCACAGCTTCCAGAACTGTGAGAAATAAAGTTCTGTTCTTTAAAATTACCTAGTCTCAAGTATTTTATTATAGCAGCATGAATGGTTTAAGACAACAGGCTACCATTTGAAGAAGGCATTCATCAGGCCAGCTAATGTATGAACTAAACTTTATTTACTCTCCCAAGATCTCTCTGTGATGAGTGCGCTCCCCTGGAAGAAGTGTGCTGCCTGGAACATCTGGCTGAACCTGATGCTTGCACCTTCCCTGAAGCCATAAATCTTAGGTATGGACCCACTAGTCTGTCACATGAACACATCTGGAGGTTTCTTGAAGATTCTGAGATTTGGAGAGGGAGAACATGTGAGGCTAAAGTTTAAAGACATCAGTTTTCAGGGAAATCAGATTCCAAAGTATTATCAATGTAAACATTCAATGTCATAATCAAATAGCCCACCAGAGAATGTGGCCAGTGAATGTCTGGGTTGAATACAGAATTTTGTAAAATATGTGGTTTGAGGGATAATTTTTTTTTAAGTTAGTGAAATTTTTCTTTGGACAGAAAGAAGATTTAAGGCAATGAAGGAGTAAAAAAAATTTAAATGGGACAGGAGGGGTTAAAAAAGAGGTAACCCCAAAAAAACATTAAAAGATCCTGAAATAGACTCAAGTGCGAGTTTTAGTAAATGACAAAGTTGGCATTTCCAAACATGGGAGAGGATTAATTACTCAGGCAATGGTATCAGGACATGTGGTTTTATATTTAGGAAAACATAAAGGTTAGAGTTAGAAAAAAAAAAGAGTTTTTTTTCTTATTTGACACATTGAATAAAAAATCTAAATGGATTAAAGAGTTAAATGATAAAAATGGAAACGTAAGAGAGTTGGGAAAAAGTTGTTTCATTTGGAGTATGGAAGATCTTTCAAAGGATAAAAATAAAAGAAGCAGCATACAGAAAAAAGATGAAGAGATTTACTAGATAAAACTGAAAGCCTCTGTATACCAAGACTTACAAACAAAATTAAAAGGTTAATGAAGCACTGGAAAAATATTTGTACTATATAAGACATGCAAGAAAGATTGTCTCAATACAGGAAGAGAACTTAATAAAAAATAGATGAATGTCAATAAGAAATAGAAATACAGGCAAAGGACATAAACAGGCAACTCACAAACAAAGAAGACAAAAGGTAAATACATAGGAAAGAGATTCAACCTCAAGAATAGCAAAACAAAAAACATACAATCAAAAGGATAACATGCTATTTTTCACTATGAAACTGGCCATATCAGTTGCAGTACAACCAGGAAACAGGAACAACTTCACTTATTTACCAAGAAGGGATTTTAATTCAGGGGCTTGGTTACACAGGTGATGGAAAAAGCCAAGAGCGTAAACAGAGGACCATGAAGTAACTTAGAGAAAATTAGCAATGACAGGAAAAGATGATCACCTTTAGGCTGAAAGGACAGGAAGAGGAGGTGGTGTTGCCAGAGCCAGGGGCTGGGGATACTCTTCACTCCACCCTCCAGGGAACGCAGCAGCTACCAGAGATGTCTTCTCCAGTAGAGAGGGAGGGAGAGAAATACCTTGGCTTCCCCCTTCCTTTTACCTTCCAGTCTCCCACTGATACTGCCCATTGGCCACACCTTGGTGGGTAAAGCTGGATAAATGCAGCCTGCTGTGGTCAGCCCTCGTCTGTAATACACAGCAGAGAAAGCGAAGGGTG
The DNA here is from genome assembly GCF_006542625.1 of Nomascus leucogenys. Taxonomy (NCBI): domain Eukaryota; kingdom Metazoa; phylum Chordata; class Mammalia; order Primates; family Hylobatidae; genus Nomascus; species Nomascus leucogenys. The sequence goes on along the minus strand of NC_044384.1, from coordinate 29,221,313 downwards.
AGAAAGAGGTCTGAGGACAAACTGGCCAGGACCACACACTGATAGAGGCTAAAGCCATGACAATGTTTGCAAGGATGCAATGAAATGCTACTTTTATATAAGGCTGCTGCTGTACCAATTTACAATTTACAACTCTCCCGGAGAAGAAACTTGGTAATGTCTGTTAAAGCTTTAAGAAGATGCCCTTTGACCTAGCAATTGCAGTTCTGAGAATTTATCCTAAGAAATATTAGTGATAGAGGAAAAGCAGCATGCAGCTTAAGCCAAGGTCCCCTTGTCTTCAGCCCCTGCTTCTGCAATTGATCGGTTCCGACCCCATGTCAACCTGGATGTAACTCAGTAGCTCTTCAAGTTCCCCCAAATATTCTACTTGAAACACAAGTCAATCAACAACGTAGACCAAGCTTGTCCAACCCGTGGCCTGTGGCCGCTTGAAGCCCAGGACAACTTTGAATGTGGCCCAACACAAATTCATAAATTTTCTTGAGACACTATGAATTTTTTTGTGATTTTTTATATTTTTTTAGTTCATCAGCTGTTGTTAGTGTGTTCTATGTGTGGCTCAAGACAATTCTTCTTCTTCCAATGTGGCCCAGGGAAGCCAAAAGATTGGACACCCCCAAGACTTTACTGAAGATTTTGTAGAGGAGATAAAAGAGGGAGTTTACAGCACATTAATAGCAAATTATGAGTCTTCATCCGATGTTTCTGTTACCCCAAATCCCTTTTGTGCCCCACCGCCCCGTGCTTCTCTTTCAGAGCATGGAGCCCTGGTTCCTGCTCACTCTTCTCTGCTCTTTCATCCTTTTGTTTTGCTGCCTGTTCTCACTCCTACCTCCAGCCATTCACACCCAAATCCATCCTGGAATTCAGAAAAATACAGAACTCTCCTGCTATCAGATGTCACTCTCCACAGAAGGAAACAGAGGCTTAAATTACAAATTCTTTCTTCTGTCATGTGTACAAGGATATCCCTCACATCATTATTTATAATAAAAGGTTTAAAATCTACATGTTCAAGAGTAGGGGATTGGTGACTCCCTTTTGAGGAAATACAATGTAGTTATAAAACATCACCCTACAGAAAATGAGCTGACATAAAAAAAAAAATTCAAATATTAAAACCAGATTGGGTTTATTTTATTTAAACAAGTAAAAAACAAATAAAATGATACTCTCAGAACAAAAGCTTTGTTGGTGGCTGAATAGGGAAAGCAGGAAAGATCTCAGCTGGATTTTAGTTGTAATCCACGTATAAAGGCCAGAGAAGATGGGAAGCAGTTCCATATTGGCCCCAGCTGGTAGTAGTTGATAGGCGTGGTGTTGGTAATTCTTTCTGTCAACAGCTACATGGTAAATATTGTCAGATTTGTGGCCCATTTGGTTTCTGTTGCAATGGCTCAATTCTGCTACTTAGCACCAAAGCCCCCACAGACAATGCACAGATGAATGAGCATGACTGTGTTCCCATAAAACTTTACTTAACGACCCTGAAATTTGAATTTCATAATCTTTTCATGGGTCATGAAATATTCTGTTTTTTCCAACCACTTAATGTGAAAACCAGCCGGGCATGGTGGCATGTACCTGTAGTCCCAGCTACTCAGAAGGCTAAGTTGGGAGGATCACTTGAGCCCAGGAGTCTGAGGTTACAGGGAACTATGATTGTACCATTTCACTTCAGCCTGGGCAACAGAGCAAAACTCTGTCACTTAAAAAGAAAAAGAAAAAAAATTAAAATAATTTAAAAATGTGACAACTATTCTTACTTTGGGAGCCAAAAAAAAAAAAAAAAAAAGGCCACAGGCCAAATCATGGGCCATATTTTGCTGATCCCTGAATTAGGAAATCATGATTTTGATTCCACTGAGCCAAAGCACTTAGCAAAGTGTTGAAACTGTAGGGAGAAAAATACCTTTTCTCACTCAACACTTAGTTTGAGGCTGGGGCACCTATAACAAAAGAGAAATTAACAAGAGAAAAGCATACAAACTTATTTAATATTGTTTGACATGTTATGAAAGATTTCAGAAATAGAGACCCAAAGAAACAGGGAAAACTGTATATTTTTATGCTAAGTTTAATGAAGAAGTGGATAAGTATAGAGAAATAAGATTGGACAAAAGGGGTATAATCTCATGGTAATAAATGGGAAAATTTAGCAAACCCTGTTTATTCAGATTCTTCTCTGTGTTCCTGTGTCTTCAGGAATGAGGATATTACTTTCCTCCAGGTTTAGGGAAGGAACCTTCTGAATGACAGTTTTATGACCTCCCTCAGGGGAGAAGGCTGAGAAGAAGGTGAAAGTAACCTTCCTGCTTCTGCTGTTTTCTCAAATGCCAAAGTGCCATATTTTGGGGTAGCATGTCCTGAATCCTGTGAAAACAAAAACAGGAAAAACAAATCTCCAGTGAATGGGTATTTTTGTGTTTTCTAAGTGCAGTAGAACGGCCTTAAAGATGTTTAAATATGTTACATTACATGTGTCAAATGGTCTCTCTTCAACTGAAATGACCAGAGCTAAAAGAAATGTGTAGCCATGAGGACACTGTAACCTATGAATGACATGCTGAGACCAGAAACCCAAAATCATGGTAACTGAGAGTGGTGCTAAGGCCCTAAGTTTTGGTCATACTCTCATCTAAGTAAGAACCTGATAAAAAAGGGGAATTTTTAAAACAAAATTGTGAAAGGCCATTGTTTTGGACTGAGCTCATGTATTAGGCCCCAACAGATCAAACCAAACCAAGACAGAGTCATTCATGCTAAATGTGACACAATCAACTAAGACTTTAAGGAAACACATAGATCCTAGACCAGACCAGGTTTTGTTTTTCTCCTGTAAACAGGATGTTCCAGCATAAGGAGGTATCCTCTACAAAAGTCCTTGTTCCTACCTTTGCAAAACTGACTGTTCTACTGTTTCCCAGTGGGTTTCAAGACCAAATAAGTACATTATGATGGTGATAGTGATATCAGTGACTAAAGTTTTAGTTGGTCAATCTCTCAAAATTGAGAAAATTACCAAAAGGGGAGAATTGTTAAAGCAAACTAATAGGGCTGAGAAGGACTCCATACTTCAATATTTGAGTCCTTATGGGTGAACTGCAACCTAACTTAATAGGTAGATAAGATTGAAAACCTAACTTAGGAGTATGCACTTGTAACAATAGCTGAGTCTTAGCCAATCCAGCAGCCACACTTCAACTACTCATAGACTGCTGAGTGTTCAAACTGTGTTCACATAAGGCAAACACCGAGCTGTAACCGATCCAGTTGTTTCTGTACCTCACTTCCGATTTCTGTATGTCACTTCTTTTAGTTGTCTATAAACTTTTTCTGACCACGAGGCATCCCTGGAGTTTCTCCAAATCTGCTGTGATTCTGGGGGCTGCCCAATTCAGGAATCATTCATTGCTCAATTGAACTCCATAATTCCATAATTGTATTTGTGGTATAGTTATTTAATCTTCCTGATCTCAGTTTTCTCATCTATAAAAGGAGATAAGAATTTTCACCAACTGTGATGGCTAATATTGAGTGTCAACTTGATTGGACTGAAGGTTGCAAAGTGTTGTTCCTGCGTGTGTCTGTGAGGGAGCTGCCAAAGAAGATTAACATTTGAGTTAGGGGACTGGGAGAGGCAGACTCACCCTCAATCTGGGTAGGCACCATCTAATCAGCTGCCAGCATGGCTAGAATAAAGTAGGCAGAAGAACATGGAAGGACTAGACTTGCTGAGTCTTCTGGCCTTCATCTTTCTCCCATGCTGGATGCTTCCTGCCCTTGAACATCAGACTGCAAGTTCTTCAGCTTGTGGACAGTTGGACTTACACCAGTGATCTGCCAGGGGCTCTCGGGCCTTCAGCCAAAGACTGAAGGCTGCACTGTCGGCTTTCCTACTTTTGAGGTTTTTAGGACTCGGACTGGCTTCCTTGCTCCTCAGCTTGCAGATGGCCCATTGTGGAACTTCATCTTGTGATCGTGTGAGTCAATACCCGTTAATAAACTCCCCTTGATACATACATCTGTCCTATTAGTTCTGTCCGTCTAGAGAACACTGACTAACACACCAACTGAGCTGCCTGGCTCTTTTATTATTGTTAACAGTTAACAGTTAATTTGGCTTAATTTGCCTAGGTTGCAGGCAGGTCTGGGAGGCCAGCTCATCATTGCTCCCACTTCAACTCAAACAGCAGTGCCTGAAAGTTCATTTGAAGACAAGTTATCCTGCTGGGAAACAAACAGAATAGCCACCACCTCTGAAACTCAGACCTAGGTGCCTCCTTTTCCCTGGCTCCCACATCCAGTTGTTCTCCCCATCTTCAGCAACTCTGCCTCCCAAACAGGCCTCCCTTCCCATAAAGTCCCTGCCTTGGTCAAGCCTGAGTCATTTCTTTCCTGGACCACCATGGTGGTTTCTAACCATTCTCTTCCCTCAACCATGGAACCTGCCTGAGACTCAGTTTTCTCATCTATATATTTCAAATGCCACCCTCCTCAGGTTACAGAATGAAATGATAATTATATTCTCTGTGAACCATAGAACACTGATAAAATATGGTATAACAAGAGTCAGTCAACAGAGACCCACTTGCCCTAGTTTAAATATGAAATATGAGGGTTTTATGGAACTCAAAGTCTGCCAGGATCTCATCTCGGCTTCTGTTTTCACTGCTCTCCCTTCCCTTTCTCTTTCCACCTCCTTTGCTCCCCAGTTCACAGGGCAGAGCCTGGCCACATACAATGGATCCTGAGTTGTTTACTTCTCTTCCATCCTAACAGATCAGATGCTGTTATTAGATTATATATTTTTAAAAGTCTGCTTAAACCCATTCAGTGCCATTGTGTGATTTCAAAGCTTAGTCCATTTTCTGCTGCTGTAACAGAATATCACAGAGTGGGTAATTTATATTTTAAAAAGTATATTTGATTCATGGATCTGGAGACTGGGAAGCCCAAGGGCATGGCAGCATCTCCTGGTAAGGGCTTTCATATTGTGTAATAACATGGTAGGAAAGCCGAAGGGCAAGTAGATGCATGTGGAAGAGACTGCAAGAGGGAGCTAGGCTTACTTTTATAACAACCTGCTCCCATGAAAACAAATTTACTCTTGAGAGAACCAACTCACTACTAAGATAATGACATTAATCTCTTCTTGGGGGCTCAGCCCTCATGACTCAATAACCTCTTTAAGGCCCTACTTCTTAATATTGTTCCATTGGCAATTATGTTTCCAATGTATGAGGGGCACATTCAAACCATAGTGGAAGCTAATCCCAAACACCTTTTCCTGTACCCAGGGTCCTTTATGACTTAGCTCCAGTCTCTCATCTGCCTCAGCCTCCATTTTGCACCCTGCCTTCTGCTCACTGAAACCTCTTTTAGTCCCCAAACATCTCCAGCTCTGTGGTGTCTCTCCACTATGATAGCTTATGTTCCCTCCTTATGGAGTAACTGTTCCTCACCTGTCTGTCTCGTACATTTTTATCCACCACTCAAGACTAAGCTGAAATGTTACCTGCTCCATTCTTACTCCTTTGGGCTCCTAAAGCACTGTGTATGTATAATAGTGCATACATGTACACACATATATATCAAAGTGTGTACATTCTCTCATTAGAACAATTTTTTAAAAGGTAAAATCATGACTCATACAGATGAGAAATGAACATGTGTTAAGGATTTTATCAATTAATGAATCAATGAGAGAACCAGATGTCATAATCATTTCAAAGGAGAAATTTTAAAAACACAAATTTATAGGAGTTAAGGAATGTTGAAATGAATGTGAAAATGGAGGCAAAGGTAGCATTTTCCACAGCGGAGGAGAAAAGTCAGTTCAACTTCCACCAGTTAGGGCAGAATTTGCATGTCTAAAGGTAAGAATTATTTTTCATTGCTATCAGTTATCTATAATTTATCAAGAAGTAAAATAGCTTCCATAGAATCAGATAATCCCTGGGGTGTCCTTTAGAGTCCAAATAATACACAGTTTTCCATTTAAGCACATTTTTTTCCTACAGTACCCACCAAATACTTAACAAACACTAGCAGCCTTTGTTAGAAGGTGCCTACTAGAACTGGGCCACAAAAAAGTCAGAGAATATCAAAGGGCAGGGTTGATTTCATATTCCCCTAGAGGAGTGCTGCCTTCAATTCTTCCTAAAAGCAGGATTGGTATCAGAGGTGTAAGGGTTAGGAGGGTGGCTGGGGGTGCTGAGGAGGTGAGGAGTTTTGTAAACACTCCTTTTGTACATGGCTGTAATAGGTTTCCTTTCATACCTATTTGGATTTCATGAAGCAAATTTGATGTCGTGTCAGGTTTGTTAAAATTAGGTTTTAACCAATGCTTTGATTTTAATATTTGTCCCCTCCAAAACTCATGTGGAAATTTGATTGCCAATGTAATGGTATGGGAGTTGGGGCCTTTAAGAGGTTATTAGGCCATGAGGATTCTACCCTCACAGGTGGGTTTAATGCCTTAATAAAAGAACTTGCAGAAGCAGGCTCTCTGGGCTCTTCTGCACCCTTGCCATGTGAGGAACAGTGCTCCTCTCTGGAGGATGCAGCATTCAAGGCATCATCTTGGGCATAGACACAAGGCCCTTACCAGACACCAAACCTGCCAACACTTTGATATTGGACTTCCCAGCTTCCAGAATTGTGAGTCAATACATTTCTGTTCATTATAAATTACCCAGTCTGCGATATTCTGTTATAGCAGCACAAAATAACTAAGACAACCAATAAATGAAAACTTAAAATGGCCAGAATATAAAAGCAATACATATTTTTTGGAAAATGGGGCCAGGAATAGCTATATTCTCCCTTTTATTGTGTCTCACAGTCTTACTTCCAGACACACATCTTCTTTGTGAAAGTGCCCACACCTCAGAGGTCTGAGACTTGCTATGAATCTTTTTTTAGTGCCCTTAGTAAAAAAAAAAAAAAAAAAAAAAAAAAAAAGTTCAATAATTTCCCTCAGACTGGCCTAAAAGGAGCCTTCCCCTTGTGGCCAGTGGAGGCTCTTTCTCCTTCTCCAGAGCTGCATTTTAATGAGACCCCAAGAGAGGCTTTGGGATGCAGGGTGCCAGCACTTTAGTTTAATTTAAGTGTCTGGCTCTTTTTATTTTATTTTTCTTCTTTCTGTGCCTGGGCAGCTCCACTAGCTCCAGCTGAGGAGTTTAACTCATTTAACACTTCCAGATGCTCCCTGTTCTGAAGCACCAATGCTTGTGGCTTGTTGAAAAGTCCTTAGGAGACTCAGGGACATGAGAATAATGTGTCCAGTGACCATAAGGCTGTCTTTAAAAGAAGAACATCTTGTCAGTGAGGAAAATTCCACCTTTGTCACTTGCTTTGCATCCACTTCAAGGTCCGATTTAAGTATTTCCTCAGCAATCATTTGGCACCATTTATTAAGCACCTGTTTTAGGTTCTAGAACTTCAAAGATGAGGAAGCACAGAACGCACTTCTAATGAGGCTGCTGTCTAGTATATGATAAACACCAAAACAGACTACTATAAACAGCCTGGAGGTGGCCAGAGGCACATGATTAGGAGAAAAAAGCAAGGAGCAGAACAGCCTGAGTGATACAATCCCATCTGAGTAACAAGAGTTATTTATATATATATATATATATGGAGAGAAGATACATATGCTTACATATGAGCAGAACATTTCTGGAAGCATACTGGATGACTGGTTATCTCTAAAGGCTTGGCTTTGGGGACTCTGGCATACAGGGCAATTTTTAATTTCACTTTATATCCCTCTATATGTTCAAAAATCATTCTTTTTACAATGAGCATACATTACTTATAGAATACAACAACAGCAACCAGCATGGCAGTACCACCAAAGAGGTACATACAGTGAGTTATGGAAGAAATGAAACAAATCATAAGATCCAAATTCAAGAATTTTCCTAATTATCTTAGATGGATCAATTTCTAGATTGTCATAGTTTTTGCTTACACATTTATGACATGTGACACTTATTCTTACCACAGCCTGCCTTCCTGCCTTCCTTCTTTCCTTCCCTTCTTCCTTCTGTGGATGTTTACTGAGATTCTACTATGTGCAAGCTAGATGATTCAATATTGTATTAGTTATCAAGCTTGATGGCATGTGACTGAAAGAAAAAACTAAAATGGTGGCTTAAAGAATCTAATTTTATTTTTCTCACACATGACGTGGTCTAGAGGTAGGCACTCATCCCAGGACTTGTATGGCAGTTGCAGGGTGGTCAAGAACCCAGGCTTTATCTAGCTTGCTGTTCTCCCATCCTTGGCATGGCCTCTCAGGGTCTAAATTGGCTGCTCCAGATTCAGCTCCAGTATTCAAATTCCGACAAGCAGAAAGAAATAAAGAGGGGCTCCTGCCCTTCCTTTTAAGGAGACTTCCTAGAACTACCACACTACAATCTACTTAAATCTAATTGGCCAGAACTTAGCCATAAGACCACATCTAGCTGCAAGGGAGGCTGGGATGTGTAGAGCAGCTGGGACATGTAGTATTTTAACTAGGTGCATCACTGCCCTCAATAAATCTAGAATTCTATTTTTTTTTTTTTGAGACAAAGTCTCACCCTGTCGTCCAGGCAGTGGCATGATCATGGCTCACTGCAGCCTTGACCACCCAGACTCAGATGATTCTTTCACCTCAGCCTCCTGAGTAGCTGAAACTACAGGTGCATGCCACAATGTTCATCTAATTTTTTGTAGAGATGGGGTTTTGCCATGTTGCCTAGGCTGGTCTCGAACTCCTGGGCTCAAGTGATCTACCTGCCTCAGCCTCCCAAAGTCCTGGGATTACAGGCATGAACCACCACACCCAGCCTAGGATTCTTTTTCTAATGAAAAACTGGAAACTAGATATTGGGAGTTCATTAGCAGTCAATCTCTGCTGCAAATGGGAGCCAAAAAAGCAAGTTCCTGTCTTTATAGTGCTTATACTCTAGGAGAGAAATCCGACATTAATCAAACAATCACAAAAATAATTTTAAAATTGCACACTATAGTAAGTGAGGTCAAGAAACACTTCACTGGGTCTTGGGAGTATATTATTAAAGGACCTAATCTGTTGGGGGAACCCTTTTCTAAGGAAGCATGAAATGGGACTGAAAAAAAAAGTAGGCGGAGGTCAGCCATGCAGGGCCTTGTCTACCTTAAGGTTTTGATCTTTATTGTAAAACAAAGGCCAGTGATTAAAAGGCTTTGGACAGGTTATGAGGTAACTTTTTACCCTACTATGATTATGTTTGGAAAATATTTTTTTGACAGCTTAGTGCAGAATGTGCTAAAGAGGAGGAAAATTGGATGTGATGGGGGAGTCTACACACTGGCAGAAGGATAACCATTGACGTCCAGGCCATTCCACTTAGTGCCAGCCCTTTGTGGAAATTGACGGTGGTCAGTGGTGGGGCTGCACAACATTGTGCTATATGTCTTGTTCTTTCCTACCCCACTGGGGGTTGAGAGTGGAGTACAACCGCAGGAGAGGAACGTCTGTGTTGAGTCATGTGGAGCCATGTGTTACTCATCCCTTCTCGCCAGGGATAGTGCAGCCTGGTGAACATGGCTGACTACCCAACCAACCTTCCACCTACCTTCCTCCCAGTAACAGAACCTTGGTTTACTCAATTGCATGATGAAAACCCTTTGATCTCAGGGAGGTAGACTTCCTCCAGCCTCACAGGATGACTTATGATTGGTCTAAAACAGATATAGTAATCCCATACCTCTTTCCAGATACTTTCCCAGCCATCATCTAGCAAGAGATGAACTTGTGACTCACTGAGATTAAAGAGGGGTTTCTGGGAATGTTTTCTTCATAATAAGAGAAGGTGTTAGAGGACTGTCGTATGTGACTGCGCTTTCTCCCTTTTCCTTGCTTGGGCACTGAAATGAAAATATCCTATTTGAAGCTGAGCAGCACCTTCAGCTATGAGGCTAAAAGCTCAAGGACCAAAATCCAACATCCTCATGGCAGATCAGAAAGATAGAATCTTTCTATCTAGGCTTCTGATGACATTGTAGAGCCACTGCACTCAGCTTGGAGCTACCTCCCAACAGATTTCTTAGAATGCAAGGTGATTCCACATGTTCTCACTCGTAGGTGGGAATTGAACAATGAGAACACATGGACACAGGAAGGGGAACATCACACACCGGGGCCTGTTGTGGGATGGGGGGAGCGGGGAGGGATAGCATTAGGAGATATACCTAATGTTAAATGACGAGTTAATGGGTGCAGCACAAAAACATGGCACATGTATATATGTAACAAACATGCATGTTGTGCACATGTACCCTAAAACTTAAAGTATAATAATAAAAAAAAATGCAAGGTGATTATATGTATCTATTGCTTAAGTAAATGTTAATGTATTCTTTTACTTGCAGCCATAGGCATCCTGACTAATACATTTGGTAAATATTGAATTGAATCAAATGAACCAACTTTATCTCAGCTGTGGTTAAATTTGAGTAACCTTGGGCAAATTATTTTACCTCTCAGATTTCAGTTTTTCCTCCTCAAAATTGGCTGGTAATGATAACCATCTTGTAAGGTATGTTCTGAGAAATAAACAAGGTAATACATATAAACACATTTAGTGATCTCTGGAGTACAGTCCAAATGCAAGTATAAAAGATTAAAATACTGTTGTCTGTTATCCTTCTTAAATGCACACAGATATTACTATTTTAGTAGCTAAAAACAGAGCCAATTTTCTTATTGGCATTCTTCTATTCAGTAAAGTAGGTAATATAAATTGTATGAATACACATTTCCCCCCTCCCCATTGAGATTCAATAAAGTCATTTTTAGTTTGCTTGGTGAAAAAATATAGTAACCATGTTAATCTTTCCTAAATTAGCTCTCAAACCAAGAAAAAAAGAGGGTTGCTTAGCACTGATGTATAAGAACTAAAATGTTCTTTGAAATCAGAAAGACTTATATTTGAATGTCGATGCTTCCACTTCTAAGCTTTGTGACGTTGGTATATTTAATTTCTGTATATTATACGAGGATGATAATGCCTACCTTATCATGTATAAAAATTCAAAGGAGATGATTAAGGATGGTCCAATACTACTCAGAACTCTGGCCCTCACCATATCCCACTCAATTATTTACCACTTCTTAGCTAACCCCTCCATTGAAGGAAAAGTTGCTCATTCTTATCAGGGCCTTTGATTGATCAGGGCCCAGGATATCGCTGGGCCATATTTTATCGGTGTATAAAGACACAACATACCAAAATATCAGTGCCTTGCATGATAATCCTTTTGCTCTTCTGCACCCATGAAAGGAAGATTCACATCTACCTCTTCTTTTTCATGCATGTGATAGGCAGAATTCTAAGATGGTCCCCAGTGATCTCCTCCTGATACTCATGCCTACACATAATCTCATCCCCTTAAGTGTGGGCTGGACCTGGGGACCTTCTTCTTTTTCTTAAGTGGTTTTATTGAGATATCATCCACATATGATTCATTCATTTAAAGTGTACAATTCAATGGTTTTATTCAAAAAAATTCAATATTAAAGTATACTCAAAGATGTATGAAACCATCACCAACAACAATATCTGAACATTTTCATCACCTGAAAAGTACACTTTAGTTATCAACTCCCTGTTCCCCTATGCCTAAGCAAGCATTAATCTACTTTCTGTCTCTAAATAGTTGCCTGTCTGGACATTTTATATAAATGGAATCATATAGTATGTGGTCCTTTTGCAACTGGTTTCTTTCACTTAGCATAATGGTTTCAAAGTTCATCCATCTTGTGGCATATAACAGTATTTTATTCCTTTTTATGACTGCATAATATTCCATTGTATGGATATATCACATTTACTTCATTCATCAGTTATGAACATTCAAGGTGTTTCCACCTTTTGGCTATTATGAATAATGCTGCTACAAACCTTCATGTACAAGTTTTTGTGTAGAAATGTTTTCATTTCTCTTGCATCCATACCTTGGAGTGGAATTGTTGGGTCATATGGCAACTCTATGCTCAATCATTTGAGGAACTTTCAGACTGTTTTCCAAGCGGTTGCAACATTTTACATTTCCTCCAGCAGTGTATGAGGGTCTTGAATTCTCCACATCCTCACCAACAAGTTATTTTCTTTTTTTAAAATTAAATTAGCAATGTTAGCGTGAAGTGGTATCTCCTTGTGGTTTTTATGGATGTTGAGCATTGTTTCATGTGCTTATTAGCCATTTGTATATCTTCTTTGGAGAAATTTCTATTCATGATTTTTACTCATTTTTAAATTGGATTATTTGTCCTTTTATTGTTAAGTTGTAAGAGTTCTGTGTATTCTGGATACAAGTCCCTTATCACATATATGATCTGTAAATATTTTCTTCCATTCCATAAGCTGTCTTTTTACTCTCTTGATAGTGTCTTTAGATGCACAAAAGTTTTCAATTTTGATAAAATCCAATCTGTTTTTTTTTTCCTTTGCTCATATGTTTGGTGTCAAATCTAAGATTCCATTGCCAAATCCATGGTCATGAAGATTTATCTCTGTGTTTTATTCCAATAATCATATAGTTTTAGTTTTGACATTTTGATATTGATCCATTTCGAGTTAATTATTTGTATATGTTATGCAATAAATGTCCAAATTAATTATTTTCCCTGTGACTATCCAGTTGTTCCAGTGCCTTCATTGAAAAGACTATCTTTTCCCCATTGAATGGTCTTGCACCGTTCTTGAAAATCAGATGACCATAAATACATGTGTTTATTTCTGGACTCCCAATTCTGTTCCATTGAGCTATATGTCTATCTTTATGCCAATATCACAATGTCTTGGTTACTGTTACTTCAGAGTAACTCCCAAAATTGGAAGTGTGGGTCCTCCTACTTTGTTCTTCTTTTTCAAGATTATTTTGGCTTTTCTAGATTCCTTGCAATTCCATATGAATTTTAGAATCAGCTTATCAATTTCTACAAAGCAGTCAGCTAGGATTCTGATAGGGATTACACTGAATCTGTAGATCAATTTAGAAAGTATTGTCATCTTAGCAATATCAAGGCTTCCAATCTAAGAAAATGAGATTTTTAAAATTTATTAAGATTTCCCTTTAATTTCTTGCAACAGTGTTTTGTAGTTTTCCAAGTTTTATTCTTCTTTTAAGTTTATTCCTAAGTGTTTTATTCTTTTTGATGCTATTGTAATAGGATTAATTTCATAATTTTATTTTTGATTTTCTCATTACAAGTGTATAGAAATACAATCTTTGTTTTTATATATTTTAAGTTCTAGGGTATGTGTGCACAATGTGCAGTTTTGATACATAGGTATACATGTGCCATGTTGGTTTGCTGCACCCATCAACTCATCATTTACATTAGGTATTTCTCCTAATGCTATCCCTGACCCGACCCCACGACAGGCCCCGGTGTATGATGTTCCCCACCCTGTGTCCAAGTGTTCTCATTGTTCAGTTCCCACCTATGAGTGAGAACATGCAGTGTTTGGTTTTCTGTCCTTGTGATAGTTTGCTGAGAATGATGGTTTCTAGCCTCATCTATGTTCCTGCAAAGGACATGAACTCATCCTAAAAAAAAGATAGATATCCTCTTTATCATTTTTTATTGCATCTATTTGATTCATCTCTCTTTTATTCTTTATTAGTCTTGCCAGTGGCCTATCAATTTTGTTGATCTTTTCAAAAAACCAGCTCCTAGATTCACTGATTTTTTGAAGGGTTATTTGTGTCTCTATCTCTTTCAGTTCTGCTCTGATCTTAGTTATTACTTGCCTTCTGCTAGCTTTTGAATGTGTTTGCCCTTGCTTCTCCATTTCTTTTAATTGTGATGTTAGGGTGTCAATTTTAGATCTTCCCTGCTTTCTCTTGTGGGCATTTAGTGCTATAAATTTCCCTCTATACACTGCTTTAAATGTGTCCCAGAGATTCTGGTACATTGTGTCTTTGTTCTTATTGGTTTCAAAGAACATCTTTATTTCTGCCTTCATTTCATTATTTACCCAGTAGTCATTCAGGAGCAAGTTGTTCAGTTTCCTATGTAGTTGTGTGGTTTTGAGTGAGTTTCTTAATCCTGAGTTCTAATTTGATTTCACTGTGGTCTGAGAGACAGTTTGTTGTGATTTCTGTTCTTTTACATTTGCTGAGGAGTGCTTTACTTCCAATTATGTGGTCAATTTTAGAATAAGTGTGAAGTGGTGCTGAGAAGAATGTATATTCTATTGATTTGGGGTGGAGAGTTCTGTAGATGTCTATTAGGTCTGCTTGTTGCAGAGTTGAGTTCAGGTCCTGGATATCCTTGTTAGCCTTCTGTCTCATTGATTTGTCTGATATTGACAGTGGGGTGTTAAAGCCTCCCATTATTATCATGTGGGAGTCTAAGTCTCTTTGTAGTTTTCTAAGGACTTGTTTTATGAATCTGGGTGCTCCTGTATCGGGTGCATATATATTTAAGATAGTTAGCTTTTCTTGTTGAATTGATCCCTTTACCATTATGTAATGACCTTCTTTGTCTCTTTTGATCTTTTTTGGTTTAAAGTCTGTTTTATCAGAGACTAGGATTGCAGCCCCTGCTTTTTTTTTGCTTTCCATTTGCTTGGCAGATCTTCCTCCATCCCTTTATTTTGAGCCTATATGCGTCTTTGCACATGAGATTGGTCTCCTGAATACAGCACACTGATGGGTCTTGACTCTTTATCCAATTTGCCAATCTGTGTCTTTTAATTGGACATTTAGCCCATTTACATTTAAGGTTAATATTGTTATGTGTGAATTTGATCCTGTCATTTTGATATTCACTGGTTATTTTGCCCGTTAATTGATGCAATTTCTTCATAGCATCAATGGTCTTTACAATTTGGCCTGTTTTTGCAGTGGCTGGTACCGGTTGTTTCTTTCCATGTTTAGTGCTTCCTTCAGGAGCTGTTGTAAGGCAGGCCTGGTGGTGACAAAATCTCTCAGCATTTGCTTGTCTGTAAAGGATTTTATTTCTCCTTCACTTATGAAACATAGTTCGGCTGGATATGAAATTCTGGGTTGAAAATTCTTTTCTTTAGGAAAGTTGAACATTGACCCCCACTCTCTTCTGGCTTGTAGGGTTTCTGCCGAGAGACCCACTGTTAGTCTGATGGGCTTCCCTTTGTGGGTAACTCGACCTTTCTCTCTGGCTGCCCTTAACACTTTTTCCTTCATTTCAGCCTTGGTGAACCTGACAATTATGTGTCTTGGGTTTGTTCCTCTTGAAGCATATCTTTGTGGTGTTCTCTGTATTTCCTGAATTTGAATGTTGGCCTGCCTTGCTATATTGGGGAAGTTCTCCTGGATAATATCCTGAAGAGTGTTTTCCAACTTGGTTCCATTTTTCCCATCACTTTCAGTTTCACCAATCAAATGTAGATTTGGTCTTTTCACATAGTCCCATATTTCTTGGAGGCTTTGTTCATTTCTTTTTACTCTTTTTTCTCTAACTTTGTCTTCTCACTTTATTTCATTAATTTGATCTTCAATCACTGATACCCTTTCTTCCACTTGATTGAATTGGCTATTGAAGCTTGTGCATGCATCACGAAGTTCTCGTGCCATAGTTTTCAGCTCCACCAGGTCATTTAAGTTCTTCTCTATGCTGTTTATTCTAGTTAGCCATTTGTCTAATCTTTTTTCAAAGTTTTTAACTTCCTTGTGATGGGTTTGAACATCCTCCTTTAGCTCAGAGAAGTTTGTTATTACCGACCTTCTGAAGCCTACTTCTGTCAACTCGTCAAAGTCATTCTCCATCCAGTTTTGTTCCATTGCTGGCAAGGAACTGCAATTCTTTGGAGGAGAAGAGGTGCTCTGATTTTTAGAATTTTCAGCTTTTGTGATCTGGTTTCTCCTGATCTTTGTGGTTTTATCTACCTTTGGTCTTTGATGTTGGTGACCTACAGATGGGGTTTCAGTGTAGATGACTTTCTGTTGATGTTGATGCTATTCCTTTCTGTTTGTTAGTTTTCCTTCTAACAGTCAGGTCCCTCAGCTGCAGGTCTGTTGGAGTTTGCTGGAGGTCCACTCCAGACGCTGTTTGCCTGGGTATCACCAGCAGAGGCTACAGAACAGCAAATATTGCTGCCTGATCTTTTCTCTGGAAGCTTCATCCTAGAGGGGCAGCCACCTATATGAGGTGTCTGTCAGCCCCTACTGGGAGGTGTCTCCCAGTTAGGCTACATGGGGGTCAGGGACCCACTTGAGGAGGCAGTCTGTCTGTTCTCAGAGCTCAAACGCTGTGCTGGGAGAACCTCTGCTCTCTTCAGAGCTGTCAGACAGGGATGTTTAAGTTTGCAGAAATTGCCTGCTGCCTTTTGTTCAGCTATGCCCTGCCCACAGAGGTAGAGTCTAGAGGCAGTAGGCCTTGTTGAGCTGCAGTGGGCTCCACCCAGTTCAAGCTTCCAGGCTGCTTTGTTTACCTACTCAAACCTCAGAAATGGCAGATGTCCCTCCCCAAACCAGGCTGCCATCTCGCAGATTGATCTCAGACTGCTGTGCTAGCAGTGAGCAAGGCTCCATGGGCTTGGGGCCCTCAGAGCCAGGCACGGGAGAGAATCACCTTGTCTGCCAGTTGCTAAGAACTTGTGAAAGGCACAGTATTTGGGGAGGAGTGTCCCATTTTTCCAGGTAGTCTGTCATGGCTTCCCTTGGCTAGGAAAGCGAAATTCCCTGACCCCTTGTGCTTCCCCGGTGAGGCAATGCCCCACCCTGCTTTGGCTCGCCGTCTGTGGGCTGCACCCACTGTCCAACCAGTCCCAGTGTGATGAACCAGGTACCTCAGTTGGAAATGCAGAAATCACCCATCTTCTGCATCGATCATGCTGGGAGCTGCAGACTGGAGCTGTTTCTATTCAGCCATCTTGGAATGCCCCCCTAGATCAGTCTAGAAATACAATCTTTTTACATTGATCTTGTATTCTGCAATCTTGTTGAACTCGTTTATTACTTTTGCTAGTTTTTTTTTTTACTAGATTCTTTAGAATTGTCTATATACAAGATTATGTCATTTGTGAATAGAGATAGTTTTACTTCTTCTTGTCCAAAATGGATGGCTTTTATCTTATTTTTCTTGCCTAATTGTCCTGGCTAGAACCTCCAGTACAATGTTGAATAAATGTGGTGAGAATGGGCATCTTGTCTTGTCACAGATCTTAAGGGAAAAGAGTTTAGTCTTTCACCATTAAGTATGATGTTAGCTGTGGGTTTTCCATAAATGTCCTTTATCAAGTTAATGAAATTCCTTTCTATTCCCAGTTTGTTTGATGTTTTTATCATGAAATAATGTTAGATTTTGTCAGATGCTTTCTCAGCATTAATTGAGATGATCATGTGATTTTTTTTCCCTTCATTCTATTAACGCAGTGTATTATATTGATTGATTTTCTTGTGTTGAACCACCTTTGCACTCCTGGGATAAATTGTACTTGGTTATGTGTATAATTTTTGCATATTGCCAGTTTGGTTTGTTAGTATTTTGTTGACAATTTTTGCATACATATTCATAAGAGATATGGATCTGCAGTCTTTCTGTGATGCATTTGTCTTATTTTGGTATCAGAATAATTTCCGGTCAGTTTCTGGGGAACAGACCATCTCATATTCTAATTTCATGGAATGAATTAGGAAGTGTTCCTTCTTCTATTTTTTGAATTTGAGTTTGTGAAAGATTGGTATCAATTATACATTTGGTAGAATGTCTGCAGTGACACCATCTGTTCCTGCTTTTCTCTTTGAGTAATCTGATTTTTTGTTGCTAATTTATTCTTTTCCATTGTTACAGTTTTGTTAAGAGTGTCTATTTCTTCTTGGGTCAGTTTTATTAGTTTATGTCTTTCCAGGAATTTGTTCATTTCATCCAGGTTATCTAGGTTTTTGCATATAATTTCATATATTTTGCATGTATTCCCTTTATAATCTTTTTTTTTTTTGTCGATCTAGCTAAAGGTTTGTTAATTTTATTGATGTTTTCAAAGAATCTGCTTTTGGTATTGATTTTTAGATATTGTTTTTCTCTTCCTTGTTTCATTAATTTCTATTCTAATCTTTATTATTTTCTATCTTCTCCTTGCTTTAGATCTTTCTTCAGCATCTTCAGGTGGAGGTTAGGTTGATTTGAGATCTTTCTTTTATAATATAGACATTTATAGCTATACATGTCCCAGTAAACATCACTTCAGCTGCATCCCATAAGTTTTGGTATGTTGTGTTTTTATTTCATTCATCTTAAAGGAAATGGTGGGAGAGAGAAACACGATAGGAAAAAAAGTTAACATTTGTTTTTTGTTTTGTTTTGATACAGTCTTGCTCTGTCACCCAGGCTGGAGTGCAGTGGCACAATCTCAGCTCACTGCAACCTCCACCTCCTGGATTCAAGTGATTCTTGTGCCTCAGCCTCCCGAGTAGCTGGGATTATAGGCGTGTGCCACCATGCCGAGCTAATTTTTGTATTTAAAAGATATTAAAACACGGTAGGAATTATTTGTGTTTAAAAGATATCCTTCTTCTTTTTAATATAGGCATTTATAGCTATACATATTATAATGTATAATTGGATTTCCCTTTTTATTTCTTCTTTACACAATAGTTATTTATGACTGTGTTATTGTTCCACATATTTTCAAATTTTCTAAATGACATTTATATTTTAATGAATAGAATATGACAAAGGTGAGGAGACATCACTTTTGAGAATAAGTTTCAAAAGACTGTGACTTCTCTCTTGTTTGCACATACTCTGCTTGGCTTTTCCTGCTTGCTTATTCTGATAAAGCAAGCTGTCATGTTATGCACCACCATATAGAGAGGCTCATGTGTCAGGAACTGAGGGCAGCCTTTGGCCAAGAGGCCAATAAGGGACTGAAGCTCTCAGTCCAACAGCTCACAAGGAGCTGAATCCTATCAACAACCATATAAATGAGCTTGGAAGTGGAGCTCCCATAGTGAGCCTTGGTTGACAGCCTGACTGCAGCAGTATAACACAGTCTGAGCCCAAGGACCCAGTCAAGACACGCCCAGATTTCTGACTCACAGAACCTGTGAGATAATAAATGTTGTTTTAAAACCACCCAGTATTACATAGCAGTACATAAATAATAAGATGTAGTTGCTTCAGAAAGAAGGACTGGGTCCTTTGGGTGGGCCAGATACTTCTTTTTATTTCCTGTCTCCATGATGTAAGAGGCCTAGAAAGGACCCTACCTCATATATTGTCTCTGTGCCCCAGCTTCTCTACTGGAAACTGAGTGTGGTAAATCAGGTTGGATCTTTTCTGGGGAACTGACCACCTCAGATTCAGGTGAGGAAGAACCGAAAGGCCTCTCTTTAAGTTCAGTTCTTCAACTCAGAGTTTGTACTGGGTTGGTGCAAAAGTAATTGTGCTTATTGCAGTTACTTTTAATTGCAAAAGCCGCTATTACTTTTGTACCAACCTAAATACTAGGGTAGGGTGGGGCTACCATGTCTAAAGTGTTCCTTTGTTTCCCATTTGGTTATTGTCCTTCATAAGTAAATTTGCTTGTTTATAACCTTAAGGGTGGAAGGTGGGAGGATAGAATGAAGCTCCCAAGCCCTACACCAAACCCTCAATAGAGATAATGAAAGCAGAGCATTCAGTACACAGTAGGTGCTCAACAAATGTGAACTTTTTGACTGGGTGCAGTGGCTCCTGCCTATGATCCCAGTACTTTGGGAGGCCGAGTGGGGCAGATCACCTGAAGTCAGGAGTTCAAGATCAGCCTGGGCAGCATGGTGAAACCCCATCTCTACGAAAAATACAAAAATTAGCTGGGCATGGTGGCACATGCCTATAATCTCAGCTACTTGGGAGGCTGAGGCACAAGAATCGCTTGAACCCAGGAGGTGGAGTTTGCAGTGAGCTGAGATTGTGCCTCTGTACTCCAGCCTGGGTGACAGAGCAAGACTGTATCAAAATAAAACAAAAAATAAATGTTAACTTTTTTTCCTATCGTGTTTCTCTCTCCCACCCAGTCCTCCAAACTCACTCAAGTTATGACATAGAGGAGTCTCAAACTGTCTGCATTACACCCTGGGGTCACTTGTATTTGGTGGTAGCAAAGCTCCTAATTTGTTTGCTATTGATGTATTTATTGATAGACCTTATTGAAAGAGGAATTCAACAGAATTCAACTCAACAAACACCTTGGTGGTGGGCATTATGCTGAGATTGCACAAACAGAGGGGAATAGAACACAGTTTCTGTCCTTAGACCTGAGTTTGGAACTAGTGCGTGGACAGGGGAAGTTTGTTTTTATATATCATCTCATGATTTGAAGGCCAGTCACTAAGAATCCACTCATTTTTTTCCCCATATTTCCCCCAGCTCAAATCACTCAAGAACAATGTCAGAAAGTCTAACACTTCCTCCATTTTGACTTCAGTCCTGGTAATGGGTCTTCCCTGAGGCCATCCACGTGGATATCTCCTAGGATACAACCATATTTGGAACAGAGGCCTGCCCTAATGGAAGTCCCTCCATTACCCAATAAGAAAAATTGGGGAAAAACCCTGAATCTCAAGTCACTTCACAGCCACTTGTCACAAAATGTTCACAATAATGGTACAACTCTACAATGACTGCAGATGAATGGCTTCCTGCATCTGTGTAATATACACTTGCACAATGGTCAGGATGTAGGACTGCTGTGAGAAAATGCTCTTGATCTGTGAAGCTGGAATCCAGGGATTCTGGAGGAAGATGGAGCACAGGAACAGGAGAAGGAAGGAGAGAATGACCCCTTCCCAGGCCTCCTGATCATGTGGGCACATAATGCTAAGATTAACATATGAATGTGCAGGCTCACAGTTGCCATCTATTTGACAGCATTGACGGCAGGATGTTCAGTGTCCCACAATTAATCCTGGTATGTGTGTCTCTGTTGAGTTCTGGACCACTGAGGTCCCCAGCCCACAGGCCACTTGAGGGCAGTGTCTCCCCACTGCAGCTGCTGCTGGGCTGCTCTCCAAAAGCAATGATTCTCCCTGCCTAGGCTGCTGTTTCCTGGGCCCCCAAAGCTGCAAAGCCCTTCTGAGGCCAGCACTGCTGTCTGTTATTTCATCTTTTCTTGGTCCATGCACTGCTAGAACCACACTGTGTTCTAGGTGGAAATCGCCAGCCCAGACCTACCCTGGCCCTGTCTGGCTCTTAGGCCCTTCAGCAACAATACATGTGCCCCAAGCCTCTTGCTTTCCTTTGTGAAAACAACCCCCCAAGGTCCTTTCCTCTAGTCTCTGCCCCTGGAACTTAAACTTACAACTTCCGTCCCACAGACTGGCCATTCCCTGCAAGCACATCAGCTGGTACCAAGAGGTTTGGGAGGCACTGCCCCACCAGTTTGTTAGATTCCGAATACATATCTCTGAGTGTCAGAGATACTTGTAACATCCTATTACAGTAGTTCTGGGAAATGGACTTTTGCTTCAGGGCAAGAAGAAAACTAAATTTTTTTAATAAGTTGGACTAGCACTTTTTTTCCCCTGTGGCCACATTGTTACAG
Organism: Nomascus leucogenys; assembly: GCF_006542625.1. Classification (NCBI taxonomy): domain Eukaryota; kingdom Metazoa; phylum Chordata; class Mammalia; order Primates; family Hylobatidae; genus Nomascus; species Nomascus leucogenys. The sequence continues at coordinate 29,199,759 of NC_044384.1, read as the reverse complement.
GTACAACAGGTAGATATGAGTGAAGAAAACTAAATTCCTTGAGCAGCTTGTGTTGTATGTGACTGTGCTTGTGTGATGTTGACCCACATGTACCTTAGTGCAAGATTAGAAGATCAGAATGGAAGCCTCGCCCAGCTTCACTCTTGTCCTTTTGGAAATCCCATCCTGAGGGAAGGATGAGGTGGGTCGTGGCATGATGGCTAAGAACGTTAACCAGTTTCCAGAGCAACAAAGGGAGCTTTGGAATCTGCCCTTAAGGAGTTTCTGTGCTAGACTCCAGAAGAAAACTTAATGTTCAGTTTCTAGGTACGAACAGCTATGTTTGGACAAATAACTGTGTCAGATGCTTGAATGAAAATATATCCTGGGTTTTTTCTTACTCTTTCAAATGCATCCAAACCTTTCTGTTGTAGTTTTCTAGGAGGCAGTTGTTTCTCTTCTCACAATGAATCAATCCAGTTAAAAACTGCATGTTCTGAAAGATTGGATAAGGAAAATGTGGTACATATATGCTATGGAATACTATGCAGACATAAAAAAGAACAAGACTGTGTCTTTTGGGGGAAGATGGATGGAGCTGGAGGCCAATATCCTTAGCAAACTAACACAGGAACAGAAAACCAAATACTGCATGTTCTCACTTATAAGTGAGAGCTAAATGATGAGAAGTTACGAACACTAAGAAAGGAACAGCAGACACCAGAGTCTACTTGAGGATGAAGGGTGAGAGGAGAGAGAGAAGCAGAAAAGATAACTATTGGATAGTGAGCTTATTACCTGGGCGATGAAATAATCTGTACAACAAACTCCTGTGACACAAGTTTACCTATGTAACAAAGCTTCACATGTACCTCCAGACCTAAAATAAAAGTTTTAAAAAACAATAAAAATTTTTAATTGCATATTAAACAAGTTAATGTATGAGCCTGCCTGAGGGGTAAGGAGTAGAAGGAAAAAAGAATGAACACAGCTGGGGAGACTATGGCTACAGGCTTTGTTATTAACTGCGTGCTACTGTGCAAATTAGGCTTTCTGTGCCTCAATATCCAAACCATTAATGTAAGGGTTGTTAAGTTAAATTAGATATTCTTTTAGGCAACTTTCAATGCAAGTATTCTCTGACTATAGATATTCTCTCCCTCCCCCTTTTTCCCTCCTCCCCCATTTCTCCTCTGTTGACCTCTTTCTCCTTCCTATTTCCCTTCACAATCCTGTTTCCTTTTTCTTATGTGTGTTGTTTTTATTCCAAGACTTTTACACAGGCTCTTTTATTTTCAACACCAGGCACTTTGTGCCAGCGAGTGTGATGCAAATAAAGTTAGACAGGATTTTGGTTCTGACTGAATAAGAATTGCTCCACTTGAATTTACAAAAAATACCCCCCAAAAACAAAAAACAACCACCCGGTCCCTCTAAACCAATTCTATTGAAAGTTTCTTGGCTTCTGAATTTAAAGAACAACTTGTTCCTGTCGGAGGTTCACTATAAAATGTTTGGTTCACCTCCTTTGCCATTAGTGACAAACACACAAAATGAACGCCCAGAGGAGTGTGCAAATCTGAACTGTGCTCCAGGGTAAGGACTCTCCCCTCTGCCGCTACATCAGTGAGCCCACGTTTACAATCTAAAAATTATCCTGAAGCCAAGTCTCTCTAAGGACATGAATTAAGGATTCTCAGAAACTGTGTGTTTTCACATACACACACATACACACACACGGCTTAGACAGTTCATGTCAAAACAGACTGAAATTAACAACTTGGACTTTTAAAATAGTCTCTCTTGCTTACGGAAACAAATGGCAGTGATGGGCTGCTGAAATTGGGAAGAATAAGAAAAACCACAAAAATGGAAGCATCTTAAACTTCCTTCTATCAGTCAGTGAGAAAATAAGATTCAATTGCTTGAGGTAGCTAACATACTATGGCCAAATGATGGGAATCAGATGTAGCTTCCCTTTTCTTGCCACTTTTATCAGGGAGATAGAAAATAAAATTGGAGCAAGTGGAATAAACAATGCTTTAGTCCCTGAAGCCCAAGATAGGTGAGGAATTAAGAGCTCCTACTTCCCAACTGAGTTACTCCCTAGGCAGTTAAGATTGTCAGGCCATAGCAGACACCGCAAAAGTCAGGGACATATTATCCTAATACAGGGAGTAAGGGTGTTAGTAACAATAATCTAATCTGACATAGAGAGTCAATTCTGGAAAATATAGGTGGGTAAGCTTCATGCTGCTCCCAGGATTGTTTAATGGATGGTTCACAGGTACTTAGAAAACAATGGCTATAGAAGCCAGTACAAATTATTATTACTTTGAGACAGGGTCTCACACTATAGCCCATACTGGAGTGTAGTGGTGCAATCACAGCTCACTGCAGCCTCAACTTCCCAGGCTCAAGCGATCCTCCTGCTTCAGTGTTCCTGAGTAGCTGGAACTATAGGCATGCTCCACCATGCCCAACTAACTTTTAGATTTGTTTTTTTTTTTGTAAAGTTGGGGTTTTGCCATGTTGCCAAGGCTGGTCTCAAACTCCTGGCTTCAAGTGATTCTCCCACCCTGGACTCCCAAAGTTCTGGCATTGAACCACTGTGCCTGGCCTAGGAGTCTTTAAGAATAAGTCAAATCAAGGTAATTCCAGATCTTTCTTACTCCCCCTAGGTTTACTTAACAATGAAATAAAGGAAATGTACTTTATTTGGATTTTAGAAAGGCACTTTAAATTGTTTCCATGAATACTACTCAGCCATAAAAAAGAATGAAATAATGGCATTCACAGCAATCTGGATGGAAGTGGAGGCCATTATTCTAAGTGAAGTAACTGAGGAATGGAAAACCAAACATCATATATTCTCACTTATAAGTGGGAGCTAAGCTATGAGGACACAAAGGCATGAGAATGATATAATGGACTCTGGGGACTTGGGGAAAAGGGTGGGAGGCAGGTGAGGGATAAAAGACTACACATTGGGTACAGTGGACACTGCTTGGGTGTGCCAAAATCTCAGAAATCAAATAATTTACCCATGTAACCAAACACCACCTGTTCCCCAAAAACTATTGAAAAATATATTTTAATATAGATATATATATATAATTCAAAAACTGATTCCATGATATTCTTGAAGGCAAGATGAAAAAATAACAGATCCTAAATAGTGTGGTTAAAGTTACAGGTGTTTATACAACTATTCTTAAATACTCCTGATGAATAGGTCATGTGTTTGTCTAGAACGGGATCTTTCCAGCGTGCTGCAGAGCTCTGCTTTTGGCTCTGTCTGAGCCACCATTTAATATCAGAGATTTGTGTGCAGATAGAGATATGAGAGAAGCAGCACAGATGGGAGTCATGGATGCAAACCAAAAGCTTAACGTTCACCAGGAATAAACGGCAACTACTCTCCTTAGGCAGGTGGAAAAACAACATACCAAACAAACAGAAATCAAGTGCAAGATGAAGAACCCCATGGGAATGACTTGGGAGAATGAAGAAAACTTTAGAATTCTACTAGAAATCATAAGGACTTGATTAAAGGGAAAATACTGCTAGTTCTTACACGGGAAGACTCAGTGTTATAGAGACGTCGAGTCTCCCTCAATTGATATATATTTTAATAAATGAGTTTAACTCATTCTTATTTTGGGAAATTACTGATATATTTGGAAATCTTTCTTGAGGCTCTTTTGCTTAGGAAGGCATACGTAAGGGCTTCCAGGTCACTGGCAATGTTCTACTTGTGGGTCTGGATTATGGTGTCGGGGCATTTGCTTTATAATAATGTGTTACATTTCACATGTGTCTTACACCTTCCAAATCACAACCTCTTTCCTCTCCCCAGAGGCAGCCGCCATCCACATTTTTATAGTAATCAATTTCTAGCACTTTGCAGCATGGTTTAAGATTCATTCAGGCTGAAGGCATATTGCCATAGTTTACCTTTATTGCCATTTAGCATTTTTTTGTTTAAATGTAATGCCATGTGTTTTCTGTTTTTCAGTTGGTGATTATTTTGGTTGTTTCTGGTTTTGTTGTTGTTGTTATTGTTCTGTTTTTGGCTTTTTTGTTTTTGCCACAGGGTCTTGCTCTGTTACCCAGGCTGGAGTGCAGTGGCATGATCTCAGCTCACTGCAACTTCCACTTCCCAGGCTCAAGCAATGCTCCCTCCTCAGCCTCTCAAGTAACTGGGACTACAGGCACATGCCAACAGGTTCAGCTAATTTTTTTTTTTTAATTTTTTGTAGACATGGCATCTCGCCATGTTGCCCAGGCTGGTCTTAAACTCCTGAGTTGAAGCAATCCTAAAAGTTCTGGGATTATAGGAGTGATCCACTGTGCCCAACTATTTCTGATTTTTGAATATGAAGAACATTGCTACTATGAACCTTCTTGTATATGTGTCTTGGTGCCTGGGTACTCAGGTTTCTCTTGGAGTTATATTAATACACATATACACACACACACTTAGGAGTAAAAGTGCTCAGTCACAGGATATGAGAATCTTCAACTTTAGCAGATAACATCCAAACTGTTTTTCAAGGTGGACATAGTATATACTTCCCCCAACAAATGTCTGATTCCTTTTTTAAAATTTATTTTTTAGTGACAGGATCTTGCTCTGTCATCCAGGCTGGAGTGCTAGAGCATTCTTATTCTTCCACATCATTGCCAACTCTTGGTATTGCCAGACTTCTAAATTTTAGCCACTGTAGTACACCTAATCATACTTAAGTTTATACTATCAGAAACCCTGAAACTAATCACCACATATTTTCCCTGAGACATGACAAGAACATTATATGATTTTATTTTTCACTGCTGCTGAAAGCTTACACACACTCACCCATGTTATTATCCAGAGTTTTAGACCGAATTATTTTTTAAAATAATATTTTATAAGCAATGCTTATTATATGGATTACTTTTTGTTTGTGTAGCATTACTTCTTCCATCCCTTTACTGTGTTCTGGGTTAATTTTCCTTCTTGAAGGAGAATATTCTTTGGTAATTCTTTCAGAGAGGGTCTGTGGGTGGTAAACTTTCTGAGTCTGGAAATGTTTTTATTTCATGAAAATAAGGGGTCATTTCATATCACTGGAGTGATATGATGAATTACTTAAACAATTATGTTTTAAAATTAGATCCCCACTTCACACATATTTTTAGAAGGGTCCAGGATTAAAGTGTATACAATGAAATTACAAAAATTGACAGAATAAAATATGGATGATTGTTTACATATAATCTCGGAATAGGAATTCCTCCTCTATTATGACATAAAACCTCAAACTTCACCTTTTCAAAAAAACATCATGAAGTTAAAATACTATTGCAAACCTGGGAAAAAACAATTGCAATGCATACAGAAAGCAAATAATTTATTTTCTTAAAATACAAACAGGATTAAAAATCAATAGGTCAAACAAACAAAAAACCTACTAGAAAAATTTGAATATAAAATTTACAGAAAAAGAAATCAAATTGTCAGCTTTATTTCAAGATAAAAATGCAAAATAAAATGAGATGTCATTTTCACCTACAGATTGGCAAACATTAAAAGATTTTGTCGTTTCCAGTGTTAGCACCAGAGAAAGCATGATGTAAAGACACATTTTGTAACCTTTTTTAGAGATAATTTGGTAATACCTATCGATCTAAAACATGTGAACTTTTACTAAGTAATCAGAATTCCAGGAATTTATCCTAAGGATGTACTAACAAAACTACCCAAAGATGTATACAAGTTAATCAATAAGATTTTGGTTAAGTCAATTAAGAAACATCTTCACAGATAGAATACCTTTGCAGCCATTGGGAACATTATGGTAGATCTATATGTCCTAATATGAAAAGATATCCAAGTTACTATGTTAAAAAGAAAAAGTGCAATTAAAAAGTAGAGTGCGATCCTTTTTGTTTAAAAACAATACTATATATGCTTATGTATACAGAAACCTTCTGGAAAAAAAAATAACTAACAATGATAACTTCTGGAAAGTAGGCCTGGTGGTGGAGGTGGAAACCTAACATTCATTTTACATTCTACTCTAGTGTTTGAACTATTTCACTGTATACACTCATTTTGAAAAGGGGGTTTTAGTTAAATGCAAGCTTGGTTTGGTCCCACCATGTAACCTGATTTCCCCAAAACTTAATGTTATTTCCACCTATATTATTAGATTACAGCATCCACAAAATAAAATAATTACATCCTTTCTGGTGGGAGTCGGAAGCAGACTGAATATCCTTCCTGACAAATGGAATATCCCATAGATGGCAGACCCTGCCTCATAAGCTAGGGAGTTTCCACTATTTTCACAGGCTCCACAACCTTAAGACAAGGATAACAGAGAAAGGACTTTTTATTTGTGTAAGAGACTAAACAATTCTTAAGATTTTTTCAACTCTATGACACTGTAACTCTAAAATTTACAAAAATGCGTTTAACATTCAGGATTTTGGAAATATATCTACTCTATAAGACTTCTAGGATCATGTCAAAATGACACAGGAGCCAATTTCAAAGGGCTCTCACTGGTCAAAGGTGGAGCATTTGTTCATCAAAAAGAAAAATAAATGCAATGGTTTCAAACACATAAAATCTATGCAATTCCCACAGACTTATAATAATAAAAAGTAAAAGCATCATTGGTCATCTTTGGAGATTGCTTGGGTACCAACTCATTATACTGAGAATGGATAAATATGAAGAGAATCAAGCATTTATTCTGTCTTTCAAGATTTATCCTGATTTTTAGGGAAAGCAAAGAGTTTATGAGGAAAATTCTCCTTTATAAATGAATCATAGCTAATCATTGCAGGAACAACAGAATTAGAAAAATCAAAATTTTCAACCTTAAGAAAATGGTAGATATAGGCACCGCTCATCAATGCTTGCTAAAAATCATTCAGGTGAAAGGCAGATAGAGAACCCCAGAATGGATGAGGATCCAGCTTCACCTGAACCCACTGATCAACCTCAGCATCTCTAAGTGGGACATCCAGTCATTAAGTGCATTCTGGGTATGACGTGATAGGGAACACAGACCACTTCCCAGGAAGTATTCTTGCCCCTCCCTCAGATTGAGCCTAAAAATTGGAATTGAGCCTAATTCCAATCAAGTTTTGGATTCACCCAAGAAATACAGGAGGTAGTGGCACACGGTCAGCAATACCACAACGATGCAGTCAGTCAAGGCCTTAACATGGGAAATTCTAAACTGCACAATAAATTACCCAGTTTACTAAAAAAAAAAAATGGCATACACAAAAAGAGGGAACTGATACACAAAAAGAGACATGATAGCAAAATGCAATGTACAGACCTTATTTGGATCCTGAGTTGAACATACCAACTATGAAAGACATTTTTTTCAACTGTCAGGAATACTTGAACATGAACTTTTAGATGATGTTGAGGAATGATTGTAAATGTTGTTGGTTGTGACATAGTTTCAGGGTTAAGGTTTTTAAAGTTCTTATCTCTTACAGATACACATTGTATTTATAGATGAAAGTATTTATAGATGAAATATGATGCTTGAGATCTACTTTAAAATAATTCATTAAACACGTTGCAAGGAACGCATAAAAAAGAACAGGAAGCTGATGTTTTTGTACAGCGGATGGCAGGCTCTGCTGTGGTGTGTTTTTGAAATTTTTCATAGTAAAAATTTTAAAGATAAAAAAGACAGCCTATACATGTAAAGCATCTAATATTGCATCTAGGAGGCACTCAACATATTGGCTATAATCATAGTAACAGCATAGAAAAAATTCTACTAATTTTTACTGACAAAGTTAATAAAAGACATTGAAATTGATCATTATGATATGATTTTGTTAGTATAGACCTTAACTGGGGAGACAGACTGGATCAAGTAAAGGCTCTGACTCTCACTTTAACATATTTACTCAATGTCTCAAATACTGCATAGGAATGCAGTGGCGGGCGCCTGTAGTCCCAGCTACTCGGGGGGCTGAGGCAAGAGAATGGCGTGAACCCAGGAGGCGGAGCTTGCAGTGAGCCGAGATTGCGCCACTGCACTCTGGGCTGGGCGAAAGAGTGAGACCCCATCTCAAAAATTAAAATAAATAAAATAAAATAAAATAAAATAAAAAAGTTCCTGGACTATGAACAATAAACTTTTAAAAATAAGATTCTGAAGCTAGCAGCTTAAGTTTTTTGGTTTAATATTTCTAGATGACAGTGTATTGGGGCATTTCCTGCTTAAATAACTTCTTTCTTCTCGTTAATATTTTCACACTTTCAGAACTCAGCTATAATGAAAATTAAAAACTAGAATTTTCAAATTACTTTTATAAGATAAAAAGTGAAGTATCTCGTGTGATAAATGGATATGATGTCTAATTTTTTTCACTCTTTTGGGCTTGTTTCACACATACTCTCTCACTATATAATTACCCTAATTAACTTCTGATTAGTCCCTAATAGGTTAAGAGGGTTCATTGCATATTGAGAACCATTTTCCTCAAGAAAATAAAATTCCCTATATTCTCCACCCCCATCACACAGTTACCCATTCATCTTCAGGTGTGGTTCCTGTAACAAGATAAGAATAGAGAATCCCTGTGGAGACAACCCTGCGGTCCATTGAGCCCTGAAGCAGTGCCTGGAAATACCATTAACAGGCCATGCCTGGGGCCATATATGAGCCTGACCACCTTATGGATGCTCAAGGTAATCATTAACTCCCAACTTCCTGAGTCTAAAACCTTCTGGGACTCCTTGATATTTTGAGAATATAATATTGTAAGAAAGGGAGAAAATGCTTTTTAAAATCATAACTGCCTTCAAGGAGTATGGATGCTATGACAGGCAAAGGGGCCAGGGTCTTCCATGCCAGTCTTCCATGCTGATATGGTAATAAGCCCTATTTTTCATCTGAGCACAATAATGGCTTTTGATTTGGGCCTGGTGCTGGGTGAAGGAGCATGGGCAGAAGAGAGTTGCAGTGCAGGTCTCCATAAATAACAAGAAGAATTTGGAATTCCTGGGGGCAATCTGATGGGGACAGGGGAGGGGAAACGAAAAGAGACTGAAGGAGAAAGAGGGATTTAGTCAGTTGGCACAGGCTGGGACACCATATATGCAGGGAATCTAGCCAGTGAGACATCTACTGGTGCAGTGGCCAAAATGACCTTTACGAAGAGGGAGGTCTACTATGCAATTTAACATTGTGTTTCTGCAATGTAAATACTTTTGGTTTTCCCAAAAATTGCTGTACAAACAAAAGCCTTGATATGGTTTGGCTGTCGGTCCCCACCCAAATCTTATCTCGAATTGATTCCTACGTGTGGGGGGATTACAGGAAGGAGAGACCTGTAATCCCCACGTATTGAGGGAGGGAGGTGATTGGATCATGGGGGCGGTTTCCTCCATGCTGTTCTCGTGATAGTGAGTGAGTTCTCATGAGATCTGATGGTTTTATAAGTGTTTAACAGTTCCTCTTTCACACACTCTCCCCCTGCCTTGTGAAGAAGGTGTCTGCTTCCCCTTCCACTACAATTGTAAGTTTCCTGAGACCTCCCCAGCCATGAGGAACTGTGAGTCAATTAAAGCTCTTTCCTTTATAAATTACCCAGTCTCAAGAAGTTCTTGATAGCAGTGTTAAAATAGACTAATACGGGCCTTTATGATCAAATTTTTGTTTATGTTTTGTTGCTATCTTGGTAGCAGTGGGGTGAAGAAAATCAAAGAAATACACTACATTCTCTATCAGGTTGGGTGGGTCCAGTGTGGAAGAGTATAAAGTTCAAAAACTCAAGTAACTCATCGAAAGAAAGGAATTAGATCCAGAGGTGACCATGAGGACGTGAGCCTCTGGGAATTTGCAAAAATGGGCAAAGAGCTTAGACTTTCTACCAGCTGTGGAGTGTTTGAGCAAAATCTTCTCTAGCTCTTAAGAGGCAAGGTTACCTCAGTTGATAATGAATCTCACAACTCTGTGCTTGTGCTAAAACATCGCCCAACTTTCAAAGAGGTCACATCTAGTTTCTCTCTTTCTTCTTCTTCTTCTTCTTTTTTTTTTAGAAACAGGGTCTCACTCTGTTGCCCAAGCTGGAGTGCAGTGGCATGATCATGGCTCACTGCAGCCTTGAACTCCCAGGCTCAAGTGATCCTCCTGCTTCAGCCTCCCAAGTAGTTGGGACTACAGACACGTGCCACCACAACCAGGCTAATTTTTTAATTTTTTATTTGTAGAGACGGGGCCTCACTTCATTGCATGGGCTCATCTTAAATTCCTGGCTTCAAGTGACCCTCTCATGTTGGCCTCCAAAGTGCTGGGATTACAGGTTTGAGCCACTGTGCCTAGCCCACATCTGGTTTCTAATGTTGAAATGAAAGCCAAATTTCCTTCATTAATCCCCTTCAGTCTGTTCCCATTGAGCCTAAATAGTTATAATCATTTCAGCCTATCTTCCTGTGAAAGTGAGTCAATCTCCATCAGCATTTTAGCTGAACTTCTCGGACTCATTTTGATAATGACTTATTGTTTGTGTAAGGTTGTGTTTAAAACAAATGTTATCCAAGTTCAGTGCTTCTAACCATTACCACTGACATCAAGGAAGTTGAGTGTGTGCGGGAGTTTGGTCATCCCCAGCAATCCAGGAGGACCCTGTTCTGGGAGTCTGAGGTCCCAGCTTTTGGTTTCAGCTTTACAACTTAACTTGACTGTGAGCCCTCAATTTCCTTATCTGCAAAAATGCAAAAGCCCTCAATTTCCTTATGTGCACTGCTCACCTTATAAGACTGTTGAGAAGACTAAAAGAGGTAACACATCAATGATCTGATTCAGAACACAAAATTATGCAAATAAGGGTTAATATTTGGGCTGATAATAGTTCAACAATGTAAAAAATGTATTTCCTTTGTTAAGGACTATTTGATTCAACAGTGCGCCTGAGAAAAGAATTACTCAACCCTGACTGTTCTTTATTTCTCAATGGGTGATCTGGCAACAGTCTAAACAAACACAAAATTTAGAACTCCTTTAAACCTTCCTAGTAGTTCATTTTCCTTCAAGCATTTAAGCAAGCCAACAACCCAAAAAACTTCCAATTTCTCTCCTATGAACAAACTCTGCACAGAGAACTCAGCCAAACTTACTTTAGTGGTTACTACCCTGAGGCTTTTGACAGTTCAAAAAGTACTTCCTTTGTAAGCCAAAATTCTAATCATTAGAGAGGGCCAATCTCAATGAAATAGCCTCAGGACTGTAGCACTTGAGTTGAGTAGGAGAAGCACTTTCGGGAATAGTGTCTCCCAGCATCCTACTGGTTCAAGGCTGCAGTTGCCTTTGTCTGCTGCCATCCCTCTGCTGAATTCTCTTCCTGTTCCAGGGACCAAGGCTGAAGAGCCTCCAGGGCTCAATCATGCAAATGCTGATCAGATTTAGGTAACTAGGGCAGAGAATTTTACAGAGGGGTGGAGAAAGTCACTAGAGTGACACAGTAAAAATGCAAATTAATTTCAGAGCAAGCACTTTACCCACCTCCCAAGGCACTTAATGATTTCGGATGAATGGCTCTGAGTCTGAGGGCCACCATGATGGCTCTTGGCTAGACTTTGGTTTCCCAGTCTCTTCTCCCTGAGCATCTAAAAGTTATTGCATGAAAGGGACATACACTCCCTGAGAAGAGAGCTCCACTCTCTGTTCCTTATCTTTTTCCTAAATGCATTCTCTCCTCAGGCTTTTCTCCTTTTCATTCCATTTCTAACAAAACCAAGTACAACTTATTTACACATTTGAAAATCTTTATTGTCTAAATACCATCCATTATTAATCGTATACCTGTTCCGATACACAAAGCAAGTCAGTCAGGGAGCAACGGCTTGCATTCTGGTTCCTCTAAAAATGTAGAGTTGGGGAAAATGATCAGTTGGGAGTAATTATAGGGCTTTTTTTATGGAATAACTTTTTCTTTTTATAAAATAATAAATGCTCATTATAGAACCAGTCAAAAAAATTATAAGTAGCCTTAAATCTCTTTTGTTGGAGATTGAGCTTTTGGCTATGAGACCCAGATGTAGACAAATGGTGTGTGAGCCCAGAACACTTTCCATGTATCACCCACAGGAGAGAAATGCACAAAGGAAGCAAGGTGAGGAAAAGCAACTCCTTGCTGTTAGGAGAGGTTTTGGCTCCAAAGCTGAGATTCGAACTCCAGGACCTGTGCTGGTTCACATGGAGTGCTCCTTTTCAGGAAAATAATTGGGCCTATATAGCCTTGAACCCATGCGGGATATAAGCTGCATCATGAGGGACCTCTAATCCTGAACCCAAGAGGAATGATAGCTGCCCCTATTGGAGGGAGGAGCCAGAACAGGGGCCACTTAGGCTCTAGACCTATGATGGGCAGTAGCCCTGGGTCCAATTGCAGGTGGAGAGAGCAGCTCCGGAGAAAGAAAGAGAGAGATGGGACTGCATCGCAATTCTCTCCAGCCATGTGTGCTGACTGGGAAAACAAGGCCTGTTGGTGATCTAGGATATGACAGTGCAGATCCCCCTTGACCTCCTTGGGTAGGCTAAAAGGAGTATGGAGGGAGGAGTGGAGAGATAAGGGGAGAGGTTTCCCCTAGAAATTTTTACCTTTGACCCTACACCCCCATTTTCAGGAAATCTATCTTAGGAAATAATCAGGTACCTATGGAAAGCTCTGCTTATAAGAATGGTCAATATGGCATTATTCATTCCATCTAAAATTTGGATATTAAGTGTTAAATTATGATAATTAAAATGATGAGGCTTTCAAAGGCAGGCACTACATATCAAAGTTAGGAGCTATTGCTCTACCAAAGCCATTTTCTGATATCAGCACCATTTTCAAGTGGTTCAGCTCATAGCTCCAAAATATTTATTTTTCTAACTTTCACATGACTAATCCATTTTTCCAACAAGTAAAACAATAGAAAAAAGACAGTGAAATGCCTTTCACAGATCCAAAGAGTGGTGAAAAAGCCAAACATAATACTCAAAGACATTTGCAGCTGGGCAGTACTTTGGAGATAATTTAGTCCAGTACCCCTCATTGTACAGATAATAAAACTGAGTCCTGGTGAGAGGACATGACTTACCTAAGGTTAGGTCAGAAGCAGAGCCCTGCATCTCTGACCCTCCCATCTGGGGCTCCCTCTGCGGCCCCTCCCTGAAGCTGCAGGGTCCTTTGCATTCTGGGAGAGATTTGGATTAGGCCCTTGCTATTGACACAATCTCTGATTAAAATTGGTGTTCAAATAGAGATGCCCCATTTAACAAATACACGTGCAAGACACCCGGTAATATTTGAATGTCAGTAAACAATGAATAACTTCTTTTTCTTTTAATCTTTTTGAGACAGGGTCTCACTCTGTTGCCCAGTCTAGAGTGCAGAAAATTTTTAAATTTTTGGTAGAGACAGGGTCTCCTATTTTGCCCAGGCTGGTCTCGAACTCCTAGGCTGAATTGATCCTCTCACCTTGGCCCCCCAAAGTGCTGGGATTATAGACATGAGCCACACACCTGGCCAACGATGAATTTTTTTTTGTATAAGTATATCCCATGTCCATATATATTATTTGTGTGTATATACATATATATGCATAAACACTAAAAATTGTTTATCTGACATTCAATTTGAAAGTCGAAATCTAGGCACACTTTTTAAAAATTTGGGCATTTTTTATTTGCTAAAACTGGCAACTCTATATTCAAAAAGAGACATGTCAAAGATTGTTAGAATAAGAAAAGATCATCCATTCCAATTTTCTGATTTTTTTTTTTTTTTTTTTTTTTTTGAGATGGAGTCTCGCTCTGTCGCCCAGGCTGGAGTGCAGTGACGCAATCTCGGCTCACTGCAAGCTCCGCCTCCTGGGTTCACGCCATTCTCCTGCCTCAGCCTCTCCGAGTAGCTGGGACTACAGGCGCCCGCCACCACGCCCGGCTAATTTTTTTGTATTTTTTTTAGTAGAGACGGGGTTTCTCCGTGGTCTCGATCTCCTGACTTCGTGATCCACCCGCCTCGGCCTCCCACGGTGCTGGGATTACAAGCGTGAGCCACCGCGCCCGGCCCAATTTTCTGATTTTTTACAGATGAGAAAACTGAAAACAGAGTGAAGCTGCTACCTGCTAAGGTTCCATGGTTGCTTGGTGACCAAGTTGAGACCACAACTTAGAGGAGATGGTTACCAGGGCCCCTTCTAACACACCATTCTGAATGTGCCTTCCTTCCTGACATTAAAAAAGTTCAACTTACAAATCTTTTAAGAATGAAATCCTAAGAAATCTCATGTGCAGTCAATTTTCCCTCCACACCTCTCTTAGGTTGCAGCCATACACTGAGGGCTTTCCTTGATGCCAAAACAACATAAAGCAATAGAAGATTCTTGGAAGATCTTTTAGAATGGTGGATCTCAGACTCCAGCATGCATCAGAATCACCTGAAGGTGATCACTTGTTAAAATGCGCATCGCTGGGTCCCACCTCCGGAGTTTCTCATGCTGGAAGTCTGGGACAGAGACCTACGATTGCCATTTCTCACAAGCTCCCAGGTCATGCTGTTGTTGCCAGTCCAGGAACCACACTACAGAACTACTGGTTTAGTTGACACAGCCATGCCTATTCAATGAGAATTCCCTGATTAAACCAGAAAAAAAAGTCTTGTGTTTGGGAATATTGTGTCTCAGTTTTAGAAAATCATATTCTGGGCCAGGCGCAGTGGCTCATGCCTGTAATCCCAGCACTTTGGGAGGCTGAGGCAGGTGGATGACCTGAGGTCAGGAGTTCAAGACCAGCCTGCCCAACCTGGTGAAACACTGTCTCTACTAAAAATACAAAAAAGTTAGCCGGGCATGGTGTTGTGCGCCTGTAATCCCAGTAACTTGGGAGGCTGAGGCATGAGAATTGCTTGAACCTAGGAGGTGGAGGTTACAGTGAGCTGAGATCACGACACTGCACTCCAGCCTGGGTGACAGAGAGAGACTGTCTTAAAAAAAACAAAAAAATCATATTCTGTGCTGTATGTTATTAGAGATACTGTTTTTTTAAGGTCAAAACCAGCCTAAATAAGTTTGCCGAGCTGAGATCAATAAGATTGGACAACAGCAATGAATTAAAGGATTATGAGGCAAGTTTAGTTGGGAAAGGAAAGAAGGAATAGGAATAATGATTAGTTTCAGGAAAGAGGAACCACGTGAACAACCTCAAAAAGCACTGTAGTCAGAATGTTCTGTGACTATTTCATACCTTTTATTTTTTTCCCCCAAACTTAGCTATCTAATTACATGGCTAATTGCAGCTGAATGAAACGTTCTGTTGAGATTATTAAGGCCAATATGAGAAATTCTGAGGCATTTGTTCAATCACTTTTGTGGGAACTCCGCGCCCCGTTTCTACTGTCAGAGCTGGAGGCCGCAATGCAGTTTCCCACCCCTCAGCCCCTCCTTCCCTCCCCGTCCCTCCTCCTCCCAGCCACGGCCGCCTCCCTTACTGCTCCCTAAACAATGACCAGATTGTTACACCTCTCTTGGCTTCTTCTGAAAGAAACCACACAACTGAAGTTTTCAAATCTACCCTTTTCGTCCTTGTCCTCCTTCAACTGGCCGCTCCGCAGCCCTGAGCTCCAAGGCCAGGGAGTCCTGTCACATGTCTGCATTTCGCCTCACACTTTGCATATAACAATGCATATATGTCGTAATTATTTGCTCTTCCACCAAATGGCATAGCTCATTTCTATAAGCACTGGGGGAAAAATGCTCTAAAACATCAAATTACATCTCCAACCTGAGGGGACTGAGAGAGACATTCCCAGAGAAAAAGCAGTCTTTTCTGAGAGACTTGGGTGGCCATGGTGTAATTCCATGGACAGAGCTTAATTGGAAAATATCCATGGCAGTAAATAAAGAGCAAAGGAGAAAAACATTCCCCTCAGCCAGCAGCTGAGGCAGAGAGAGTCGGCCCTGCTTGGTACTTATGGATCCCCAGGAACTCATTTCTAGCTTGCCTGAAGGTAGTCACTGGCCCCATGAAGTCAGGAGCTAAAAGCAAAGGGTAATAGTTCCCTAAATGTAACTTCACAGTCCAGCAGCCCTCCCAGGAAACTCTGAGGGGCACCTCACCTCTGAGGCAAGTGCAATAAAAGCAGACTTCAAATCTCAGCTGGGAATTTAGGGGATAAAAATTAGAGTTAACTCCTTCAAGGATACCAGTGTGGTATCCTTGCAGTTTAATACTGGGTTCTGGTTTCCTCGCTGCCTCTCAGATAACATGCCTATGATTCCCTGCAGAGAGGCTGGGAGCCCAGTGTGGGCCAGGAATAAAGAATTGTGATATATCCCAAGTAACTGAGGCCATGATAAGAAGCAGCATTGGCTTGCAGGATTACAGCAGTGGAATGGAAGGGGGGCTTGTCACCCAGACCCCTCTCACCGCCGTGTCTCAGAGCCTTCATGGAGACAGGCAGACACATTCTTGGGGAGGGGTTGGACTGAGTCACACAGTTCAGGAGGCCACTACTAATTGCTGGTCAAACCTGTCTGCAAGAATGAACTGGCATGGAACAGAGAGGATGAGTGACCCAGCAAATGTGGCTCAGAGGGGGCACTTCAAGGGCTGGCTGCCTGGACCTCAGCAACAGCCACCAAAGGATTGAAAGGACCTGGCTGTGGCTTGTGAGATGGCTTTATTGGTAGGCCAGGAGCCAGCTGGGTACAAGGCATGATTTGGGGGCCCTATGAAGATTTCTATTGCCAAGCCCTTTCATTCATTTGGAAACTCAACAATATAGCCTTTTAAACATAAATCCCCTTGAAGAAGAGTGGCTTACTCTCTCCAGTGGGCATTTATCATATTTGGATCTTCCAGATAGCTCTCTCAACAGCTTTGGGAGGATCGTACCCCTACTGCTTCTGTATGGTGTCTTGGAACCAACATCCCACAGGGGCCCGATCGTCACTCTTCCCACCCCTGGTATAGTCAGGGGCTAAGCTCAGTGACCAAGGCACAGCCAGGGTGATACCTTCTCCTGGAACTCTGGGTCTTGCACGAGTAATTTCCTAGATGCAAGGACAAACTTTTCATCACAGCAGCAGCAAGCAGACCCTGCCTGCTTCATGGCCACTGCCTGTTCCTGATGCCCCTCTTCTAGGCCTGGTCCTCCAGCCTCTTGTGACTTCATCCTCAGGACTCCATCAGTCAGGGGTGATTGCTGCAAGCAACATAAACCAATTTGGGTTAATTTGATCCTCACAACTACCTTGTAAGTTAGATAGAAGGATAATTATAACAATCTCTAGAGTGAGGAAAGAGGCTCAGAGTGGTAAATATATTATGAAGACCCAGCAGCTCTACATGGCAGAGCCCAGACCTGAACCAAGGTCTTCTGTCCCTCCCTCCCTCCCTCCCATCTATGGCCCAGGCCAGCCTCCTCTCATATAGCAGAGAGTATTTTGATGCCCAAAAGTAATCAAGAGAAGGGAGTTGAACCCTGAGTTCACAATTAATGAAGATGATCAAAATCAGGTCCTTCCAAGAGTAATTTGGCTGAAGGTGTGATGGACAGAGCAGGTGAATGAGAGAGCACCAAAAGGAGGAAATGGAATAGCCTACAACAGAAGAGAGGGCACAAAGGGTATGAATGCAAGGAGGAGAAATTATTAATAAAAATAATAGCAAATATAAATAGACATATACGCATATATGTGTGAATGTGTTTGCTATGTGTAGGCACTGTTCTAAACTTTACCTATTTACATTTCATAGCCCTGCAAAGTAGGTAGGTATTACTTCCAAGACACGTAGGGGCCGGGACGGTAACTCACTCCTGAAATCCCAGCACTTCAGGAGGCCAAGGTGGGAGGATCGCTTGAGCCCAGATGTTTGAGACCAGCTTGGGCAACATAGTGAGATTCTGTCTCTACAAAAAAAAAAAAAAAGAAAAAGAAAAAGAAAAAAATTAGCCGGGTATGGTGGCATGAGCCTGTAGTCCCAGCTACTCAGGAGGCTGAGGTAGGAGGATTGCTTGAGCCCAGGAGTTTGAGGCTGAGGCTGCAGGAAGCAGTGATCACACCACTGCACTCCAGTTTGAGCAGCAGCAAGATCCTGTCTCAAAAAACAAAACAAAACAAAAAAGACAGACATGTATTACCATTGTCGTCATTTTACAAATGCAGAAACCAGGGCACAGAGAAGACAGGGTCACATCACTTGGTCACACTGCTAGTAAATAGTACAGCCTGGATGTGAACCTATGCAGCTTGGTTCCATTCAAGTACACTTAGCCTTTATGCTACCCTGGCTCTCCCAATGAGTAAGTCAGCCCTGAGAATACCATGGAAGTAGAAAGAACGCTGAGGTTCATGAGGTCCAAGAGAAAGTTGTCCAAGTAGAAGGGGCATCAGTTTGGATCCTGTTCTGCCTGAGAAGAGCTAGGTCATCTTGAACAAATCATACACCATCTTTAGTCTTGGATTCTACATCTAAAGAATAGAGCCAAAAATACACCTTTGTGAGGAATTCAACACAAGTCTTACAATATTAGGCAAATAGTAACTAAATAATATTCCCCTATTGCTACACTGGAGGATATTTAATGGTGTTTCATAGGAAGTGTGAAGGAATTGAGTAATGGTGGATCAAACTTGGGATCCCTCTCCAGCCTGGGAAATTAGTCTCTCCCCAAGAGAGATTTAAAGCATTCATCCCTTTGCCACCCCCTGCAGAAAACTGCTGTCCCTGCAGAGAGGAAGCCACCCGCAAAGAACACAGAGACACAAATCATCCATATTAGACAACCCAAGAGGCACACTTGGTTTATTGTCAGAACAGGCAGCCAGCAGAAGGTATTGGTGGGAACAGACTTTGTAGAAACCACTAGATAAAGACTGAGCTTAGAGGCAAGCTTGCTCACATGTTTTGGTGGAAAACTTACTACTGAGGGCTCAGTCTAAAGCATGGAACAGGAGTCTCAATATTGCAGTAGAGTGAGATGCACAAGGTGTGAGACATGGCAGAAAGCCTCCAGACTGCACCCAACGTAACATTGTCTTCACCACACTTATCAAGGCTTATCATCAGCTCCTCGTGAGAAAGAGCTGGGGGTGGTATTAGAAGTCATGGTTCTCTTTGTAGTTGTTCTGTATGTAGCCATATCAAAATCTGTCTGTCAACCTATCTTTCCATAAATATATGATCTTTGCAGAGTATGAGCTCAGTCTTTTTGATGTCAAACCTCAAGTTAAAGAAACCAGCCAAGAAGGTTACGGGGCACTATCTAGACTTGGGAAATCCTATGATAGTCAAAATTCTGTGCCTGGAGTAGATGAAATAGGCAAGTGGCATCCCATAAAATTCTATCTTGATAAAACTTATTAACTTAATGTTTTATGTAACATTAAAATATTATACGCAAAGCACTTACAATAGTGTTTCGCCCAGAATAGGTCATTTCTACAAGAAAATCTCTCAGGCAGCATCATTTTTTAAGTGCCCAAGGTCTAAAGATGACTGTATTTGATTTGATAGGGATTACCAAGGAAGATTGGACAGACTAACCATAGCTGATCACATACGCATAATTATCAACAGCTTGGTAGGGTGACTGGAGCAGGAGAGTCCAGTGAAATCCATCAAAGAGGACATTTTGTCAAAGAAGTGCAGGCAGAGCCAATGGAAAAGGAGAGTTTCAGGTTGGAGAATGGGATATGTGGATGCCTGAATTCCGGCAGAGGCCGGAGGTAGAAGGGAACATGAACACAGACTGAGCTAGGTAAGAATGGGATGTCGTTGGAGAAGTGGCTGGAACACATGGTTGGGGAGTGTGGTTGGAGCACTCAGACAGCACACCGAGAAGAGGCATCCAGCAGGCTCCTGTCAAGGCTGTGACAGGCAGGACGATGACAAGCTTGTTTCTGGAGGGGGAAAGGAGGACAAGTCAGAGGAGAAGCAGAGCAAGGACTTCCAGTAAATTCTGCAATAGGACAGGAGTGTAAGTTGGGGGCAGATTGTGCATCCCTGGTTATGGGAAAGCCCAGCATGCACGAACAAACGACCAGATGACATTCCAGGAAAAGAGAGCTTCTGTGCGTGTGTGTGTGTGTGTGTGTGTGTGTGTGATGCCTGCTTCTACTGCGTGTTCTAGGGCAGGAGTGGACATCAGGTTTTCATACAAGTACCAGTGCCCGGCCAGGTAGCTTTTGGTCATAAGAGCCAAGACAAACAAACCTCTAGATAAGGGAGAAAAGGCGACATAGAGCAGGATAGTGTCCAGTGAGTGGAGCAGGTAGATGAGGCCAGAGGAAGCAGGCAGGACAAGCCACATGGGGAGGCAGCCTGTGGCCTGGCTTTTGAAGGAGGAACAGGAAATTGGGCAACGGAAGAAACATTCTGCTCCACTTTCCAGTTCATTTTTTTTTTGAGACAGAGTCTCGCTTTGTCGCCGAGGCTAGAGTGCAGAGGTGCTACCTCTGCCTCCTGGGTTCAAGTGATTTTCATGCCTCAGCCTCCCCAGTAGCTGGGATTATAGGCACCTGCCACCATGCCCGGCCAATATTTGTATTTTTAGTAAGACGGGTTTTACCATATTGGCCAGGCTGGTCTCAAACTCCTGACCTCGAGTGATCCACCCACCTTGGCCTCCCAAAGTGCTGGGATTACAGGTGTGAGCCACTGCGCCTGGCCTCCATGTTCTAGTTCTCTATGCAGGTGGGTCTCACACTTGAGCATACATCAGGATCACTCCAAGACTTGTTAAGACAATTTCTGGGCTCCAACTCCAGAATTTCTGATTCAGTAGGTCGGGGATGGGGCCTGAGAATGTACATTTCCTACATGTTCCCAGATGAAAATGACACTGCTGTCCTGCGGACTGCACTTTGAGAACCACTGATCTAAAACAGTGGCCTCAGAAGCAAGGTCTCCTGACCTTCTCTGGCCCTCTTATTTCTTGCCTCTTTTTCTCTCCTGAAGTGAGTCATAAAAACCAGAATTCCTCTTTCCCAAAATGCATCATAGAAACTAGAATTCCTCTCCCCCAAAGCAAGCCGTCAAACCTAGAAAGGTCATTCTCTCCCTTCTTTCTTGAGTATCCTCATTCCAGAGGGGTTCTTGTGCCATATCCAGGAGGAAGGAATGCCATAAAAAGAGGCCAAGAAGAATCTGAACAGACAGGCCTTGCTGGGTTTCTGCCTTCCGCTCTCAGCATTCAATCACTTGCCCTTTTTCCAGTCACATTTCTACACCACTGTCCATTCTTCCTCAAACCTAGGCAGAAAAATAGATCTTTGGGTCTTTATTTCTGAAGGCTCCTACGTCACGTAAAGCCCGGATTAAATAAATGTGTCGTGCTTTTCTTCTGTGAATATGTCCCTTATGGTGGGTGAGGACCTTTCCATGCCTACAAAACCATGGAAATTCTAATTTAGGAGCACAGAAATAACTACACCCCTTGCCTAGTCAAGAAAAAGAAAAACAAAACAAAAATAGTGACAAGAAGAATGAGTTGAAAGTTCCATTTTGCAAACTTGGCACAGTAATGCCCTTCAGAAAGATCAGAATTTGGCTTGGTCAGGGACAGGAAAAAAGGTCACAAACCAGGATGGTGCTGTGGGGAGGAAGAGTTCCATTGTTCCAAACCCCAAACTAAAAAGCAAAGTGAGAAGGTCTGGCGGGGCTGGCCTCAGGTCAGCCAGGAAGACCAGTCAGACACTGGGGCGGGTGGGAGTGGCTACTTAGGCATTTGGAGTTGAGGAACACTCAAGAAAGCATTCCTGAAACCAAAGAGACATCTTCCACTGCCTGTCACAGGTGTTTGAAATACCAGTATTAAGGTTCCATTGAAAACAACAACACAAAAACAAAACCTCTGGGCACCTCCCTCTGAACTTGTAAAGAATTCAACCAGAGCAGATAGTCAGAGCCTACATTTTCATCCAGCCCCAGTCCCACCTTGCCCTGGCAGATTCTGTCCTCCTCCAGCTTGTGACCCTCCACTGTCATTGTCTGAGCTCCTGACTTATGTGAGGGGCTTTGAGGCAGAGATTGCTTCTACTTCTACTTCTACTTCTACTTCTACTTCTACTTCTACTTCTTGCCCCACCTTCTCTGTGGGAGCAGTGATTTACACATAATATGCTCTTTTAAATAGTTAACAGTTGGCTAGGTGAGGTGGCTCCCTGTAATCCCAGCACTTTGGGAGCCCGAGATCGGTGGATTGCATGAGCTCAGGAGTTTGAGACCAGCCTAGGCAACATGGTGAGACCCCTGTCTCTACTAAAAACACAAAAAATTAGCCAGGCGTGGTAGCACTAGCCTGTAGTCTCAGCTACTTGGGAGCCTGTGGCAGGAGAATCACTTGAACCCAGGAGGCGGAGGTTGCAGTGAGCCAGGATTGTGCTACAGCACTCCAGCCTGGGCAACAGAGCAAGACTCTGCCTCCAAAAAAAAAAAATAGTTAACAGTTGTTAACTATTAATAGCTAATGGTTTTTGAATTAAACAAATACACAGGGAACTCTTTTCCATAAGATTACCTGATTTTAAACTATATTTTATGCACACATAGATGCAGGACAGTTTCAAGTGTAGAGAGCTGAACTTGAAGTTGCAAGTTGGTTCTGGACCCTGACCTGTCACTTAGAAGCTGGGGAACCTTTGCATCTCTCAGGTTATTTGATTTCCCGCCCATTAAGTGGACACCTGTCTTGGTTATCTCACAGGCTTGTGCCAAAGAGGATCAAATGAGATGAGTGAAAAGTGCTTTTAAACTCAGGAATGGTATGAACATCAGAATGCTTCTTTAGAGATGATTTCTCTCCATGGCTCCCTTTCATGTATATTCTTGGCTGTTTAACTTTGATCTAGCCATTGGATGACAAATGCTTAAGATAGAGATACTCCTGCCTCGTCCTTGAGAAATGAAATCAACTTTCTTTAAAGCTCTTTAGGGAAATTGTATGTAATGGTGATCTAGTCACAGAGCTCTGGATGTCTGATAATAAAATTAACAGACTCATATAAAAGTGGGAGCAGAGGTCCTGCAGTGCTGACATCATCCAGCGGTAGCCCTTCCTATGTGGACCCTTTCAGAATGAGGCAAATAATTATTAAGTCTTAAGAGGTTTAAAGTGCCACTCTTGCTAAACCACATCTTTCTTGCACCCTAGATGTGCAGCTGATTTTTCAGACCAAGGTAGAGGACCTTATGTTTATCACTGTTTAACTTTACTAAATCTCACCCTTTGGGAAATATGGAAAAGTATGGGCTAGATGCAACAACAGCTAAATTTAGTGGTGACAGTTTTGGGACAAGAGCAGGCTAAAACCAGTGCCCAGAGGAATGCCTCTAGAACTCCATCTCCAGGTGGTGATGGTTCCATTAATTAAGTTCTTTTGCACAAATGCTCTTATGTGTTCATAGTGTCCAACACTTTGCAGAAACTCAGTTGTACCACCTACTGTATAGTCCCATTTCCCACCCCAAAAACTCTATTAAGGAAGGAAATAGGGGTAGAGTTTCCATGCAGGGTCTGTGACCACATCTTCCTTTACACTCAATGTCTACAAACCATGACCTTAATAATCTGAATTGACATGAAACTCAGACTGTTTCTATTCTTCGGACACTGTCCCCTTCTCCAAGGTCCTCAGAAGTGATGATTTGGGCTGATTCGTCTTGTTCATGAATCTGCTCATTTTCCCAGGATATGGCCCAATTATCCAGGCTAAGAGACTCGAGGCACTGGGACCAGCTCATCACTTTCAGACACACTCTTCTCTCATCCTGACTGCCTAGCCTCACACAGTTTGTTTTGCCTTTGCAGTCTGAGGGTTGTTCTCCTTGATGGAGATAGTAGAAGCACACCAGGAAGGAGTTAGACAGTCTATTTACTTAATGTCATTCCCAGCTTATTATTTTCAGCTTCAAACACCTTGTGGCAATAATTCTGCAGTATCCCTCACTGATACTTGTTTTCTGCAAGAAACACAGAATTATGTACTCTCAGATAACCTGTGAGGGGAATAAAGACTGCCTTTAGCATCCTTCCACAGCCTGTGTTAGGAGTGGTACCTTTCCTTCTGAGTGTCTTGTCTCTGCAGGGTTTTCTATCCCACCTTTCAGGGTCCTGCCTGAAACACACTGATGCTATTTTAACACTGGGACCTTGGTAATAAAGCTAGAGGTGGAGTAGGAGGAAATAGACATTCTCTTTAGCATTGTAATGTCCAGGAAATAAGTTAGCAGGGGATTCACATTGGCAGGATGAAAGATCTGTTTATCCATCTCTCTCCTTGAGGTTAGATCATGATGAAGGTCTGTTACCTCTCCCCTCTCCCCTTCACCCCTCCCCACTGCTGAAGATTCCAGGACCTCATGTTTCTCTACCCCTGCAAGGGGGTGACCATTTGGAGCCCCTGAAAGTCCAGAAAAAACACCCTGAATTTATCAAACAGTTTGGGAGGTCAAATTGAACAGAATGGATAATCCAATCCCTAAATTCCACTGCCCTGGGAATGCTGTGTGTGTTGTAATATGACATTCAAAGGAGGAATGAAGGACTGCTCACATGTACTTTCTTCTGTGATCCCATTTCAACGATAAGGAGCCTGGAGCTAGCAGCACACCTGGGCTGCATTCTTTCTCTGGCAGCATGCAAACTCATTTTTACCAAGGTGCCAACTGATTGCTAAGGTGATACATCTGAGAGCCACCTGCATTTTATAATATCAATATCCACAAATATGTATTAGCCTTCTGCCATACTCACAGTATTTTCATTGACACTGGATCTACAGCATTGAACAAGACTGTACCTGCCTTCATGGGTCTCAGATTTTAGTGGGAGTCAGATATTGAGCAATTAATCACATGAATTTGAAATAATAAGAGTAATATGTACCATAAAAGAGGAGCCCTAGGTGCTTAGGAGGCCCACATAGGGGAACTTGGCTGAGCCTGGAAGAGTCACTTTAAGAAGTGACATTTCATCTGAGCTCTGAAAATGAGTGGGTCTGGGTAAGTGCAGAGGAGGAGGCAAAATGTTCCAGAAAGAGATGAGCATGTATATGATTGTTCTGAGGTAGGGAGAACAGAGAGACTCTTCCATGACTGGAGTGAAGTGGGTCAGATGGGGTGGCTGGAGAGGTGGGCAGGAGCCAGGCCACACACAGTCTCCATCTCCTGGACCAGTTCAACCCTTGAGGATTTTATTCTAAGAGCAATGGGAAGCCAATTACAGGCTTTAAACAGGGGAGCAAAGTAATTAGATGTGCATTTTAAAAATGCAAATAGATAGAATATGGAAAATCGACTGAAAAAGATTAAGATGAGAAAGCAGGTGGTCAGGCCAGTCCATTATAGTAGTTCAGATAAAGATGATGGCATATTGAACTAAGGTGGTGACAGTGGTGATGAAGAGAAGTTAATGGACTTGAAAGCCATTTAGGAAGTCAAACATCCAGACATGGGGATTAACTGGATATGGTGTAAGGGAACTGTTCACAGTGGTATGTAGAAATGCCCTTTGCTGTTGTAAGGATGGTAGAGGGGGTAAGGTGGAAAAAAATCAGGGTTGTGTTTTGGAGATGTTGCATTTAAGGGACGTTGGAAACAACCATGTACTTCATGTGACAATCTAAACCTGCCATTGGAACCCATGGCAAATTCCATCCAGAAATAGGCCTGCAATTATAGACCAGGTTATATAATCACCTGGGCAGAACTGGAATTACTGAGGTGTGTGTCTAAAGGCAAAAAATGATTTACTGGGAAAAGTTGCAAAATGACTTCATTAAACTGTATCAAAGTAAAGCTCTATATTACTGCTTAAAAATCCATTTTGCCACGCTTTTTTTTTTTGCTGGATATAGACTTCTTTCTTGACAGGGTTTTTTCTCCTCTCAGCACTTTGAATATTATCCCACTGTCTTTTGGCCCATATAGATTCGGATGAGAAATCAGTTGTTGATCTTATTGAGGATTCCTTGTATGTGTCAAGCTGCATTTCTCTTACTACTTTCAGAATTCCCTTTTTTTCTTTGTCTTCCAACAGTTTGATACTATATCTCAGCGTGATTCTCTTTATTTATTTGGGGTTTGCTTAACTTCTTGAATGTATGGATCCATGTCTTTCATTAAATATAGGGCTTTTTAACCATTATTTCTCTCTTTTTTTTTTTTTTTTTTGAGACAGAGTCTTACTCTGTCGCCCAGGCTGGAGTGCAGTGGTGGGATCTCGGCTTACTGCAACCTCTGCCTTCTGGATTCAAGCGATTCTCATGCCTCAGCTTCCCAAGTAGCCGGGACTACAGGTGTGCACCACCACACCCAGCCAATTTTGGTATTTTTAGTAGAGACAGGATTTCACCATATTAGCCAGGCTGGTCTCGAACTCCTGACCTTAAGTGATCCACCTGCCTTGAGCTCCCAAAGTGCTCGGATTACAGGCCTGAGCCACTGCACCTGGCCAATTTCTTCAAGTATTCTTTCTCCTTTGTATTCTCTTTTTCTGCACCTCACATTATACATTCAGTGGAACTCTTGATGGTTTCCCACAGGTCTCTTAGTTTTGTTCATTTTCCTTCCTTCTTTTTTTTTTTGGTCTTGCTGCTCAGATTGGGCAATCTCACTTCATCTATCTTCAGATTCACTGATTCTTTCTTTTGTCAATTCACATCTGCTGTGGAACACATCTAGTAAATTTTTTCATTTCAATTATTGTACTTTTCAACTCTGGACCTTGTATTTGGTTTCTTCTTTATTGATATTCTCTATTTGGTGATACATCATTCTCATAATGCCCTTTAATTCTGTATACATGGTTACCTTTACCTCTTTGAGCATATTTAAAGTAGTTGATTTTTGTCTGGTAAGTCCAATATCTGGGCTTCCTTGGGCAGAGTTTCTATTAATTTCTTTTTTTACTCTGTATGGGCCATACTTCATTGTGGGTATTTTTTTGCATGCTTCATGATTTTTGTTGAAAACTAGACACTTTGAAGGTTATAGTGTGGCAACTCTGGAAATCAGATTCTCCTCCCTCTTCAGAGTTTGTTGTTGATGTTAATGCTGGTGGTTTCTGTTTGTTTGGTGACTTTTCTGAACTAATTTTGTAACATGTGTGTTCTTTGTCACATGTGGCCGCTGAAGTCTCTCTGTTTAGCTTAATAATCAGATAGTGGTTTGATAGAGAGTTCATGAAATGCCTGCAGCCAAAATCAGAGAAAATCTCCCAGCCTTTGTAGATGGGCTGTGTGTTTCTCTTTCTCTCCACGTGTGTGTGTCTATGTGTGTGATGGGGTGTGTGTGTTTGTGTGTGGTGTGTATGTTTGTGTGTGTGTATGTGTGTGGTGTGGTGTGGGTGTGTGTGTATGTGTGTGGTGTGGGTGTGTGTGTTGGAGTGTGGGTGTGTGTGTGGTGTGTGTGTTTATGCGTATGTGTGTATGTGTGTGGTGTGGTGTGTGTGTGTGTGTGTGTTGGGGCATATCTTCAACACTCTGCTGGGCATTTTGCAACTTTGTTTTAGTGTTTACTTCCTGCTTGTGCAGAGCCTGAAGGTCGGCCAGAGGTGAAAGCTTAGAGCCTTTCAGGTTTCTCCTGAGCATACGCACTGCCCTGGATATATGCATGGCCTCTAGATTCTCAGGAATAGGTGGTAGCTTTTCACAGCCCCATTCTCACTCCCCACCCTTTTCTCCCAAGCTTTCTGGTATGTCTATTATTTGCCCCAACTGTTATCCCTTGTCCTGGCAGCAGCGGTGAACACATTTGCCTTTAACTGTTTCTGACAAATGCTCTCCCAGGTAGCTGCCTCTCTGCTCTTTGAAACTTCTGAATTAAGAAAAAGAAAGGAAAGTCCTTTCCACAAGTTCTTCAAGGACCCACCAGACAGGTCACACCAAGCACCCACAATTCTTTGAGAACAAAGTACACTCCATTTTGTCTGGTACCAGGAACCCACACTGAGAATGCAGGCTGCCATCTTTAAGACAGCTGCTGCTTCAGGGAGGAGGGGGTAGGGGAAAGTTAAGTTAAAATGCCGAAAGTTGTTTTACCAATATTCAGCCTCCTTTTTCTTGATTAAGCATGAATCCGGTTGCTGTAAACCTTTGACTAGTTTCCAGAGTTCCAATAAAATTGATTCTGACAGTTTTTAAAGGGTGGGTACGGTGGCTCATGCCTGTAATCCCAGCATTTTGGGAGGCTGAGACAGGCAAATTGCTTGGGCTCAGGAGTTTGAGACAAGCCTGGGCATCATGGCAAAACTTTGTCTCTATAAAAACTACAAAAAAAATTAGCTGGGAATGGTGGCATGTACCTGTGGTCCCAGCTACTCAGGAGGCTGAGGTGGAAGGATTGCTTGAGCTCAGGAGATTAAGGCTGCAGTAAGCTGTGATCATGCCACTGCACTTCAGCCTGGGTGGTAGAGTGGGACCCTGTCTCAAAAAAAAAAAAAATAGATTCTGACAGTTTTTGCCAGTTTATTCACTGTTTTTGTGAAGAGTTCATCTCTTGGAGTTCTCTACTCCACCATTTTCATAGTCGTCTTGCAGTGTGTGTATGCCTAAAAGAATTACAGGCTTTGTGTGCTGGCAGAATTCGTGATGGTTGGTGACAGAGTCAGAGAAGCTAGATACTGTCATTAGCTTGCTTAAGGTCTGGCAATGCCCATGTGGTGAGACTAGGAGACAGAGATGGGTAGATCCACTGAATACAGACATAATGAATGGGGTGAAGAAGGTGAAGACAGGAAGATCCAACTTTGATCAATATTTCCCCTCATTTCTTCCTCACATTATCTACTTTTCTAAATAATAACTGTTAAATATTATGTGGCTAACTCCATGCCACATACTTAGGAGAAAAAAGAAAGAGCAAACCACATATGTGCCCATAAGAGAGGTTTAATTTTGCTCATGAGATGGCATTTGCCTTAAACAGTTCCAGAATTAATGCAGGGGAGGTAGACGTAGGTTGCTGTAATGTGGTTGACATTAGAATTTGTAAGCACTTCTTTAGGATTTGTAAGGACTAGACATGTGCTGTCCAATATGGGAACTACTATCCACATGTGACATTTTCAATGGAGATTTAGATTAATTAAAATGAAGTAAAATTTAAAATTCAGTTTCTCAGTCACACTAGCCACATTTCAATTGTTCAAATGCTACTCGTGTCTAATGGCTACTGAACTGAATAACACAGCTTTCATTGCAGAAAGTTGTATTGGACAGCGCTGGGCTAGAAAGTGGAAACCAACTCAGAATGCAACTTACTCATTTTGAGAAATCTCCAACTCCTTGAAAATAATCACATACTGCAGCCATGAACGATGAGAGGCTAGTATTAAAGGTATGTTCCTTCAGGTCAGAGATTATGTCTTCATACCTTTCTGAAGTAGATTCCTTCAAGGTCTTTCTCAAAATTCACATGAGAAATAGAAAGAGACATGTTAACTGGGAAAGAACTCCCGAGGGTGAAGGCCAGGCCCACATGCTAGCTCAGTAACAGTGCCTCAGCTATCAAAGGGGAAGGGTGATTCTGAGTTTTGCAGGATGTTCATCAGATTTTTCCTCTCAAGCCCCATAAATTCATAACTAAGTCTTAGAGAAGAAGGCTTACATGGGTAAAATGGAGAGAAATCTTCTCACTCCCCATATCTCTGTGGTATGCTGGGATACATGACATGGTACTTTGGTTCCCACACATCAGAGTGAACTCCATTTGGGATTCAGTCTCTTCCTTTGGCTTGAATTCAGCAAGGGTTCCATTTAGCTCCAGAATCAGAGGTAGGCAAAGCACAACTGCTGCCTCTGGCCATGCCCATTTAGCGATAGCTCCTGTATAGGCATCATCCCTGCGCATAAGCTCGGAGCTCTGCATGAATGGAGTTCATGGGGCTGGGCAGGTGGCAGCAGCAAGGGCAGCCCTCTGAGACAGGTGCAAGTACCCAGTGTTGCCACCTCACTGACGCTCTCTGCAGCTGCATCCAATCACTGATGAATAGGCCCATTGTGTTCTTATTTTCAATGACTATATTTCATTTCTGAAAGTTTGATTGGTCTCAAATCCACCTATACATTTTCTAAATTGAGGTGTATGTTACATTTAAAAATACATAGTTTTTAAAATGTGCAGTTTGATGAGTTAGTACACCTATGTAATCACTGCCTCAATCAAGATACACAACATTTCCATCACCCAAGTAGGTTTCCTCCTGTCCTCTCCTAGTCAATCCTTCACACTCTCAACCCAGACAAAGAGCCACTGGTCTTATTTCTATCCTAACAGTTTGGTTTTGCCTCTTCTAGGACTTCACATAAATGGAAACACAGTATGTACACTTTTGTGCCTGGATTGCTTTGCTTGGCATAAGTTTTTGAAATTTCTTAATGCTGTTTCATTGTAGTATTTCTGTTGAGTTGTTTTCCATGGTTTGAATACACAACAATATGCTTATTCACTTGATGGTGAACAGTTGAGTTACTTCCAGTTTTTGTCTATTATGAATAACACTGCTATGAACATTTTCCTACACCTCTTTTTGTGGACACATGTTTTTATTTCTCTTGGGCAATTATCTAGGAGTGAAATTGCTGACTCATAGGGTTGGAGAATGTTTAACTCTTTAAGAAACTACTAAATATTTTCCCAAAGTGCTTGTATCATATTCTACCCCCTGTACCTTATGTGAGAATCCCAACTGCTACATGTCCTCGCTAACTTGATATTGTCCAGCTTTTTAGTTTTTGCAGTTCTGGTGGGTATGTAATGCTATTTCATTTTGGTATTTTGTTTTTGTTTGTTTGTTTGTTTCTTTGTTTTTTGACACAGTCTCACTGTGTTGCCCAAGCTGGAGTGCAATAATGGTGTGATCTCGGCTCACTGCAACCTCTGCCTCCCAGGTTCAAGTGATTCTCATGCCTCAGCCTCCCAAGTAGCTGGGATTACAGGCACCCGCCACCACACCCAGCTAATTTTTGTATTTTTAGTAGAAATGAGGTTTCACCATGTTAGTCAGGCTGCTCTCAAACTCCTGACCTTGTGATCCACCCGCCTCGGCCTCCCAAAGTGCTGGGATTACAGGTGTGAGCCACCTCGCCCATCCTCATTTTGGTTTTAACTTGCATTTCCCTAATGACAAATGATGTTGAGCATCTTTTCATATGCTTATTCAGATACTACTTTTATCAAGTTTCTCATCAAGTCTTCTGTCCATTTTTTATTAGATTGTCTTTTTATTCATGAGTTATGAGAGTTCCCTACTCTCTAGACAAGTCTTTTTCAGGCATAAATGACAAATATTTTCTCTCAGTTTGTGGTTTGAATACTTGTTTCTTAATCATGCAATCAGATGAGCAGAAATATTTGATTTTGCTGAAGTCCAATTTACCTGCTTTTCTTTTATAGTTAGTGTTTTTTGTGTCTTGAAAACTTTTCGCCTAACCTAAGATGATGAAGGAAGCTCCTATTTTCTTTCTAGAAGCTTTAAAGTTTTCACTCCATGAAAGCTTCCCTGACCCTCTAGTCCCCAAATAATCTCTCCCTCTTTCGACTCCTACCACTTTTGTTAGGGCCTTCACCTGTCACTTGTCTCCTGCCTGTGACATCATTCGGCTCTGTCAAATGATTTAACTCCTCTTCCCTACTGGCTTGTAAGTAACTTCAGGGCAAAACCTACAGATGATAGTTCACTGGATTATTTTCACCACTGTGTCTAGAATTTACTATGTGCATAGCAAGTATCCGGTAAACATGTGTTCAATGAGTGAGCAACTTTAACTCTTGCTCTTCTCCAGACTTGGTAATCGTTGTAGTGAACACAGAAGGTCATTGCTTTGCACATTAGTTTTAACTCCAAGCAGGGCTTTTATCCCCATTTTCTCACCCATGAGGCCTCAGAATATATTCAATTCATTCATGTTCAACCAGCATCTGGGCCCATTTGCTCCTTTTCATTAACCCACTAACCTGTCACCCTTTTGGTAATCAGGGCTCAAGGACTGCTGTTTCACCAGCCCCTCTGGAAAGCCCCTCTGGAAAGCCCCCCTGCTCTCAGCAGCAATGTTCCAGGGTCCAAGCTCACTCTCCCTGGCTTCTCCTCTCAGAGGAGCTGAATTTCAAGCTGCCAAGTGGGGCAGCCTTGTTCCCCAAGCACACCTGCCCTTCTCAGATGAGGCCTGCTGCCCCTACCCTAAAGGTTCATACAATTTAAGTAGCCATTTCAGCAGATAACCATGTCAAGAAAGACTCCCTTTGAACATTTCCATTTGTCTTTTCTCTTTCCTTTATACAGAAACCATCGCTCACTCTTCCTTTAGGCCAAATTTTTCAGGAATCAAATTTTCAGGGTGGCTGGGCATGGTGGCTCATGGCTGTAATCCAGAAGTTTGGGAGGCTGAGGCGGCAGATCGGTTGAGGCCAGGAGTTCGAGACCAGCCTGGGCAACATGGTGAACCCCTGTCTCTACTAAAAATACAAAAATTAGCCAGGCATGGTGGTGCATGCCTATAATCCCAGCTGCTGGGGAGGCTGAGGCATGAGAATCACTTGAACCTGGGAGGTGGAGGTTGCAGTGAGCCAAGATTGTGCCACTGCATTCCAGCCTGGGAGATAGAATCTGTCTCAAAACAAATATTTTGTCTCAAAAACAAATTTTTTTCAGCGTTTTAGGAATGTTGGAACAATCCATTTGCTGAAATAAATTGAAAGCAGTACCCTAAGTAAAGAAAATCACTTTCTGACAGGTCCAGGAGCCGCAGGTTATCTAGGGACCTCAAGAGGAGAGAGATTTACTCAACTCATAGGTATTTGAGGGTACAAACCCATGGCTGGGCTCACCTTTTTAAAAAGTCTTATCTGAGATTCCTTATGAAACAGAGTTCCATCAAAGGCAATTTTAAAAACCTATGTGAAAGATAATTATTCTTGCTGCACTTTATACAAATAATCAGGCAGAGTATAATAAAGCAAATTGGTCTTGCCGTGATTTGTCTCTAGTAAAAATGGAAGACTGGAGAGAGAAAAAGTATGTTTCAAAAACTATGGTACACCTGTTATTAGATTCTAGTCTTATCAGCTGTTTTTGAGGTTTTTTTCCTGCAATTTAGACTCACCTTGCTTATTCCTGTGAACCTCAGTGATCACTGACTGCTGCTCAGAAGAAACAAGAGGTATGGGTAATGTAAAAATCTAGATCAATATTCTCATTCTGGGCACATAGTGGAATCAGCTAGCAACCCCATATCAGCTTGGTTCCAACGGTTGCCCAGTTCATGGAAAGCCTTCTTATTTAGTTTACTTGGGATAGTTTTACTTATTTTACTTTACTGTTGTGAAATATATTTGCTATTCTACTCTTTGTGTAGGAGTGCAGGATAAGCTTACTCAATGTTTTCTTAAATTGAATACTTATTGATCTTCCAGATATCACCTTTTGTTAAGACTCAAAGTTATAAATGGCCCTCATCATATAGATGCTTTCTGACTGAGCTCCTCTCTACCCTGAATACAAGAGACCCTAATATTTAGGCAGGAATATCATCGCCCTATTCAGCCTGAAGAAGTTACAGAATATGGATCTTTGTTCCTCTACAATCCTTGTAAAAGGGAGGGGGAAAATGTCAGAGGCGTTTAAACCAGAGCGGCTCCATCTTGAATAAGGGCTGGGTAAAATAAGGCTGAGACCTACTGGGCTGCATTCCCAGGAGGTTAGGCATTCTTAGTCATAGCATGACATAAGAAGCCGGCACAAGATACAGGTCATAAAGACCTTACTGATAAAACAGGTAGCAGCAAAGAAGCCGGCCAAAACCCACCAAAACCAAGATGGCAATGAGAGTGAGCTCTGGTCATCCTCACTGTTCATTATACATTAATTATAATGTGTTAGCATGCTAGAAGGCACTCCTACCAGTGCCATGACTGTTTACAAATGCCATGGCAACATCAGGAAGTTGCCCTATATGGTCTAAAAAGGGAAGGAACCCTCAGTTCTGGGAATTGACCACCCCTTTCCTAGAAAACTCATGAATAATCTACTCCTTTAGCATGTAATCAAGAAGTAACAATAAGTATAAGCATCGCAGTGGTCCATGCAGCTGCTCTGCCTATGGAGTAGCCATTCTTTATTCCTTTACTTTCTTAATAAACTTGCTTTTATTTTGAAAAGATAAAAGAAAGCAATAACCAGGTTCTAGAATTAATTCTTTATTTGAATGTTGATACCATTTATTATTATTATTATTATTTAAAGATTTTTTTTCCATTTTTATTGTGGCAAGATACACATTGTAAATTTACCATCTTAACATTTTAACTGTATAGTTTAGCAACATTAAGTACATTCATAACATTGTGCAACAATCACCACCATATGATTCATTCTTTGCGTGAGGATTTCCTCAATGACTTGGAGGCTAGAAAAGTGAAACAGGCCAAGTATCCTTCTTCGAGTTGGGCTTCTGCCTAGGGTAGTAGTCATAATGATAGGGACATAGGGAAGAGAAATTCTAGGCAGAAAAGTGCAGGTCTCTGGTGAAACACCACCCTCAAGCTGAAAAGCCTGAAACCGCAGCCTAAAGTGAGAACTTATATCCCTGTTTTCCCGCTTGAATGTTGCATTTTCCTAAACCACCCATGGCACCGTCCTGCCCCATCCTGTGCCTATAAAAACCCAGACTCAGCTGGTAGATGGGACTATGGCTGGACATCAGAGAGAATCAGCTTGACTTCAGAGGGACAGCTTGACAGCATAACTTTGGAGAAGAATCCAGCTGGAGACGGCTGCACTTCAGGGGTAGATTACCTACCCGCCCCATCCCCTTTTCAACTCCTTCTCCTGTTGAGAGTTACTTTCATTGGCAATCAAATTTTCTGCATTTACCAACCTTCAATTTGTTCACGCGACCTCACTTTTCCTGGATGCCAGACAAGAGCTTGGGAGCCATGAGTGTGGATACAAAAGGCTGTCACACTGGCCCTTTGCCCTCACTGGCTGAGGGCAGCCGCCTCATGGAAAAAAGGCAAGGGGCCCACTGAGCTGTTAACACTTAAGCCATCCATGGAAGGCAAAGCTTAAAGAGCACTGTGGCATACCTCTGGGGCTCAGGGAGTTGCAGGCACCACCGCCTGGATGCTGCCTGGGGCCTGCACAGAATTTCACTCCTGCCGGCGCCAAAGCGGCTGGCTGGTTCCACCGCTCGTTCACTCCAGTTCTTGCACTAATTCACTCACTCGCTTCCTCCCGTGAGGAGTTTGGAGCAGCTGGCTGAGTAAATGAGGCACCCCCATCGCGAGTCCCGTGAAGGGGTCGGGGAAATATCCTGCTTTGGTAACAACGACTTATATTCATACAGCTCCTCACGGTTTGCCAGATGTTTGCATATTCATTATCTCATTTGACCCTCCCTCATCATCACCCTGGGACATACAGAAGGTTCTGTCATGGGAGGAGGAGGAACCTCCAGTCTTGGCCACTGCCTCCCTCCCATGCTGAGTCCTCCCCCTGCGTGGGATGTCATGACACAGCCCGTGTGTGCCTGTAGCAGAATGAGATTTCAACATAGAATGACTGACAGCCTAACAAACTTGCACCTTACTTCTTCTTAAGGAAATGCAGAGAATAAAATCTGTCCAGAGGAAAATGACTGTTTTATCACTGGTCATGAGCCTTGATGGCCTCATAAGACTCAAATAACCTAAGCTGAGGCCAAGAACCTGGGCCTGTGAGGGGAGGGTTGGAAGGTGATCAGGGAATTTGGACTGCATGTATGTTGGATAGGTAGCCTCTCGGTGGCTTCATCTGCAGCACTGCCTCCTGCCCACCTGCCCTCGAGAGACCAGCCTCCTCCATGGCCAAGTTGTTGTAATGCTGCCACAGATATAACAAGATCCTTTGCCTGGGTACCATGAATGAGACTCTCTTTGCCTTTTCCAACCTGATATCATGCAACGTCCTCTGAGTAGAAGGGGATTAATCGTCCATCTGCTATCTACTGGTTTCAGTCCACATAAATGTCTCTGACCTGGATCTTGCCATAAGGGTTATTTGCTGTCTTTTACCTCTCTCTTGGCAATAGGGATTCGGGCTATAGGGATGGGCTCTGACACATCCCCCTGCACTAAATTATTCAACATTCCTGTTCTTATCTTTGCAGAGAAGGAGACTGAGGCCCAAGAAAGGAAATAAACCAAATATACAAAGAAAAGGAAATGATATACTTGTGACTAAACATTGAATTTGCTTCCAAGGTTCCCAGCCGCTTGATATCAGAGGGCAACATGATGTGCTGTATAGACTTCATTTTGGAGAATTTAATATACCTGCTAGTTTTTCAGGTATATGTCCTTCCAGTGCCAACTGCATAGCCTCTATTCCATTTCTTTTCCTTCATAGCAAATTTCGTTATTTTTTAGAAACAAAATTTTCTGACTATAAAAATAATAAATGCTAATTTATTATTAACACAGGAAAATGCAAATTTTAAGAGATTCTTCCGTAACTTTTGATATTTTTATGTATTTCTTTCCTGCCTTTCTCTTTGCCTATAAATAATATACATTATACATAACAACTTTATAATCATATTTATAGCCTGCTGCTTTTTATTGGATTCATTATAAATATTGATGTCATTAAAAATTTCTTTCAAAATACCATGTACATTGGCTGGAACAATATTCCACCATGAAGACATACCATAATTTATTTAACAGTTCCCCTGTTGCTTGGTATTTACACTGTTGCCAGCATTTCTCTATTATAAATAAAGCTGCAATTATCATACTTGTACCTAAATCTTTGTCAGTATCTCTAATTATTTCCTTTGGATAGATACCCAGAAGTGAAAAATCTAGGTCAAAGCTTAGCAACATTGTAACACATTTGATTGTGTGTGATACAAACTTGGTCAAAACTTCTCAAAATAAATGTCTGTATTTGATGTCACCATGCCTTTCCCCTTTTCTCCCGAGCCGTCTAGAGCCTGGCTTTTGCCCACTCTGTATCTCTGAAATGGCTCTCCTGAAAAATCTCATGTGTGTTTTTCAGTCTCGTAACACTTGACTCCCTCATAGCGTTTGTACTGTCAGCTATCCACTCTTCCTCAAAACTCTATTTCTTTGACTTTTGGATTCCTTTCTTTCTTATTTATCTTACTGGTTTTCTGACACACCTGCCTAGACTCAGGAACTATTTTGGCTGTCGGTAACAGAAAACCCTGCTAACAGTGACTGAATTGAACAAGGACTTACTTTTCTTGCACAACAGACAATGACATATAGCTGCCAAAGTTGGCTTAGTTGCTCACTGATGCTAGGTCCAGCATCTCTGATATTCTCTTGGTATTCCCTTCATGCTTGTTGCCTCAAGACCACAAGGTGGCTGCTGCAGCACTAGGCATCACATCCACATTCAAGAAAGAAAAAATGAGGCAACCTCTCCCTTTTTGCAATCATTTTATTCAGGAAGCATATTCTCTTTAGCAGGCCTCCTGCTGTGTTTTATCAGTCAGAACTGGGTCATATATCAGGCTGTAAGCCAATCTGGATTCGTCCTCTGGAGGTCTGGAATGGTGTTACCCTCCTGAGATCAAGAGACTCAGCCTGAACAAATCAATGTTGTTTTGGTAGGAAAAGGGGATGGTAGAGTGTGGAGAATGGCTTTGTATGGACATTGAAGAGAGTTGCTGCAATTGTTGATTTTAGATTCCTTCCTTAACCCTTTTCCTATTTGAGTTGCTTCCTAGGAATATCAACCATAAACACAGATTCCCCTCCTACCCACATCATGATGATAGTTCAAAACCTGAATCTCCAGCTCAGGGTCCAGCACCCTCACGGTATTTCTGTTGAGATTCTTCAGGTATTAGAAACCCACTTTCTCTGTGATGAATTTTCCCAAACTTGTCCCAATTTTACCTACGCCTACTCCAGGAGCTTTCAAATGTATTTTAATATCAGAACATTTTTTTTGTTTTAAATGGACATTACATGGAAAGACATTACATAAAGCAGATACTTTTATTTCTATCTTGCAGCCCTCCTCCTCATGGGGTGGGTGGGAGAAGGGTTGTGCATCTCTGGGAATCTTTTTTTTTCTATTTAGAGTCCAGTTCTTGCTCTGTTGCCTAAGTTGGAATGGAGTGGCATGATCGTGGCTCACTGCAGCCTCAAACCCCTGGGCTCAAGTGATCCTCCCATTTCAGTCTCCTGAGTAGCTAGGACTACAGGCATGCACCACCATGTCCAGCTGATTTTTTGAAAAATTTTTGGTAGAGATGGGGTCTCACTATGTTGCCCAGGCTGGTTTCGAACTCCTAACCTCAAGAAATCCTATCTCAGCCTCCAAAATTCCTGGGATTACAGGCATGAGTCACCATACCTGGTTTCAATCTCTTGGACTCTTTAGGACGTTGACAAACAGAGTTTATCCTGATGTCTTGGCCTGGAATCCCCCAAAGCAGATCCTAAGACAAATGCTTATCTGATACCACTCTATTAGGGAGTGTGGGCAGTCCCAGGGAAATAGGAGTAAGGAGAAAGGCGAGTCTTTCCAGTCTTCCAGGGCAGGGAAGGAGGGAGAGAAAATATGCAAGCACACTAAGGAGCTAGTCAGCACTTGGCATCCAGCTCAATTGATTGCCTCATCTTGCCAGACCCTCTTCTGCGTGTCCATATGAGCTGTCGCATCTTAGGACAATCCATCTCTGGGGAGAATATGAGAAGTGTGTATCTGCTGGCTCCTGAACCCATTGGTCAAAACGTCACCTTCCCATTATACGCAGGGGTGCCAAAGGGTCTTGGTAGCATCTCACACTTCAGGGGCAGCAGATGAGCCTCAGGGCAGGAGGTTAGAAGTGCGCAACATGAATAAGAGGTGAGGTAATGTTGAGGGTACCTGAGCAAGGACAGTCCCTGAGGTGGCCAGCCAAAATAATGTGAGGCCACAAAGATCTGAGGTGATACACATAAGGAGTCTGATATAGTTGGTGAACACCCCTATTATACAGGTGAGAAAGCTGCAACCCAGAGAGGGAAAGTGCCTTGTCCAGTCTTACACAGCTAGTTAGTGGCAGAATGCTGCACACTAGACTCTCAGTCTAGTGCTCCTTTATCATGCTAAGCTGTCATTCCGTGCATTTTTTTTTACCTGTTTTTCTCTTGAAGACTGAAGAAAGCATCATCAAAGCCCTGACCTTTCTCAACTGAATATTCTAAGTGGCTTTGGTATCAACTTTATCCATCACAGACTGTGTGCACATTTTAATTGGAACTCTTTTTGTTTGTTTGTTTGTTAACCAGGTTCCTTTAGAGTTAGGCAAAGGAAACTTCTACTTCCACAGTGAAGGGGAAGACTATTATTATCAGCCACATCTGCCAATATTAGGTAGAGGCTTTCTTCATCTTTGCCAGAATTGGGCAGCAGCCATCCAAAATACTGAGGATAATTCTAAACTGAGAGTGATGTACCAAACTTAGATGAATGCTTTATAGTTTCATATTCTTTTTAATATTGAAAATTGCCATTTACAGTTCCCTTTCTTTTACAAAATCCTTTTCTGTGATTGACGTGGTATACATTAGGCATAACTATAATAATCATAGATTTTCTTCCAGAAAACAAAACCAAACTGGGGAATAGGTATTAACAATGCATAAAGAAGTCATACTTGTACTACAGAGAAAGGTGGGAATTAGTTACCTTGTTTTAGACCATGGACCTTTCTAAGAATTGTTATTCTGTGAAATGATTTCTTGAGGCTGGCCACCTCCTAGGAGATGATACTGAAGTACAGAGGGCCCTTGAACAATATGGGTTTGAACTGTGTGGGTCCACTTATATGTGGATTTTCTTCTACTTCTGCCACCCCAGAGACAGAAGAACAACCCCTCCTCTTCTTCCTCCTCCTGAGCCTACCCAACGTGAAGATGACAAGGATGGGGATCTTTATAATGATCCACTTCCACTTAATGAATAGTCAATATACCTTTTCCTCCTTATGATTTTCTTTTTTAACTTTTGTGGGTGCATAGTGTATGTATATTTTTACAGGGTACATGAGATATTTTGATAGAGGCATGCAATGTGTAATAATCACTACTCTTTTAGCTTTTTTTTTTTTTTTTGAGACAGAGTCTGTCTCTGTCACTCAGGCTGGAGTGCAGTGGCACAATCTCAGCTCACTGCAACCTCAGCCTCCCAGGTTCAAGCAATTCTCCTGTCTCAGCCTCCCAAGCAGCTGGGACTACAGGCATCCACCACCACACCTGGTTAATTTTTGTATTTTCAGCAGAGACAGGGTTTCACCATATTGGTCAGGCTGGTCTTGAACTCCTGATCTCAGGTGATCCTCCTGCCTCAGCCTCCCAAAGTGCTGGGATTACATAACCCAGGCGTGAGCCACCGTGCCTGGCCTCTTTTAGCTATTTTTAAATATAAAATTAAATTATTTTTTACCACAGTCACACTGTTGTGCTAGCAAATACTAGGGCTTATTCATTCTTTCTATTTTTTTTGTATCCATTAACCATACCCACTTCCCTCTCCCACCCCCACCCCAACTACCCTTCCCAGCCTCTGATAACTATCCTACCCTCTATCTCCAGGAATTCAAATGTTTTAATTTTTAGCTCCCACAGATAAATGAGAACATGCAATGTTTGTCTTTCCATGCCTGGCTTATTTCACTTAACATAGTGACCTCCAGTTCCATCCATGTTGTTGGAAATGACAGGATCTCATTTTTCTGCGGTGGAATAGTACTCCATTGTGTATATGTACCACATTTTCTTTATCCATTCATCTGTTGACAGACACTTAGGTTGCTTCTAAACCTTGGCGATTGTGAATAGTGCTGCAGTGGGAATGCAGTTATATCTGAGATACACTGATTTCCTTTTTTTGGGTTATGTACCCACCAGTTGGATGCTGGCTTGTATGGTAGCTCTATTTTTAGTTTTTTGAGGAACCTCCAAACTGTTCTCCATAATGATTGTACTAATTTACATTCCCACCAACCGTGTATAAGCATTCCTTATGATGTTTTTAAGAACATTTTTTCCTCTACCTTACTTTATTGTAAGGATATAGTATATAATACCTATAAAATAAAACACGTGTCAATCAACTGTTTATGTTATTGTTAAGGCTTCCAGTCAGCAGTAGGCTATTAGCAGTATTCAACTAGAGATCATACCACTGACAGAACAGACTCCTTCTGGCAATAATATACCCAATTATAAACAAGACCTAAAGCCACTCTAGGCAAGGGTTAAGTCATGTACCCCCGACACTTAAAAAAAACTATGTACTGCCACGAAGTTTCTTCTCTTTCTCTATCAGCTAAACATCACTAGCCTCAAGACAAGCAATGTTGAAACAATTGCAGCTCACTGCCAGATGCTGACTGACATCCCCCCACCATTCCACAAGCCATAATTACAGCTTTGATTGGAAACATGAGTGATTTCAGTCATTTCATCCTGCTAAAAGACCACTGACCATAGACTGGTTCTGGCAGGTTTACACAGGCTGTGCACTGAGTGTCTTCATGTCCTCTGCTTTACCTTTTGACATATAGTGACGAATTGTAATGCATTTAAATGTTAGCGCTCCACCTGAAAGAGAACATGGGCTGACCGTAACAGGCATGTTTCATTACTACACATGCATGTATCCCCTCTTCATGAGTATGAGTATTCATAGCTCCTTCTATAACCTGTTGAACATGTATGCTTGGCCAACCTGTTCAGTTTAAATCCTTATTCCATCTTACCCTCCCTCAAAGTGCCTGCTTTCGGTCTCTGCTGGAGGCTCCACATCTCAGCCTGTCAGGATGGCCAGCCTGTGTCAGGATGGCCAGTGTAATTCACACTTTCTTGGAGAATTCAAGGACAATCCCACTAATTGACAGGCAGCAAGTAGCTGACATACTAGACTGTTCTATAAAAACAAATGACACTGACTGACATGCAAGTATACACTCCTAATAAATTCACCAATCCTTGCTTTCCTTCTGGGTACACACATTTCCTGGCCACCAGATAGCTTTTATGAGGACTCAGGTTTATTCAAATTCTTTTTCCAAAGAAATGGAACTTCCTAAAAGATTTTAGGTTGTTATATTCTTGAATTGGTTGAGCAAAATGTGTCTTCTGATCTTTGACAGTTGACTGAATGTGCTGGTGAAATAACTGACATTCATTGTGCTTTCACTAAAGACGTGTGTGTGTGTCTCTGTGTTATTTATATTAAAAGAATTAAAAAACGCATTTGTATTTAATCTACCCAGTAATCATTTTTATTGTTTTCCCATGAAAATTACACAAGCAAGACTAACCATAAGAAATACCATTACTAGTAAAATTTCTGATGCATAGACAGAGGCTGCCTTGGATGTGTGCTGAGGCTCATAGCATACAGACGAGACAGTAATTTTAAGATGATGGTCTTCATAGAGCCAGAAACAATTTATTTTCAATTTTTGAAGTAAAAATTATTTCATCACTTAGAAACACATTTTTAAATGTCCCTTGAGGTTCTTTAGGTCATGTAAACAACAACCAACAACAACCACCACCACCATGTGTTGCTCATTTGAATGACAGCAGTGTATTTCCCATCTGGCATTGGGAGAGTGAGGGATTGGAGATAGTGATCCAACTCCACGTTTACTCAGTGCTGATGGAGACGGCATAAGACTGCTTTCCATATCTGTGCAACCCACATCCATGCTGAGAAAAGCTGGGGCCATGAACATGCTGACTTAGGGGTAGGGAGGGGAGGCAGGACAGGAAGAGAACAAATAGATTAAGTTTAAAAGTTAGAACTGTGAGTCTTTGTTCAGCGGGTTATAACCTTCAGGGTGTAAATATATAACACCGTTCTAAGCATGTAGGAAGCACTCGAAAATTAAGTGACTAGGACAAATATTAGATTAATTGTCTTCTAGGCTTCTGGATGTCAGGGACCATACTAGCTTGGCATGATGGTTGTTTGGGAAT
Source organism: Nomascus leucogenys (assembly GCF_006542625.1). Classification (NCBI taxonomy): domain Eukaryota; kingdom Metazoa; phylum Chordata; class Mammalia; order Primates; family Hylobatidae; genus Nomascus; species Nomascus leucogenys. The sequence continues at coordinate 29,156,767 of NC_044384.1, read as the reverse complement.
CTAAAACAATAATGTATACTCAATGATTTGGGAATTGAAGGATGAAGTTCATAACCAACTCTGAGGTTGGTTAGCTCATTTAGGTACCAACAAGACACAGGCAGTAAGTTTTATGGCCATAAAGATATGGGCTATTCATCAAACCATGAGGTACTTTTATAAGCATGAGCCACTGTTGGTGATGAAGAAAAACTCAAGCAACAGGATAAGGGGGAAAACTCAGAATATATTCTAATAACAGGATATTGTTTGTATGAGAGGAACAGGACATTTTAGCAGGTCAAGTGATGAATTAAAACAACTTGGAGAAATGAACAAAAGAATCATTGGACTATTTGGACTGTCAGGGAGAAATGACAAAAGAGTCAGACCTCAGTTAAACTCAAGTTTCTACACAGAGCACATGAAGGGAGGAAGTAGGGTACTGAATCTCAAATGTTTTTTGATCATGGGTCATAATTTAAAAACCATTTAATGGTGTGACCTATGGCGTATATACACACAAACATATATATCTGAAATTGTAATGTCATAAGTGATACTCTTATCATTTACAATGAACTCTGCTATTTTCTATTCTACTCTATTCCACCATTTCAAGAATACCAGCACTATCTACCTAATTGATTTCACATCCCATAATGGGTAATGATCTGTAGTTTGAAAAACACAGGACTGCGTAAACACCAAGGGTAGGAAAATGTACTTAAAACTCTGGTGAGGACTTATCTATTATGGGTTGAAAGAAGAGACTGCTGGGATGGGCCAACCCAGTCAAGAAACTTGTGGGAAGCAAGCAGGCTGAGAAGTCTGCACTGCCTGTGGGAGTCAGGTGAGAGTAAAGATCTGCCCCAGGTGACCACTGGATACTGGTCACCTGGGTTAACTTGCTTTGAAGACATGCCAGAATTTCTACCCAAACCTATAAGACATTGAGCATTTTGAGGGCTGCAGAGTAAGAGGGGGGGTATTGGTATCTGGTATCACTGAGTGATGCTAGTTACAAAGGATCCTGGACAATGCTACCTTGATGCATGGTTACAATCTTTGCAGATCTTACAGAGGAAGTAATTTACACAGTAGGGACTCAACTCTTCCCTGCTCAAAATGTTGAAAGAGCTTCTCATGATACTTAGGATAAAGGTCAAAATACTTGTGATGGGTTACAAACCCCTTGCACGGCTTGTGCCCTGCCTCTCTCTCCACCTGCTCTCCCCACCATCTGTCCTACCCTGTAGCCTGTGAGACATTTTCAAACTTTCCAACCTTTTCCTTAGTGTCCCTCATACTCTTCCCTCTACTTGAGCCACTCTTCCTCTGTTCTTCAACCAATTTAATTTTTACTTCCACACGAAACCTTTCCTGATTCCCCAGATGAGAGTAGGTCCCCTTGTTAGACCCTTCACACAGGAAAATCACTTATTTGTGTAAGCATATATTTAATATCTCTCTCTCTTATTAGACTATGAGCTCTGTGAAAGCAGGGACTATGTCTGATAAAAGATAAAAACAACTACTTTAAATATCTTATCAGGAAACTGCATTTCATTTTCTTTGATAACATTTAGAATATCTTCTGAATCTATGCTTATATCACCTTTTTATTGATAATATTAATTTTTTCTTTCTCTTTTCCTTAACCAGGCTTCTGAGGAGTTCACCTATTTCATTGTTCTTTTTAAATACCAGATTTTGGGTTTATTTATTCTTTTTACTATTTTTAGCAACACCACTACATTCTCCTATTCGTTCTAATAGTTATTCTTTAAGAACTAGAGTCTTAAGGTTTTTAGTTGTGCAATTACAGCATTTACAATGACTTTCTTTATTCCTTTTCCATATTTGTATCTACTATTTCATTTTCATGTCTTACTTCTTTATTTTAGTCCCTAAAACAATGTTAATAATAGTGGTGATAGGAGGCATCTCTGTTGTATTCCTGAATTTGGTGGCTTTAGTACAGCTCCATTTTGTGTGCTGTTTGCTGTGTTGTTTTGAGTAGTTAGCGTTTATTGTTCCTTGAAGGACCAGTAAGGTTGGATGAAATCCAGAAGCGTCCTGGGAGTCACATGAAAAAATAACTATTTCAGGAGAAAGGAGTGATTGACTACATCAAATGCTGGATAGGTCAAGTAAGATAAAGCCTGAGAACTGATCATGAGATTTAAAAACATAGGGGTCTGTGATGACCTTGACCAGAGTAGTCTGCATGGAGTGATGATTGGAATGGGTTAGACAGAGGATGTGGGGAGAGGAGGTAGAGACCGGGAGAGGAGGCAAGTTCTGTTTTGCCAGGAGATGTTGTAAAGGGGAGAAGAGAGTTGAGGCAGCAGCTGGAGGAGAATGGGGTCAAAAGAGTATTTTTGTTTTGTTTTGTTTTTTGAAGATGGGAGACATTAAACTATATTTGAAAGCTACTGCTTAGGATCCGGCATTAAGGCAAAACTGGTGATCAAACAGAGAGGCATGTTTATAGAGAGATGTGCTTACAAAAGTGAGAGGAGTGAGATCTTGTACACAAGTGGAGGGTGACTTTTTTTTTCTTGAGAGAGAATCTTGCTCCGTTGCCCAGGCTGGAGTGCAGTGGTGGGATCTCAGCTCACTGCAACCTCCGCCTCCCAGGCTCAAGCGATTCTCCTGCCTCGGCCTCCTGAGTAACTGGGACTATAGGTGCGCGCCACCATGCCTGGCTATTTTTTTGTATTTTAGTAGAGACATGTTGCCCATGTTGCCCAGGCTGGTCTTGAACTGCTGAGCTCAGGCAATCTGCCCACCTCGGCCTCCCAAAGTGCTAGGATTACAGGTGTGAGCCCCTGTGCCCAGCCAGAAAGAGGCCTCATGCAGTATTCAGCCCTCTTGCCCTTCTGCCTTATGCCATATGAGGACACAGCATTCCTCCCCTCCAGAGGATGCAGCCATGAAGCGCCATCTTGGAAGCAGATACCTGACCCTCACCAGAGACCAAACCTGCCATTGTCTTGATCTTGGATTCCCAGCCTCCAGAACTGAGGGAAATACATTTCTGTTCATTATAAATTACCCAGTCTTGGGTATTCTGTTATAGCAGCACAAACATATTAAGACAAGGAGGGAAGGCAGAATATGAGAGACAGGGACAGATGCTGGTAAGTGGGCCACTGTAGTCACCTACTGTTTCTTTTTCTCCATGGATGTATAGCTTTCCTAGGTGATTCTCGTAAGCGTGCAAGTGTGGAATCACTAGTCTATAGCTAGAACCAAGCAACTCACACAGCTTATCACTTCCTTCAATCAAGTCGATCCTGCATCTTGGATCTCATCTCTCTAGTGATGAGGAAAGCCATTTCCAGAAGAAAGAATGAAGAAAGTGTGATTTCAAATTCCTAGGCCCTAGATCCCACTCTATGAGAACAGCCCAGGCCAGTGTCATCTTCATAGCTGGACAGGCTGGACCTATGAGAAAAGAGAGGGAGGAAAGGAAAGGGAGAGGGAGAGGGAGGGAGGAATAGAAGGGGAGAGAAAGAGGTAGATAAATAGAGACAAGGAGAAAAAACGTCAGTTCTCTCCCAAGAAAGAAGCAACCCAAGAGGGAGAAGGGCACCTGGCTGCTGAGGGTACCCCCTCATCTAGAAGCCAAGGTACAGTGGGTTCCTCAAACATGGCCAGTGCTTACCCCCGGAAGAGAGGCCACATGCAAAGTCATTGGCCCCGATGCCAACTCCTCCTGGGAACAGAAAGGGTGGGGTCAGGAATCTGTTTAATCACCTAAGTTGCTTCCCTCCTCTACCTAGGTCTGAGTCAAAAATGGGTGCCATGGGAGACAAATTTAGCCAGCAAAATATTTTTGAAAATCATACCGAAATACCCTAAGCAAGGCAGACAGTGCACTTTTTTGCTCTATGCAGCACCCCTTGCCCCCATGTCCCCCAGGGCCACTGTAGATGTGGGCACCCCTGGCCTAGCCACCGAGTTACAGCTTCTAGTGTCTAGTCACAGGCAGTAAGGAAATGCTGGCTCATTTTTTTTTCCTCCCGGAAAAAGTCTTAAAACAGAATGACCTGGTGAACTTCCCAACTCCAGAATTCTGTGCAGTTATTTTCTAGTGACTGACACCGACTTCAGCCAGCTGTTTCTTTAGGAGTCTTCCCTATGGGGTAAAAATAAGAAATAATTTGTTTCCTGATAGCAGCAAGGAGAACAGAACATCACTTTACCTGACAGTGGAGAGCCCCAGACAGATACTCACTTCCTGTTCATTCCCCTGCCATTGTTTGGTAATGGGCAATGATATTAAACATGCATATTTCACAGTCTCTTGTCCCACGATTTGGAGGATGGCCATTCACTATGCATGAACCACTCACTCATGCTCATCACACAGAGAAAATTACATTTTCCCAGTTGCCAAATGGAAGAGATAAATTATCTCAGGTGGACAAGCACATTGCTCTCAAGAGCAGCTTCCAGACCTAAGACAAAGAGATTTAAAAAAAAAAAAACAAAAACACGCTGGAGGGGAACTCTGAGCTTTCCAGGTGTTGGTGGGGGTCAGTCTCTTCATTCGGACTCGCCAGATCCTCACTTTGCAGTTAGTGGGCTTAAGGTGGCGGGACATTTGCCCTTCTGTTTCTTTTGGATTAAATGAGCAGCCTTGGGGCCTCTTATTCTTCCTTCATAGAAGAGATGTTATAAAAATGAATAAATCAACACAAAACATTTCATATTTATGCCTACTTGCTGAATTGATAACTACTTGTAATGAAAATCAAGGAAGCAAAATGTTAAAATGTTCTCTTTGGGGAAGACACATTGGAATGTCTTACCACAGATGTACACACACTTGCTTGTTACACACTCCTTCCTTATCCCTATTCTCTGAGGTTAATGAAGGTCCTGACAACTGCAGTCTCTAACTTAGCATATAATCCTAAACCTACTACCTGCACACATAGGAGTCTATGTACTAATGGCAGCCAACACGCATTACCCTTCATACCACCATCACTGTGCAAACCCTTAGTGCATTTTCCAATATGATCCCACAATCCTTCATTTTTATGTTTTGCCCACGCTAAAATTCGACAGCGAATTCTTGCAACAATTATTAAGCGCCTGGAATTGTATTAGGCTCTGGGGGTAGAGGCGGGGGACGAAGCGGCAATAACCGCAGTACACAGCAGACCCTATGAAAGTGCCAAAACGCCGGTCTCACTCGGAAGGCTTTGGGAGAGGGGAGAGGAGAGGGCTCATGGGCAGCTAAAGCCACCAGTGACCTCATTATACAATATTTAGGTTATCAGACTTTTCTATGCCTAGAAAAGCAGCGCCTCAACCATTCCAACGGGACGCACCGCGTTCAGTGACGCCCCTCATCGGTGCCCACAGCTTTGGGCTAGCTGAAGGCACCACAGAGGCACCAGTTATTACCAGTGTTAGGGTCCAGTGGCTTCTCCTGTCCATTTCCTCTGGATCCCAAAGTGTTGGTTCCCTTTTGTTAGTTTTTTTCCGGTCATGCCAATGAGCACAGATTCACAGCCCAGGCGGCCCGCTCGGAATCCCAGGCCGGCTGGGGACCGGTGCACTTGGGCTCCGTGCCCCCTCGACCCTCTGCCCGGTGCCCCTTCCCGCGCGCGCGGGTCTCCCCGGTTCCAGAGTCCACCGGTCCCCGCCGGCGCCTTCTCCCCACCCACCCTCCCACCGGGCCCCTGGCGGCTGCAGCAGCGCGGGGCTGGCGGGGCGGCGACCGGGCTCAGGCAGATCCCCGCTTCCCGCCTTCCCGGCGCCCCCTCCCTCCCGGACGGAGCCCGAGGATCCCCCACCCCCGGCGGGCGTGAGGACGGGCTTCTGAGTGACTAGAGCTCGACCGCGTGTGCCCCGGGAAGGCCAGGCTACCCGGGACGGGGCTCGGCTCCCCAGGTGAGCTCGTCTCCGCGGGGCTGGGTCCGGGAAGGCCCCGGGACCGCGCGGCCGAGCGGCCTGGAGGCTGCGGGAGGGCAGAGCGGGGCGCGCGGCAGGCAGCCGCCCCCGGGCGCCCAGGGCCCGGCTCCCCAGCGCCACCGCCGCAGCAGGTGGGGGCCCAGCGGGCGGGGGCGGGGCCCGGCTCTGGGCGGAGCCTAGGCGGCGGCGGCGCAGGCGGGGGCCGGGGCCGGGGCGGGAGCCGGAGCCCGAGCCGGAGCAGTGAGCCGGGCTGTCGGGGCGCCCGCGGGAGCTCGCCGTGCGCCGGGGCTGGGACCGGCCTGGCGGAGCGCGCCGGCGCCGCGGCCGCAGACAAAGGGCGGCTTGCGCCCGGGCCGCCACGCTCTCGGGCTCTGCCTGGGTAAGTGGCTCCCCTCCGCTGGCTTTCTCCTCCCGCCGCCTGCGCCTCTCGGAGTTCGGCGGGCTCCGGAGAAGCGGGTAAGAGCTGAGACTTCCCCGCCCGCACTGCCTCCCCACCTCACCCTAACAATAAGCCCCCCAGGCCAAGCCACTGCCAAACTAGCGAGTTTCCGAGCGGCAGGGGTCTCCCGCGGGACCCGCCCGGCTGCTCTGGGTGACCTCCTCGCCCGCAGACCGCGCGCCGTTGCTGTCCTGGACCCGTTTGGGATGGGAGGTTGCCGCTGGGCTCCCCGCGGTGTGTTTAGGGGAGGAGGACGCAGGAGCCGGGCGCCGCGAGGGGACCCCACCACCAGGGACAGTCCGGAGCGCTTGGGGGTCGCCGAGGGGCGGTTCACACTGCGAGTTCAGATTCGGATAGCGGTTGCGGGGTCTGCCCCAGTCCCCGATTATCCTCCCCTCCAGCTTCTCCCTTCCTCGTTCAAAGGTTAATACTGCGCCCACTCCCCTCGCCACCCTACCGAGGCGCCCACACTGCCGGTCGGTAGCCCCTGGGAGAGGGGGAGTGGGGGGACCCCGCCGCTTTCGCCGCTCGGCGACCCAGAGCCCCAGCCTGCCGGAGAGGGCAGCGGCTCGGGTTTGACATCCCAGCTGGGTCACGGGCCGGCTCCCCCAGCCTCCCCCCGGGTTGCTGTCTATCAGGAAAGCAATAGGAAGTCCGGCCAGCTTTTGCTTTTGTTCTGCCCGCTACTCTACGGAATCGTAGGTGAAGCCGGGGTGGGCGGATGCCCCGGGAGGGGGCTGCGGCGGGAGTTCCAGGTGCGGCCCCGCAATGATTATTGGAGGCGGCGGCTGTTTCCCGCCCCTGGGTGGGGAATGGATTCCGATCGCTAATCGATACCCTGGAGCCAGCAGTGGGTCAGCAGCTTCCCGACAGAGCGCAGCGGCCGCGTACTGTCACGCGCCTCTCCAGCACTCTCGAAAGCACTACCTCGAGACGTGCATTTCCATTCACGGATCTGTGCCTGGGGGTTGATTCATGTCACCCCTGCCTGGGTTGAGGAGTGTCCGCAACTGCTCAATAGCCATTTACTGGGAGGTTACTGTGTGCAAGGCAGCTATCTTAAATAAGCTTAATGTAAAATATACTTATTGAGCACCTACTATGTGAAAAGCAGGTATACTACAGACTTTTCAATTGAATAGATATGTATTGAGCACCTACCCCGTGCAAAGGTGAAGCGTCATGACGTTCTCAATGTAACAGGTATTTATTGAGTACCTACTATGTTCAAGGTAGCTATGCTATGACCTTATTGTAATATATATTTACTGAGCATCTACTAAGTACTAAAGACTTTTTTGCTGAAGGGTTGCCAGTGTACTTTTGGGGTACAGATAGAAACAAGGGAGAGAAAATATAATATCTTCTGACCCTTGAGTCTTTAACTCCTTTAGTGGCCTGCATTTTAACCTTTCCAAACCGCTTGTGTGGTGTATGAAGGGCTGGTCTTCTACACTTGAGGGTACACTTCTATGCTTGAGGATTTGTCAGACAGGAGCAGGGCTGAATAGTAAAAAGTCTTGCTCTGGAACCTCTTTCCAATTCAGTTTCCTTGCATTAGAAAAGTCAGTTTCTTTGCGTAAAGCACCATGAAGTTATCACAGGGAATCAAAGGGCAATAGGGCAAAGCCCTAATGCTCAAAGGGACAGACAAAAAGACACCTCCTAAATAAGGAAGGAACCAATAAAGGAAGGGAGACGGAAGCATGAAGAGAGGGCCAGCTCAACCTTCCAGCCCCTCACTCCAAACTGATACCAGTGATGTATCAGTGAGAGAGTCTAAGTCCTATCATTGCCCATGGCCCTAGGGCTGGAATTAAATAGTTTTCCTGCTAAGAGATTTGATGAATCTGTTACTCTGATAATCTTAGGATCTTGAGATGCACTGGAATATCCAGATTGGCAAGAAAATCATATCCATTAGCAAATATTTGAGTATTTACAATGCAATATAGGCATTTATCAGGGAAATGTAGCCTAAGATGTCTTTGTCTTAAAGAACTCTGGTTCATGAGATAAACATGTAAAATGACAACTTGGGCAGCATATATGAAAAGCCAGGAGCTAATTCCTCCTGGAATTTAACATAAAAAACATTCTCATCACATGGAACTGTGGTTTTTCTCTTATCAGACATTGAGAACTCTCTACGTGCCTTGTATGTTTATCTTTTTGCCTTGGCCTCTAGAAATTCCTGCTAACGGCTTTATCCCGGCTTCTTGGTACAATGATTTTTTTCTCCCTTAATTATTTCTGAGACCTCTCTTTTAAATTCCTTATAAAAAACTATATTACAGTATTTTTGTTGTGAGCTTGAAAGCCTCTCTGAAATCTTTTCTGTAAGTAAGCCCGTTATGAAAGATACATAGAAAATATGGTAAGTATTAGATGAATGTGCTTATAAGAAAAGGGGGAAAAAACTATCAGGAATTTACAGAGAAAACAAACGGGCTTTGCAAGATGAAATAGGATTCAGATGGGCAAAGACAACTAACAAAGACTTTCCTCCCAAATGGAGGGAAATAGCGTTGGCAAAGGTGTCAAAGAAAACAAACCATCTTTAGAGTACTTTAGGTATTTGATAGATCTTCCCCTGGAATAGTTTCCATTCACTCAACACACGAGTGCTGCTGGAACATTTCACTGTGTCAACGACTATGCTAGGTGTCAGGTGGGGGGCATCACCCAGAACCAATTGAGGTTCAGCATGATCCCACAGCTGGCAAGGACCTTTGTTCTCCTGTCCTGGCTGTGGGGTAGCACTGCCCTGCATCTCAGCCATTCTTTCAAGCATTCTTGGAGTTTTTTCACCTGAGCTGAACTTGACTGTAATCTTCTTCAAGGCCAAGAATGTGACTTTTTTTTTTTTTTTCTCTCTGCGTCCCTCCCTCCTTGCAGGTTCAGGTAGAAAGAGTGGGTAGGGAAGGTGACACTTATTTCAGTGACCTCTATTGCCCATTTCATCACCCCTTCCCGGCCTCATCAGGGCCTGCTATCCTCTCTCCCTCTCCATCATTTTCAGCTGTTCAGAGCCTTTCACTGTATGAAAACTGGTCTCAGGGGAAAACCAATCTGTCATCAGTCACTTTCTCTTGAATATGAATGTAGGTCACTGTGTTCTCTCTTCCAGGGGTCTTTGCACTTTAAGCCTCATTATGAAATGAAAGGCTCTGTTCACCATGAGACAATATCAGGCACAGACAAGTGGGTGTTGGAGGTAATTGGGGAGGCAAAGTGCCTTTCCTGGTGCTCCTGAAACCACCACCTCCTCACGTAGCCAGTCTTGGCAAGGGTCCTTGCAGTCCTATGATTCTTGGAAGTCTGGAGCCTTCATTGCTGTTTATCATGGTGCAGTGGTTGAAGTCAGACAGTGGATCTCTGTGAGCCACCTGTCAGCTTGGCCCTCATACATTCCGCTCCAAAGTTTAAAGCTTTATCGTTTGCAGGGAGAATCCTTGCTTCCTTACCTATATGTGCCCATTATTTTAAGGCAGCAATTCTCAACCTAGGCACTATTGATGTTATGGGCCAGATAATTTTTTGTTATGGGGAGCTGTCCTGTGCATTACAGGGTGCTTAACAGCATCCCTGGCCTCTACCCCCTAGATGCCAGGAGCATTAAACACCAGCCTGCTCCCCAAGTTGTGACAACCCAAAATGTCTCCGGCCATTGCCAACTATCCCCTAGGAAACAAAATCACCGCTGCTTGAGAACCACTGTTCTAAGGGTTATTGGTTATTATGTATCATGCCATATAAGAGAGGCCTTATCTAATGTAATTCAATTCTTTTCAATAAAGAGGAACTAATACATGTGTAATTAACATGGCGGAAATTTTCATATAAGTAATTTCATAAATTAGAATAAATATCCTTTTTTTCAGACCTCATATCCTAATCTGGTTATTATATTAAGTTCATCTTTTGAAGCATAAAGCCTCAAATTCTTTGTTTTCTAGTGTGGCTGATTTACATACCACGACTGTGGGTAGCAGAACCGCCATTACCCACAAGATCATCCCAGGCTGCTGCTTGGGCAGTGCCTGGTAACCACCAGTGGGGGAGGAAAATGGCAGAGGAGGATTGAGTTCTAGTGGACTTGATGCTTATGTAATTTGATGGGCCCTCTTTAAGGAAAAGACAAAATGATAAGGGGAGCACATTGCTAGGGCTCCTCCCAGGCCTTGGAAGGGTCCTGTGAGGACAAGTGATGGGCTCTGAATTTAAGTTTCATTAGCTTCGTGGGAAAGCAGTCTTTGGGAAAGGTTTTGAGGAGTGACTGGACAGCTGTGTCTGCAAGAATAGGAAACTAGTCCTACCTATGACTGATAGGAGCTAAGAGAAAATTCTCAAAGTGTTGACTTAAATTGAGAGCACAGATCAAAACGGAATTGTTAAACCTAGGGTGACTTATACTTCTGTTAACATCTGCCCTCAAAAGTAAGAACTTCCATATTGTCAGCAACCCCAGGTCCACATCAGCAGCATCATAGGTGAAATGAGGGGCAGGGATCGTTCCGGTTTAGCAGGAGGCTCTGCATTCCACTAGTGGGTAGTAGTAACTTACTGCACCTTGTAAACGAGGTTGGTCAGTGCTGAAGTTATTGCCTCGGGAAATGAATGAAACTCTTTTTCAGGTCATTCTAATGATATTTGAAGAGTTTATAACAGGAGTACATTGATTCAAACTTTTCTTTTGCAATACCTGAGCCTGGGATGAGAAGTCCTTGCATTAAAACAGGCCAGGCAGGAAACACTTGCCCCCTCATTTTGGGGGGCAAGTAATTTAAGTACAGTCATGTGCTACATAATGGACATTTCAGTCAATGAAGGGCTGCATGTGGGACTGTGAAACTGTAAGATTATAATACTATATTTTTCCTATACCTTTTCCATGTTTAGACATATTTAGGTGTAGAGATACTCACCATTGTGATACAGTTGCCTACAGTGTTCGGTACAGTAGCATGCTATACAGAGTTGTAGTCTAGGATCAATAGGCCATACCTTATAGCCTAGGTATGTAGGCTATTCCATCTAGGTTTGTATAAGTATGCTCGATGATGTTCCCATAACCAGGAAATTGACTAATGATGCATTTCTAAGATGGATCCCCATCATTAAGTGATGTATGACTGTATGAATTTAAGAACTTAAAATAATAAGGCTTTAAAAATGAAACTATAATTCAGACTTCTCATTAATATTTTTCCTTAGTTTAGATCACCTGAGCTTCAGCGAGGAAGACAGTGTTCTAATTGTTGCTTTAGTGTAGAAATGTTAAATATAAATGCCTGGCCCTGCACAAGACTGATCTGGCAATGTATCAATGTCTAGATTTAACAAAAATTAAAAATAAGAAACAAGAAACACTCTACATGAAGATTTGCTGTAGGAGGGATTTCTTTTAAAGCATTGCTAGTCTTTCATTTGTATTTAAACAGATTTGATTTGTATAAAATTTTTCGAGTTGAGACCTGTTTGGAGATTTTAGGTCAAATGTGCACACAGTCACAGAAATTAGACCTGAAAGAGATTTTAGAGGTTTCTGGCCAGCCCTGCTTGCCCATTGAATAATTGGAGAAACTGAGGCTGAGAGTGGTTAGATGGCTTGCCAAGGTCACACAGAGATCAGCTGGGAGGCTGGCTCAAGGAACCAGGAGCTCACCCCATCCCCTTGACAGTGCTGCTGGGATACCGTTCTTCTGTCTTCCTGGTTGTAGAGTGTGTTGGTGTAGGGAGACCAGGCAGGAAAAGGTTTGATAACTTGTCTCATTTCCAGGGCACCTGGTCCTCAGAGAACTACTCATTAATTTAAACTGATTACATCTATGCCAAAGGTGTGTGTAAACACAGGCAGTACTGAAACAATCACAGAAAAACTGAGACGGTTCAATTGGTGGAATGAGACTTTTTTTTTTTTTTTTTTGAGACGGAGTCTCGCTCTGTCGCCCAGGCTGGAGTGCAGTGGCGCAATCTTGGCACACTGCAAGCTCCGCCTCCCGGGTTCACGCCATTCTCCTGCCTCAGCTTCTCCGAGTAGCTGGGACTACAGGCGCCCGCCACCACGCCCGGCTAATTTTTTTTGTATTTTTTTTTAGTAGAGACGGGGTTTCACCGTGGTCTCGATCTCCTGACCTCGTGATCCGCCCGCCTGGGCCTCCCAAAGTGCTGGGATTACAAGCGTGAGCCACCGTGCCCGGCCAGAATGAGACTATTTTATAAAAACTTCCTTTATTGCTTTTTTGTATCATCTTTACAGTAAATAACTAGAATGAAAACATTTGTCTATTTTAAAAAGTAATATATATTCATTATGGAAGGTGGCAAGAAGAGTAAACAAATCCTACCTGCGATCCTGTGTTACTTTAATCCCATTCATATTTTGCTATGTTTATTTTTAGTGGTTTTTTCAGCCCATTTTCAAGCTCATTTGAACAATTGAGACCATATTGTACATATAATTTTGATTTTTCTTGCCTTTTTTATTAGAATAAACAATGTACATGTTATTGTGAACATAATTTTTGTGAACATACATTCCTTGTGAACATAATTTTTTTTTGTCTTTCTACAATGTCAGAGTTTTATTGATGCTATTTTTTTTTTTTACTTTAAGTTCTGGGATACATGTGCAGAACGTGCAGGTTACATAGGTATACACGTGCCATGGTGGTTTGCTGCACCCATCAACCTGTCATCTACATTAGGTATTTCTCCTAATGCTATCCCTCCCCTAACACCCACTCCCTGACAGACCCCAGTGTGTAATGTTCCTCTCCCTGTGTCCTTGTGTTCTCATTGCTGTGAACATAATTTTTAATGTCTGTATAATTCAATCCTTAGAAGCTTGTTAATTTACCACAATGTTTTGCTATTAGTGAACATTAAGCTTGGTCCTAATTTCTCCCTGCTGTGTCACTGCATGAGCAACTTTGTGTCTGTGCTTTTTCTACATTTTGGATTGTTTTCTTGGTATGCATTCCCAAAGAGTGAAATTACTGAGCCAAGGATGTGTGTTCATTGTGTTCAATGGCTTTACCAAAATGGTGTACCAGTTTACCTTATATTGACAGCATACTATAAATGATGAAATTTCACCACACCATTGATAACATACTTTTTTTGTAATTACTTATGTGACAAAGTAAAGGTGTCTTTATTGCTTTCATTTACATTTTGCTTACCAACACAGCTAAACATTTTTCTATAGAATTTTTTATAGGACTTTCTGTGTGTGTGTGTGTGTGTGTGTGTGTGTGTGGTGTTTTTTGTTGTTGTTTTGGTGAATTACCTATTTGAGTGTAGTGTTTTAAAAAAAAAAAAATGACCTGTCATTTGTCAAAAGGAAAAACAATAACCTCTGATCTTATAGGTATAGTGGCCATTTTATAAAGAATTTCGGCTGGGCGCGGTGGCTCACGCCTGTAATCCCAGCACTTTGGGAGGCCGAGGTGGGCAGATCACGAGCTCAGGCGATCAAGACCATCCTGGCTAACATGGTGAAACCCCGTCTCTACTAAAAATACAAAAAATGAGCCGGGCGTGGTAGCGGGCGCCTGTAGTCCCAGCTACTCGGGAGGCTGAGGCAGGAGAATGGCATGACAGGAGGCGGAGCTTGCAGTGAGCTGAGATCGGGCCACTGCACTCCAGCCTGGGTGACAGAGCAAGACTCCGTCTCAAAAAAAAAAAAAAAAAAATTCCATTCAACCCTCATGTTCCATGATTCCAACATCTTCAGTTCCAGGTTTCAGGCTAAACATTTTGTTCATAGTCATAGAGCTGCTTGTTAGTTCCTGAAGCAAGCTTAGATGGAGAGATAGAGTGCTTTATCCTCTTAGTGGAAGCCAAATTACATTGAGCATTTGCTAAGTGCTTCTCAGGCCTTAATTCTTATTCTTACAGCAGTCTCTGAAGTGGGTACTGTCACGTCTCTCCATTTATACATGAGGAGAGTGTTGCATAGAAAAGTAAAATAACATAACCACAGTCACATACACTTTTAATAACTGCTAACTACCTCTGGATCTTTGCTAACATGGCCTGCCTCAGTTATGTACTTGGTCTTGGAGGGAGTTAGGGTTAGGAATATTAGCAACTTCATCTGAACTCTACTGCCTATTTCTGGGAGACTTTGTGGTGCAAGTTAATTTTACTATCTTAAATTTCCTCACTCTATCTTCTGTATCTCTTACCCTCCCCTGTGTTTTCCATCCTTTTCTTTTAATCTCTCCAAGATACATTCTGAATAGTTTCTTCTGACTTGTCTTCCAAGTCACAATGTATCTCTTCAGCTGTATCTAATCTGTGGTTAAATCCATCATTTATTGCATTCTCAATTTTGATTACTGAATTTCCAATCTAGAATTCTAGTTATTTTTCAAATCTGCAATGTTACTTTTTATGGTTCTTGGTTCTTTATTGTAATTTTTATGTTGAGCTTTTAGCTGCATGAGCATAGTAAGCATAATTGTTTTACATTCTGTATCTGGTAATTTTTCTATCTGGAATTCCTAAGCATCTTTTTTTCTTGTCTTTTGTTTTTTCTGGTTCTCATGCTGGTTCATATTTATGTTGTCATGTCTCCTTGTGTGCCTCATTATTTTTAAATGTGTGCTGGATATTGTTTTGAAAAAATATATGTAAGAATACCATGTGTCATTCATTTTAAGATGTACAGTGTTTTTATATTTTAGTCTCTGAAATCAGTATGTGTTTTATGTCATAACGTTTTACACTTCTAGTTGACAGCATTTCTTCTTTTTCACTGGTACATAAAATCATAGTGCTTCATATAATTAGTGATATTTAAAATTTCAGGACACTTGATAATTTGAGACTTTGGATAATCATAATAAAGATGACAAGAGTTCAAGAGAGAATTTTAATTAACTTCTTAAGGTTTTCTGGGGTACCAGCAATAGTGGGTCAATTTTGGGGCTTCAGATTTTCTAGATCACCCAGATGACATGAAGCCAGACTAGTTTACTTTTTGTTCTCTCTTACTTCTAGGGTCTATCAGAGGGTGTCCAAGGGAGAGAATACAGCCGTGGGTTCTTAGTTTCTGTTTCTGGTTGGGCCAGTAAAGCCCCTTCCTCATCCCTGTTTTCCGATTATCACTAAAGATAGAAACTAAAAACCATGGCTTCAGGCTGCTAAAAGCCTAAAACAAAACAGAACAACAACAACAACAACAAAATAAGGTGGGTTAGACAAGCTTGGAGCTCTTTGGGGTCCTACTCTAAATGTAAAGTGGTTTACCAGGCCTTAGGGAGGCCCTGGCCTCTTGATTCCTTGAGGCTGTCAATGTGCTGCTCAGCTTCCTAGCTTCCTGTTTTGGATTGACAAGCCCAGCCCCCTCCAACTGGGTAAAGGTGGCCCCTAGTACTGAGGCCCGCATGTCTAGATCTCTTTGTTTTCTCACATCTTAAACCTGAAATTCCTCCCCATCTTGTTAGCTTTTTGGTGCTTTTAGGAAGCTTTGTTGTTTGTTTGTTGTTAACCTCATCCAGCTTTCTTTGTTGTGTTCACTGGGAAAGTTGGCTCAAATTACGCAGTTTACTACTGCTGGCAGGAGATGGGACCCAGTCAGATTATTTTAGAGACTGACAGGAGAGAAACACAAGTGACCAGCTGCTCTTTGCCTGACTGTGACTAGAGAACTTTATCTGCTCCCAACACAACACCCTGGTTGCGGCTGGAAAGCAGAAGTTGGGATGGATACATTTCCACTAACTGGACATAGCCACATGTAGATATATTTCCCTGCATAGATGAGACTAATTCCTCAGGCTATTCCTAATAAGGCAGGTGATGTGGCTGAGAAGGCAGTCACAGGAGTGCTACCTGGAGCCCCATCTCAAACCTGCTTCTTTCTTCTCACCTATACTGTCCTACAAAAGATGGGAATTTAGGCAAGGGGAGTGTTGAGGCAGGAAGATGCTTTCTCTTTCAGCAGCTGTTAAGAAGTAAAAACTGTAGGCTGTATCTTAGCTGGGTACGTTTCCTTCCATTCAAACTGGACCCCAAATTGTTCATGTTGAAGGCAGAACTTCTCTTCCATGGCCCAGACAATTCCCTGTAGAGGCTGAATCATCAGGTCCAGGCTCAGGAGTCAAGATAGCCTTTCCAGATGACTCTGCTTGATGCTAAGGTTTGGAGCTTTATGATAGTTTCTGGCTTTTAGAATGCTTTTCTGCATGCTCAACCACGTGTTCTTGGAATCAGCAGCCACATCTATTTTCCCCTTACCCTCCTCCAACTCTTCCCCCAACTTTCAAGAAGCCAGAGAAGTTTACAAAAAGCAAAGTGTATTTGCTGAGTTTGAAAAGGTTGGACAAAGGGAGCCTGAGTGGTGGGAACTCCTCATCCTCCACCTTACCAGAGCCTCCACTGGCTTTTGGGGTGTGGGAGTGGGGTGGTGGCAGCTTTCATTTTTATTTTTGAGTACTTTTTTCCTGGAAACCTTAGAGCTGAGCTATCCTCTCAGAAAATCACTGTCTGCCCAGGGAACCATAGCCTCCTCCCTCACCCTTCAGGCGTGTAATCATTGAGTAAAGAGAAGGAAGGTGTGGGTGTGCCCCTCTAGAAAGGGCCCTGTGTTAGCGGGAGGTATCCCTACTGACTTTCTGGAGACCACTGTATACCATGGAGCCTTTTATGTATTCCACAATAATTTACCCTGCTGATTTTTAATTTCACAATACTTCACACATAGGAAGGACTATAGATAAATTAGTCCACCATATTGCTAGAAATAGAAATCCTCCAATTAGATTTCAGTAACTGTCCATAAAAGGACAAATCTGTAACCCCACTCCCAGGTAATTCTAGATTGTGACCGATCCTTTGGAAGAAATGATAAATGACTTAATTAATTTTGAAGAGGCAAATTTTCTGTGCTCCTGGAAAATGTGCCCTTCCATGATTATTTTTGGAGGCAGAATGGCCAGAAAGCCCTACCAGCCATAAGAATTTATGAACCATGACATTTGAAAACTTTCCGCCTGAGATGAAGTAAATTAATTCCTCCAGCATGATTCACTTTAGGTACAAGCCCAAATTTCTTTTATCAGTAACTTGGGCTCTTAGGGTGATTTTTCTAAAGAGGTGTAGTTATTTGAGACCCATCAGGGCCATTTTCTGTATTTCTTTTGTCAAATTTTCCATTTATGTGGATTTGAGTTTTTTCCAGTTATTTCAAGACCATCTTGTCTGCTAATAAGAGATAATGTGCTGCCTTTTCACTAACATATGTGAAAGCCACAGGGAGTTCAGACAAAGTTAGCTGAGCAAATTCCTGTACTTATCAGAGACCATGACATCACCTTCAGTATGCGGTGAGCTTTTTACCAAGTGTCCAGCACCTTTAAAGAACTCAGAATGGTAAAGTATTATAGCTCATTCAATAGAAAAAAGGAACAGAGAAGTTCAGAAATCTGAAATGATTTTATTTCTAAGAGGAGAATAAGGAAGATGATTACCGTAAATCACATAGGAAGAGGAGGTGAGAAATATGTAACAATGGTGTAACTATGGTGGGCTGCTTTTAGCTTTCCAGATCAGAGGCGAGAAAATGAAAAATTTCTTATAAATTATTATGAAGTTTCAATACCTGCAGTATAGGACTTGAAGAGGGCTTTAACGACCCAGCCATCTGCTGTGTAATAAAGCCAGTGAAATATATGCCATCAAAATGACACAGAGAAGAATGTTAGGGTACACAGAGTAGGAGCGAGAGTTTTTTACACTGTGAGTGAGAATATATCTAGTAAGTAGTTCTGGGTATGTTGTGGCCTGAATAACTGTCCATTTTTCTATACTTTACTATTTTCTTGAGCTGAATGGAGACTAAAGACAAAAGAAAAAAGACTCAGGTCGTTATTAAGTTTGTTGGGTCTCCACATGATTCCAAAGTGATAGTGCTCTCAGTTGAAGTACTTTAGTTAAAAGCTCAAAGTCTTGTTTCCATATGTCTATACCTGCTTTCATTTTTCAAAAGTTATTCAGTCAATTTGTTAATCCTGAAACCCCTCCTTTCTTATGAGCAGTCTTTCTTCCGAGATTCTCAATCTTATGAAATGCATTTCTGAACTAGAGGCAGTAAAAAAAAAATCTGTTGGCTTTTCTTTCCAGTTTATTCAGAAGCAAATCCCCAGAATCAAAAATCTATCCACCATTTACCTGCTGAGTTTTCTCCCTTCGTTAACCAACAAACAACAGCGTTTTGCTCTACAATTTGAGTTCAGGATTTGGCTTCCATGATATATTAAGTAACCTTCTAGTTTCTCTTCCACCTCTGCTATTGATAAGAAATAATAGTCGCATTATTATTTAATTATCACCACCAAAAGCAATGTCAGATTTCAGTAATCTAAAACTATATTGCCTTAAACTTAGATTATTTGAAATAAGATCTTTCCTCTCTAGTAATGGATACCTAGAAAAGCAGGTGTATAGGTGTCGATACAGGGGACACATGCAAGAGCATGTACAGTTATGATTATGGGGCAGTCATAAGCTTTTTTCCTAGAAGGACACACAAGACATTGTTAGTAGTGATAAAGTAAGAAGTGATTGAGGATTGACGTGAGGGAAGGGATTTGTTAGTTTATATTTTACTATTTGTTGTTTTAAATAAGCAGACTTAATAAGTAAATAAGGAGAGAATTAAGAAGGTGGAGAAAAAAGCCACTGTTAATAAGATCCTGTTGTGAATTTAACCTCTAGACCAGTGGTCTCCAACCCCTGGGCCACAGAACAAGTATTGGTCTGTGACCTGTTAGGAACCAGGCCGCACAGCAGGAGGAGAGCAGTGGGCAAGCCAGCAAAGCTTCATCTCTATTTATAGCCGCTCCCCATGGCTTGCATGACTGCCTGAGTCCGCCTCCTGTCAGAACAGTGGCGGCATTAGATTCTCATAGGAGCACAAACCCTGTTGTGAACTGCACATGCGGGGGATCTAAGTTACATGCTCCTTATGAGAATCTAATGTCTGATGATCTGTCACTGTCTCCCATCACCCCCAGATGGGACTGTCTAGTTACAGGAAGACAAGCTCAGGGCTCTCACTGATTCTACATCATGGTGAGTTGTACGCATCTCCCATACCCATCCCTGTACACGGAACAATTGTCTTCCATGAAATTGGTACCTGATGCCAAAAGGGTTGGGGACCACTGCTCTAGACACTTCCTCATTAGAAATTCTGGTTTCTATTAATCATCAGACCAAAATCTATAGGAACATATGGTCAATACAGGTCACATATATCCTCCATGGTTTTGTGTAACTTATATTCTGCAGCATTTTTTAAAGTCCTCTCATACCAATGTCTTCTTTGAGCCTCCCAGTGGTGCTGTCTGGTATTTTGAGCCAGTAGTATATGATTTCCATTTCACAGAGGGGAAAACTGAAGCTAGGGGAAGATGTGTGGCTTGTGTTAGATGATATAGTTACTACCTGGTTCCCTAGTATTCCAGGACTAGAAGCCACTTTTGATTCCACATCGGTGTTCTTTTATCCCTGGTAAAAAGAATTTTGCTCTTTATTCTGGACATTCTTTTTTTAAATACTCCAAGCTGCCTCCTCTCTGGTTTTGTGCCATTGCATCTATTTCATTCTGTCTTGACTCATAGTTAGATGATTGTTTTCCTCATTAGTTTCAGCAATATAGGCTGTCTCTCTTTTTGTGTCCTTACTGTGTCTAGTACATTATGGCACATATGTTCATTCCTTAGTCTTTTCTTTTATGGAATTGGATTTAAGGTATTTTCTCCCAAATAATTGTACATTTCTAAGAAAACAAAAGGAATAAACGAAACCCTTTCTACAAGACTAATGTCATTGTTCACAAAAGAATTACGTGTTGTTTGAGTTGGAAGAAAATCATCGAGAGTATTTATTCTCTTGTTTTACAAATGAGGAACCTGAAGATCAAATAACTTCTGAAGATCCCACAGGGAATTAGAGGTGACATGGTATACAGAGCCCAGTTCTCCTCACTTCTAGCCGAGCCCTCCTTTTGCTGCAACAGTTATTACAGAGATTGGCCATCAAGTTTTAGATGAATGGTCAATGCTGGCAAAAATCAGGTCATGCTAAATTAAAACTACAAATGTGAAGAGAGATTTAAAACTCTCAAAAAGACTGTGCTGAGCTTATTTTTCCAAGTTTTAATGAATGATTTCGCAGCTCTGCTTCCTTTTAAAGCAAACCTGCTATATAAACATCAGCATTTCCACAAAGGAATTTGCAGTAGGAATCCTTGAGATGATAAGTATCCACACCAGGTGCATTTGCAATAGAGAAAAATCACCATCACTTGTTGGGTAAATCCAGGTGCACAACATCAGTGTGAAAGGAGGGATTAATGGTAATTTTTACCTCACCTGCAGCCTTCTTAAAATAGGAGCTGTTTCTGACCTGGTGAGTGAACTCCTCCTTCACCAAGGAGCAGAGGCCACGGATGCGCTGTCTAATATTCATGGGTTGGAAACCTAATTCCTAATGCAGCAGTGTTGGAAAGTGGGGCCTTCGGGGAGGTGTTTAGGTCATGAGGGCTCTATCCTCATGAATAGATTAATGCTGTCATAAAATGACTTAATGGAAGAAGTTTGGTCCCTTTCTTGCCTTTCTGCCTTCTGCCATATGAGGACACAAAGTGTCCTCCCCTCTGGAGGATGCAGGGTTCAAGGTGTCACCTTGGAAGCAGAGACTAGACCCTCACAAGACACTGAAACTGCCAGTTCCTTGATCTTGGATTTCCAGAACTGTGAGAAATAAATTTCTGTTCTTTATAAATGACCCAATCTCAGGTATTCTGTCTTTGCAGCACAAACGGACTAAGACAACACCCCAGTTCCTAAATTCACTCCTAGGCACCTGAGTGCTCAAAAGCTGTTCCCAGTTTTTAAACATGCTGAGAACAGAGAGCTGGAAAGGCTTATTTTTTATTTTTATTTTTTTCTGAAGTCACCCAAAAGAGAAACAGCAAAAGAAATTCCAAAGAGGCACTATCAAAAAGCGTAAGGCAAAGATTTCATGAGGAAGATGCCAAAAGCAATTGCAACAAAAACAAAAACTGACAAATGGGACCTAATTAAACTAAAGAGCTCTGCACGGCAAAAGAAACTGTCGACAGTAAACAGTCTACAAAATGGGAGAAAATATTTGTAAACTATGCATCTGACAAAGGTCTATCAATAATATCCAGAATCTATGAGGAACTTAAATGAATCAACCAGCAAAAAAAAAAAAAAAAAAAAAAATTAAAAAGTTTGCAGAGGAGATGAACAGATACTTTTCAAAAGAAGACATACATGTGGCAAACAAGCACATGAAAACAATGCTAACATCACTATTCATTAGGAAATGCAAATCCAAAGCACAGTGAGATACCATCTCACACCAGCCAGAATAGCTATTATTAAAAAGTCAAAAAATAACAGATGCTGGTGAGGTTGTGGAGAAAAGGGAATGCTTATGCACTGCTGGTGGGAATTTAAATTAGTTCAGCCATTGTGGGAGACAGTTTGGTGATTTCTCACATAACTCAAAACAGAATTACCATTTGACCTAGCAATCCTTTTCTTTTGGGTATATACCCAAAGGAATTTAAATCGTTCTTCCATAAAGACACATGCGTACATATGTTCATCACAGTACTATTCACAATAGCAAAAAATGGGATCAACCTAAATGCCCATTAACAATGGGCTAAAGAAAACATGGTACATGTACACCATGGAATACGATGCAGCCATAAGAAGAACAAGGAGATCATGTCCTTTGCAGCAATGGATGGAGCTGGAGGCCAATATCCTAAGTAAACTAACATAGGAACAGAAAACCAAATACTGCATGTTCACAAATATAAGTGGGAGCTAAATATTGAGTACACAGGGACACAAAGGAACAACAGACACTGGGGCCTGCTTGAGGATACAGGGAGGGAAGAGGATGAGGATCCAAAAATTACCTATCAGGTTCTGTGCTTATTATGTGGGTGGCAAAATAATCGGTACACCAAACTTCTGTGACATGCAATTTATTTCTATAACAAACCTGCATATGTGCCCCGAACCTAAAATAAAAGTTAAAAAAATTCTACCAACATCTAATGTGAAAAAGGCATAATAGATTCCATTTTTAATTAAATCACATAATGAAATAACAAAGTGTCAGGTCTGTGGAAGTCCCTAGGACAGTATTTACTAATGAAGCAGTATAATGCAGTTTGTATGAAGCATATTCCTTTTGTGCCAAGCCCTGCTCTGGATTCATAGGGTCCTAGGTGGCACCAGTGCAAGTAGGCATAGTTGGAAAGGACCTCATGAGAATGGAGGTCTCTACAAATTCAATTCAGTTTAACAAATATTTCAGGTAGGTGCTGTAGGAGAGTTACAGTAAAAATTATAAGACAGACCCTACTCTCCTGGAGCTTGGAGCCTGCACCATGCTTTCCAAACTTGTTTGCACATTGGAATCACCTGTGGACCCTACAAAATATTGATGTCTGTGCCCAGCCCACTGCCCTAGAGCTTGTGATCTGATTGTTCTGGGGTCTAGCATGAGGTTTGGAATTTTAAAAAGATGATTCTCAGGTGCAAACTAGTTTGGGAACCAATGGTACGTGTTGTTGTTCTCAACTTTGGCTGCATTAGAATCACCTGGAGAGTGTATGTGCCTGTTTGCATACACTCCCTACTCACCATATGCCTGTGTGTATGAGGGCGTGTGTTACACATTTGTGCCCAGGCTGCAGCCCTAGAGATTCTGACTTATGTGGCATGGGGTCCAGACATCAGTTGCATTTAAAACCCCAAATTAGGTGCATGTTAGAATCACCTGGAGCGTTTTTAAAATACCGATGTCTGGGTCTCACTCCAGAGACTAGGGTTTAATTGGTTTGGAGTCTAGTCTGGGAATCAGATTTTTTGTGAAGCTGCTTAGGTGATTCAAATATACAGCCAAGATTGTAATCCCCTGTGTTAACCAGCAAAACACCAGGGTTACCTTGTGCAGGGTTACCCTGTGCACCAGGGTTACCTTGTGCTCAATAAAAATGGGAACACATGAAACAACAGAAGGGTTTATAAAAATGTTAGTGCTAAAACGTTGGGCATTTCTGGTTCTTTGGACATTTCCGTAGGCCTGAATATGTTATGCTGTGATTTGGATGAAGGGTAGGCAGCCAAACCTAATAAATTCAGCTCACGACCACAGCCTTCATTGTGGCTACCAGTGGAACTTTGAGCTGAAACTGACAGCCAAGCTCTTCCTAATTGCCCTGTTCCTTGTATCTGCAGTGATAGGAGTGGCACATCTGCCTGTCATACTCCTGATGTGTCTAACATTGTTATTTGGAGAAAAATAACCAGAAACTGGCTTCTGTAACATTAAGGTACTCCAGCCATAGATTTAGCCTTAGGCGAACTCTGTGTAGTTCAGCAAGTGTCGACTGTGAGCCTACCCTCTGCCCAGGGTTCAACAGAGAGAGAGCTCCCTGGAGCACAGAGTGCATGTGTCGCCTGGTTTCCTTTGTTCCCTAGGTGATTCTTGTTTAGTCCAAGGAGTAAGGGGAGGGGCCGTATTTCTGCATCTGGCCCTAAGGTGAATGTTTTAAACTGTGAGAGGCTCAGCTATCCTGGAAAAGGGGAAGTGGCCAGATAGTTCATTGAAGCTGCTCATTGAATGGAATCTGAGCCGCTTCTAATGGTCTTTGAAGGCGCCACACCAGTGGTTTTCAAACCTGAGTGTGCATCTGAATCACCTGGAGCACTTGTTAAACTACATATTGCTGGGGCAACCCTCAGAGTTTCTGATTCAGTAGGTATAGGATAGGGTCCAAGAATATGCATTTCTTTTTTTTTTTTTTTTTTGAGACGGAGTCTCGCTCTGTCACCCAGGCTGGAGTGCAGTGGCGCGATCCCGGCTCACTGCAAGCTCTGCCTCCCAGGTTCACGCCATTCTCCTGCCTCAGCCTCTCCGAGTAGCTGGGACTACAGGCGCCCGCCACCACGCTCGGCTAATTTTTTTGTATTTTTAGTAGAGACGGGGTTTCACCGTGGTCTCGATCTCCTGACCTCGTGATCCGCCCGCCTCAGCCTCCCAAAGTGCTGGGATTACAAGCGTGAGCCACAGCGCCCGGCCAAGAATATGCATTTCTAATGCCTGTCTAGGTGATGCTGGTGGTGCTAGTCTGGGGATTACCATTTGAGAACCACTGGTCTAGGAGGAAGGACATAGTGATGGCAGATGGTGCCTGTTTGGTCAAGGAAAAGGAAATTATATGATTGCTGCAAATCTACCTAACGGTTACAAGATCAGGAATCAAAAGAACCTATTAGCAAACTATAAGACTGATAGATTGATTTTTTGAAAAAATTAGGAAACACCTACTGCATGCTAGGTATTGGTGCAAGCTTTGCTGCTATAAGGAAGAGGAAGATGCCGTTACTACATGAAGTGGTTAGTCTTGGGGTGAGTAATGGACTACTAAAAGGACAGCACAGTACTGCTCCCGTAATGCTTTGTAGAGGGAGCGCCTGGGGCTTTCAGGGGACAAACACGGGCAGGAGGGAGTTTGACTCAGAGGAGGCTTCCAGGAGCACGTGATGTCTGGGAGGAATCTTGGAAAATGACCTGGTGTTTGCTAGGGGAGGGTGGGGCAGTATCCGTGGAGCAGCATGGGCAGAGGTGAGAGAGAACATGAGTAAGCCTTGCATGGAGAACCATACATGGCGTAGCATAACTGGGGCAAAGAATTTGATGGGGAGGGGCAGCTAAGTCTGTAGAGGCAGGCAGAGACTGGAGCACAGTAGCTGGGCTGATCTGAAGGCAAGGAAAGTCTTTGAGGGGTGTAGGCAGGAGAGGATGGTGATCAGATTTGCCTGCTCATTGCCCGTGAGTTGGAAAATGGACTGGAGAGAACATGCGTGTGCAGGAGACACAAGAGACTGTCACAGGAGTCCCCATGGGAAGTGATGAGGCTGCAGGGTGCATGGCCTGTGCATCATTTTGTCCTTGCATCACTCTTGGCCTCTGCTCAGGATTTTAAATACTGTGTATGCTTTTGGAGTGGCACCAGGCAGCAACTATTATGCTTCCCCCTACGTGAATATTATTTTTCAAGGAAAATGAAATTTAAATGAATGTCAGGGGCAACTTTGAAGCCGATGAGTTACAAAAATGCAACCACTTGAGAGGTATGTGTGGAAGTGGAGTGGGGCAGTCCCACCTCCTTAGTCTAGATGAGTTTGGGGAGGAACTGTTCTCTGCCTGTTCTGTTTTCTTTTTTGGTACTAGCTGGGAGTCATGCTTTTACCTTGAGAGCAGATTAAAAGCCCTGAGTCATGGCCCAGCCACCTGCTGGCAGCTACATTTCCCCATCTCCCAGGCCTATTCCCCTTCAATTTGGGGGCTTACCCAGGGAAGTCTCCCAGGTACCCTCAGGATGGTGCCAGTGCTGGGCATTATGGAGTGAGTAGGGCTGTCCAAAATAGGTGAGACCCACTCCATGCCCATCACAGTTGCACACCAGGTGTGCATGAAGAAAATCGAGAAGAGGGTGACAGTGGGCTAATTGTTGGTTAGGGACAAGTGCAAAGGGTGTTAGAAGGGGAGTGAGTTCTCATCCATTCCTGGCCCATCTTAAAAGAAAGCAACAGTGATGGATTTTACCTGTGGTACTACTCACTTCAATTTGGTGATGAAAATTTGATTTGCGGTTTCCTCTCACAGGGCTCTTCATCACACAGTAATTGATACATCTCCGAGTAGCTCTTGAGGAAATCCATTCCAACAGGTCCCATCAGCACCCAGGAAGCCTAGCAGGGATCTCAGCTGGCTCCACCTCCCCTGTCATTCCCCTTCCTCCTTCAGTCTGTGGGGTTTCATCAGAAGCCTGAGTGGGCTGGAGGAGGAGGAGGCAGGGGTCACACCAAAGGGATTGAAGACCAGTGTTGGCAAACAGAGTCTGTTCTCAGCAGTAGGGGCATCAAGCAATAGGTCACCTTTGTTGAGGTGGCTTTGCTGCTCAATACCAACACAGTAGATGTGGGAATGGGCTGCAGGACTGGGAGCCAGCAGCTGCCTCGGGTGAGAAGGGTGAGAAGGGCAGGTAAGAGGAGGAAGTAATGGGTGTGACCAAGGGCAAAGTTCACCCTGATCAAGGGAAGACATACAGCCTGAGTACCTCCCGGAAGGCTGCCCCAGACATTTTGCTAATGACATGCCCATGCTCTTACTAGGTGGTTGCTAAAAATGTTTGGATAAATGCCCAAGGGGCCTTCCATCAACCTTTGGCTGGCTAAGGCCAAGCTGCTTTTTTCCTGCTTCCATCTGCTGTTTGTCTCTGAGTGAAGCTTGCCCTACAGTGGGAACCATCCTAGACGTCTGTTCCTTGAGTCACTTAAGGGTGTTCGGCCTTCTCTCTTTCATGGTGTTTACTGTTGGCTGGGCTCCATGGAACAGCACTAGAATATAAACTGCCATATTCTCTAATAATGTCAATTGTGTGAGTCTTGCCTCCTCCGATACTAGTAGACCTTAGGGCAGAAACTTAAATCGATTACAGAACTTCTTTTATACCCCTCCTTTGCTCCCTGCTCTGCCTGGCATCAGGTAGTAGCTGGATGATTGACTGAGATGCCTGAATTTCCCTTGGAAACCCAAACACATCTGCCTTTCCATTGTCCATCAATACTGCTCCCGGGGCCTTCCACCTTCTGCTTACCCAGTAGCATGGCTTGATGCATGTATTCCTCCTCACTCTGTGAGCACTGGAGGAGGAGGAGTTTGCATGTTCATCCTGGGCACTCTCAACATCCTAAAATGCACGAGTGCTTTTGCTTAAAAAGCAAGGCAGCAAGATGTATTCACTATCTGTGGCTGTAACAAACCACCCCATGATTCAGAAGCTTAAAACGACAAAGGTTTATGTGCTTACAGATTCTTTGTGTCAGGCATTTGGAAGCTGAGTGGTTCTAGTTCAGGGACTCTCATGAGGCTGCAGTCATGGTGTTGGTGAGGGCCACAGACATCTGGAAGCTTGTCTTGGGCTGAAGGATCAGCTTCCAAGGTCACTCACGTGGCTGGAGGCGTCGGTTCCTCTCTGCAGGTCTTTCCGTAGGGGCTTATCACACGGCAGCTGCCTCCCTCCAGGGCGCGTACGTGATCCAAGAGAGCAATCGAGCAGTTACGGTACCTGTACAACCTGGACTCTGAAATGGCATGGTCATTGCCCTTTTCTTTCTCTTCATTAGAAGTGAGCCACTGATTCCAGCCCACATTCAAAGGAAGGGGAATTACGCTCAACTTTGTGAAGAGAGTGTCAAATAATTTTTGAACATATTTTAAACCACCACATAAAGCAGGTGAGCAGAAGAGTTGAGTTCATCCTCTGCCAGTAACTTATTTTCCCATGTGGGTGGCTTGGGAGCTGCTCTGGGGAACTCCATGCACCTGTGGGTAGAATGTGGTGAAGGGTCGAGATCCAAGAGTTAGTCTGACAACAGTTACTGGGATACGTGACATGTCTTAGGAGTTTGGGGACCTAGGAAAGTTACATGTAAATTTTTGCTGTCACAGAGCTCACAGGCAAATGAAACTTTTAATAATAAGCACCATACAGTTATCAATGTCCTTTTGAAAACATTATCTGTTGATGAGACTTCTGCTATTTCTAGAATTATGAAGAATAGGGCAGCTTAAAGAAGAGGTGGGCTTATCTGCTGGAGGGTTAGAGCCCTTTCCTTCCACTAGGCCTCAGATTTCTCATATGTAAAGTGAAGGAGAGGGACCCATTCAGTGGGTCTGTAGCCTGGCTGCTTGTTGGAATAACTCAGGGAACTTAAACAAAATACTCTAGAACTTCTGATTCACTCAGTCTGGGATGAGGTCTGGCTACAGGAGCTCCTCAGATGAGAACCACTGGGCTGGCTGATTATGAAGATCTTACAGACTCTGATATGCAGTGGCTCCTAGTGTCAAGCTCTCCTGTTCTGTGGCAGAGTGAGGATGCTCAGGTGCAGGTGCCCTTACTGAGAAAGCTAAATCCTGACTCTACCACCTGTCCCCACCCTAGTCACCCAGAGTGGCCTAAGAAAGTGCAGGGCTACCTTGCGAGTTAATGAGCTCCCTGATGTTAGAATGGCTCAGCCTGGGACCATATCACAGAGATGTTATGGTTGTTGCACCAAGAATTCCTGCACTGGGCAGGTGGGTAGACGAGGCCAGTGGTTCTCAAACTGTGGTCTGCAGAGCAGCATCAGCAGCAGCACCCAGAATTTTTTTTTTAGCAAGGTTCATTCTGTTATAGAATTCTTTTGGTGCTGCTTCACCAGTCAGAAATCTCTACAGCTGCTGCTGCCTCTGCCTGGGGCCTCACTCCGGTCCACTGGGCTCGCTGCACCTGCTTAGCCTGGCAGGCTGTGCTTGGCTTGTGCCCTGGCCCAGATCCCGTGCCCGCTACAGCTCTGTGCTCAGCTCCTAGCTGGATTGGGCATGCCACAAGCAGCTTCCATGTTGGGCACCAGTGTCTAGATGAGGGGAATGCAGTGGTGCCCCAAAACTCAGAGATGCCAGCAATCATGGAGCCCCAAGGGGTGTTACAGCTCTTGCTCAGGAAGTCCCAAGGTCTGAGTCTGCAAGAAAAGTCACACCTCTTTACTCTTGTAGCTCAGTGAGTGGAAGCATATTACAGCTGTCTTTCTACCATAGTCTGGTGAGTGGGAGCACATCACAGCTCTTTTCATTCCTGCTGCCCACAGCTCGGTGAGTTCTGGGTTTGTGTCCTGTGATCAAGAGGAATGAGGTGCATGGACACTAGGGAGTGAGTAAGGGAGAGAAGAATTTTATTGATCAACAGAAGGAAAGCTCTCAACTGAAAGAGGGGACCCTGAAAGCGGGTTCTGTCTGTGAGGCTGAGTTTGGGGCTTTTATGGGCCTAGAATGAGAGAATGTGTGCTTATTAGTCCACGGGTGGTCTTTGGAGAAAGTGCCATTCAATTGGTTAAAAGGCATCATTCAGAAGGAACCAATCAGCCAGGTGCAGTGGCTCACGCCTGTAATCCTAGCACTTTGGGAGGCCAAGGTGAGTGGATTGCCTGATCTCAGGAGTTTGAGACCAGCCTGGGCAACATAATGAAACCCCATCTCTACTAAAAATGCAAAAAATTAGCTGGGCATGGTGGTATGCACCTATAGTCCCAGCTACTTGGGAAGCTGAGGCATAAAAATTGTTTGAGCCCAGGGGGTGGAGGTTGCAGTGAGCCAAGATTGTGCCACTGCACTCCAGCCTGGGCAACAGAGCAAGACTCTGTCTCCAAAAAACAGGAAACAAGGAACCAATTGAGAGAGAGGGAGGGTAAGTTGGGGATAGAAGTTCTCACTAGTCATGGACTCTATGTGGAACTGGCAGCTCAGTTTTCAGGCTTTAAACTGTCTTTGGCTTGTAGGTTGGGTTTCACTGGGGACCCATCCCTGTCTGCCTGGGAATTTGTCTCCTGTTGCTATCAATTCTCCCTTCTCTTTACACACTGAATCAGAATTTCTGGATCTCTGGGGCTGGAGCCTAACAACCTGGGTTTTACAAACCTTGCAGGTGATCTTGATGCATTTAAAGCTAGAGACACACTGGACTAGAGGACTTCTCAAAGTCCCTCTGACCCCAAGCTTTCCTCTTCACAGCAGTGAATTGGGGGCATAAATGTCTGTCTTTAGGCACAAATGCTTCAGGGCATATTGAGGATTGAGTAAGATCCTGTTCATCATAATTGCTGTGCTTTCACTGAAGAGTGCCTGAAGTCCTCTTGTTCCTTGAGGACTGATGCTTGCTGGGAGTTCAACTGGGAGAGATTTCTGTATAAAAACCAATGTGTTTATCGTCCTTAAGCATCTAGATACTGTTTGCTACTTTACAGCATGTCTTAGCTGATGCTTGCTACAGCCAGGGAGTCTGTCCAAGCTCTTTATGTCTCTTCTGTATTAAGGAAGAATCACACAGACCTATGGGATGTTCTGGGGTTATGGTGGAGGAATCAAATCAGAGAGTGCAAATCCTAATCTCCCATCCACTTTGTGTACCCCTGGCAGTGACCGGACATGAGGTTGGATGAACTGAGGAACTAAGCCTCTAGGGCATGTCTCATGTTCTTAAAAAAAAAGCCAAAAACAAAAACAACAGATCTTCTTTTTATAACTTTAGCAATGCAGCCTCCTTAAATTGAAGATAGTGAAAATATGAGAGTGTTTGAACTCTGCATGATGTATGAATTGTGTGTTGTTCCCTGGCTATAGACTGTGTCCCCAACCCTTGCCAGCCACCTTGCAGTGTTTATCCTTGTGGCACATGTTACAAACCCCGGTAAGAATAAGCCTTAGTTAAGCACTAGTTCTCTCTACTGCCTACGACAGAAGAATCTTGACTGTACTTGTCAGTTGGAGTCATCTATTCCTCGTATTTATCTTTAATAATCACTGAAGGAGTTCATTTAATTCAGAAGCTTACAAGGATAACGAAAGAATTGGGTGACAATGACTAGCATGAAACCAAGAGACTGACGTGCACACAAAATGCTAGTCAACATAAACTGTGAATATTGACTACAAACTACGAATATCAGTAGCGTTAACTCTGGACTCTCCTATTCAAGGAGCTAATGATACCCACAGCCTTGCATTACTGAAGGAAATGTCTTTGTTTGGTTCCTGTATAAATGTTTCTTGTCCGTCATTTGGTTCTGTGTTGGAAAGGTCATTTTCCTATGTAAAAAAGAAACTGTATTATAATGCTAAATCATGCTAAGTTTTTGCCTGGTGTTTTTAGGTTCTCAATCTATAGGATCACTTAGGATGCTTTAAAAATAATAAAGATGCTTGGGTGTCAGCCCCAGAGGTTCTGATTTAATTGGTCATGGATGTGGTCCACAGGCCAGCTGGACTGGCATTTTAAAAAGCTAGCCCTCTGGTTCTAATGTGCAGTTTGGGCTATGAACCACTGGCTTGGAGTTTTCATCAACTGCATTTCTATGATGCTTGATATGAATGTCGTTAATTTGCTACTATACACGTTCATCCAAAGCTGACCCCTGAGGATGTTCCCTGTCCTCCAACGTGTGCTCTGCCAAGTGCCAGATGGGGCCTCTACCTCTCTCTTTCCCTCCTTCCTGCCCTGTCTTTTAGCTGCGTGTTTGACAGTGGGGTAGGTAATATATCAACATGTCTGGTTTTTGCTACAGAGAATGTTAAAGTTGCATGCACCTGCAAGTCCCCGATAATGTGCAAAAATATGAATATGACCTTGCCTATGTTCTAACTCAGATTGTGCCCTGGGGTACTATTCTAGCATCAGTGTCTACTTACACTAAGGCTATACTCGATCAATAAGGGGCTTGGTGAGTAGATATATTAGTCCGCTCTCATGCTGCTATAAAGAACTGTCCAAGACTGGGTAATTTATAAAGAAAAGATGTTTAATTGACTTACAGTTCCACAGGGCTGGGGAGGCCTCAGGAAACTTATGGCAGAAGGTGATGCAAACATGTCCTTCTTCACATGGTGGTAGGAAGGAGAAGTGCTGAGCAAAGGGGGAAAAGCCCCATCAGATCTCGTGAGAACTCACTCACTGTCACAAGAACAGCATGGGGGTTACTGCCCCCATGATTCAATTATCTCCCACTGGGTCTGTCCCATGACACATGGGGATTATGGGAGCTACAATTCAAGGTGAGATTTGGGTGGGGACCCAGCCAAACCATATTACTGGGTGTGACCATCTCAGTAATGATCCATTATCATTAGTGGAAAAACAAGATGAGGGTACCTGCTGTGTACAGGGACATCTTATATCCATTCATAAGGAACTTGAATTATTTACAATGTTTGTGCAAAAGAGGCTTTTAAATTTTAATTTATGACTTTCTGTGTCAGAAAACAATTTCTGAGCAACTTTCTAATTGACATTGGTTTGTCAAAGCTATGTGACTTGGTTAGCTCAACTTAGCTAAGAGATCTTCAATATTACCAGTATCACTGATTTTGAACAAAGTATTCTGAGCTAGACATCCTATAAAAGTGCAAATTATAAGGGGGTAGGGCTACCAAAAAATTAAAGTGGAAAATTACCTTCTTCTGCTTGAGGATAACAGATCCTAAAAGAATTTGAGTTCTTGGTGCTGAAGTGCTGAAAACTGTTAGATGTAGAGTCAGCCAGCCTGGGTGTGAATTCCAGCCATGCATTTATTTACTAGGTACATAGAGTTGGGCAGAAAACGTAATTTATTTAGGCCTCAGAGTCCTCATCTGCAAATGTGGAGTAATAATGATATAACTTTTGTGAGGAGAAAATAAGATAATCCATATAAAACACTTGGAGAACTGCCTAGCTCATGGTAAGCTCCAAGTGTACATTAGCGCTTTTTATGGATGTATTTGTTTTCTTTCTGTTGTTACCTGTGTAGAAAATAAAAAAGGGTCTTTTTTCCTACTGATCCAGGGCAAGACCTCAAAATGTTCTGAAAACTGTCACTCCAGGCAAATACTTTCATATATGCTTGGTAATATTAAAGACATTCTTCAATTTTCATTTAATCTTTACTTTTAGGATTTTGGGGACTCTGATTTATATACCATTGCCATCTTGTGGTGACACCTTCAAATTGCAGGGTTTTTTTAGAGGGATGAATTTTTTTAAGGTTTCAATCTGAGAAAATAAAATTATGAAATGACAGCTGGTAAAAAACAATTTCATATTTTTCAAATCTCATTAACATACTCTATTTGATTACTGCAAGAAGTCTGTAGAGTAGGTGTTATTGTCTCTATCATATAAATGAGAATCAGGCAGAAGAGATTGCTGTGGTCTGAATGTGTCCCCTCCAAATTCGTATGTTGAAGTCTAATCCCCAGTGTGATAGAATTAAGACATGGGGCCTTTGGGAGATATTAATAATTAGGTCTTGAATGGGATTAGTGCCCTCATAGAAAAGGTCCGAGGTAGCTTGTTTGCTTCTTCCACTATGAGAGGACACAGCTAGAACACGCCATCTGCAAGGAAGAGAACACTCACAGACACTGAATTTGCCAGTGCCTTGATTTCAGATCTCCCAGCCTCCAAAACGGGTAGAAATAAATTTATGTTGTTTGTAAGCTTCCTAAAGTTTTTGTTGTGCAGCCCAAATGGAGTAACACAGGGAGGGATTAAATGTCTTGTCCAAAGTTTGGGGTGAGTCAAAAGGGCAAGAGTCAGAGCTAGAGCCTAGGCCTCCTAGGTCTCCACCACCAGTGCTTTTCTGACATCCCACTAGGGGCAGCCCCTCCACGAAGGTGTGGTAGGTGCTTCAGTAGGAGCACATTAAAGACTAACTTCCCAAGACTGCTGCTGGATAAGAGATTTTAGCTAATTACTTCACAGCAGGGTTTGGAATTCTCTGTCTAGATGGTCGATGATGTTGTTTCTTTCTTTTTTTTTTTTTTGAGATGGAGTCTTGCTTCATCGCCCAGGCTGGAGTGCAGTGGCGCAATCTTGGCTAATTGCAACCTCTGCCTCCCGAGTTCAAGTGATGCTCCTGTCTCAGCTTCCCAAGTAGCTGGGATTGCAGGCGCCCACCACCACACCCAGCTAATTTTTGTATATTTTTAGTAGAGACAGGGTTTCACCATGTTGGCCAGGCTGGTCTTGAACTCTTGACCTCAAGTGATCCAACCACCTCAGCCTCCCAAAGTGCTGGGATTACAGGCATGAGCTACCATGCCTGGCCTCAATGATGTTGTTTATGCCAGTATTTCTCAGTGTCTTTTTTGTCGTGGTAGAATGAAGAGGCATTGCTATGTAACAAACCACCCCAAAACTTGGTGCCTTAAAATAACAATGATTTATTATTTCTCATAATTTTGTAATTTGGGCAGTGCTGGGAGGGGCGATTCTTCTGCTCCATGTGGCATCAAATGGGGTTGCTCATTTGGCTGCTGTCAGCTGCTGACTGGGTTGGGCTGGGCCAGAAGGACCGAGAAGGCTTTGCTCTCATGTCTCACAGCTCTGTGCTTCCCCTTGTAACCTATCTCTGTGTCTAGCTTGGGCTTCCTCACAGCATGGTGGTCTCTGGGTAGTTGGACATCTTTCATAGAGACTGGCTTCACAGGGCAGAAGGAGATGTTGCTAGTTTTCTTAAGACCCTGGGCTCAAAAGCCCCAGAATGAGCATCATTTCTAGCAGCTTCTGTTGGTCAAAGCAATTAACAAGACCAGCCCAGATTCACAGGGAGGGGAAATACACTACACCTTTGTTTATTTGTTTGTTTGTTTGAGACAGGGTCTCACTCTGGTTGTCCAGGCTGACCAGTGGTGCTATCTCAGCTCACTGCAGCCTCGACTTTCCAGGCTCAGGTGATTCTCTCACCTCAGCCTCCCAAGTGGCTGGGAATACAGGCACAAGCCACCCTGCCCAGCTAATTTTTTGTATTTTTAGTAAAGATGGGGTTTCGCCATGTTGCCCAGGCTGGTCTTGAACTCCTGGGCTCAGGAGATCCACCTGCTTCAGCCTCCCAAAGTGCTGGGATTATAGGTGTGAGCCACTGCTCCTGGCCATTAGACTCCACTTCTTGATGTGAAGGGAGATGTGAACATACGGTGATGGGAAGAACTGTTGGCAGCCATGTTAGGAGTCTGTCTACCAAAATAACATTCGTGTGTCCACTTGCTAAGAGAAACCCAGACTTTTTTACCAGCATGTAGCATCCACAGATAAAAGAAGACCCTGTCAAATCCATCAAGTATGCATGATGGATTTTTTTTAAATTCAGGAAGAGCAAGTTCAATCCAAGATGAAAATATGGTGGAGAAACAGCTCTGGTACGTGGGTCCTTGGCTGTTGACAGTCTAGGTCCACATTTCGGCTCCTTTCTGGGACTGCCCATAGCTTCAATAATCATGGCCCTGGTCCTAAAGATTATTTGGTGTATCTAACCCAAACTCAATTCATATAGGCATTTATGAATACAGAAAAAACTTGGAGAAATGACCAAAACATTAGCCCATTAGATGGTATAAAAAAATATTACCTCTAAATGCATGACCATGGTGTATCTAGAACCTTTTGAAGGCAAGTTATGGCTTAAATCTAAATAATCTGGTCAAAGAGGTACTTCACCAATTGGCTGTGGCTAGAAATGGTTCTCTTTCAGTTTCGGTCCATCCATCCAACCACATTCTCACTTGCTGAGCATGCTTTTGTTAGCTCTTAATTGCGTTGAGAGAATTGGGTACAAGAGTTCAAATTGTAATTAACAGAAAATTCACAGCTGGAGCTTCCATTGGCCTGTGCGTTTCATTAGTCCTCTCACCTGCAAATTTGCATTGCCAATATATTTATGTAGCTCTTTGTTGTTTCCAGAGAACTTTCAGATGCATTATTATAGTTAATTTTCATGGCAACTCCATAAGATAACCCTGCATAAGACTGCTTCCCTGCAAAAAGAAGGAAACTGAAGTCCAGGATGTTAAGAACTTGATTGAGAAACGGCAAATCCAGATCCAGGTCCTCTATTTCAGTGTTTCTCCCTGTCTTCCACATTTTCAGCCTATAATAGGCCTATCTTGATGCCCAGGGCAGGCTGACTAGCTGTGATGAGGAAGGAGCAGTTTTTGGGAATAAAGCCTCTGTTAGTACCTTAATAATGGCCTTGGTCATGAAGGTAAGATGCAGAGATACATAATTTTTTAATTGAATTTCAGTTAGTGGTGTAAAAACATACTATTTCTAGCCAATTGAGGGACTACCTAGGAAATATGTTTTTAACCAACCCCAATAGTGACTTTCTCCTTGGAGGAGGATTTGAGCTCATTCACTCCTAGACCTGAGCATCATGTAGGAGAGAGATAAATCCAGCAGGAGCTCAGCTGCTGAAGCACTTCCATGACTGGAAGCACTTGGATCAGAGCTGATCAGAAGGTGGACCTGTCAGTCTAGCTCACCACACCTTATACAAGTTAATGAGGAACCTTTCTCAATAGCAATTAATGAGCTTTACTGCTGTGCTAAAATTAGAGCTGAAAGGTAACACAGATATATCACTGGAATGGAATAATAATGTTATATATATGCAAAAATTTGAGTGTGCATTAGCAATTCTGTTGCCCTTGGAGTTCATCAAAGCCCTAATATGAGCTGTGCAGAGACAGAGGGACAATGCATTCTGCTTCGCCAGGGACAGTCTCAGTGCAGCTTGTCGTCCTTACATAATTACTATGTCCCTTTTCACTCTCATAAGTGTTCCGCTTGGCTAGTAAATCATACAGTCTCCCAAAGCACAGAGCTCAGCGTATCATAGGCATTTAGGAAAGGTGAGTTCTCTTCCTTGACAAGCCAATAATATCTGCTGGGAAATAGCCACACAAGCTGTGTGTTTTGTCCATTTAAGGAACTTATTCTTGACACTAGAAGTTGAAATCAGGACATTTTCCTGAATGAAGGTCTTCTTTTTAAATGTGATAATGCTTATTCAAATTCATATTGGCACAATAATTGGCCTGACTTCTGCAGGCTTTGGATTCGGTTGAGCAAATAGGGAAAGGGGTCTCTGGTTCTTCATGCATAAGTCAGTAAAATCATCATCACTAATATTGTCTCTAACTTAGTAAATTATTTCTTCTTGTACATGTTTATTTTCTCTCACAGCAACCCTATTAAGTGGGACAGTCTCAGGAACCAGAGATGTAACAGAAGTTTAGGAGTAGGCTTAAGATCCACAACTAATTAGAGAATATCACTGAAACTGGGACCTGGGCCTCCCACCTTTTCATTCTACTTTCTTCCGTCAATCCTGCCTCTTGTAGATGTTCCCAACAGCTGTATCTTGCAGTATCTATGTTGACTTAAGACTTTTTTTTTTTTAGCACCAGTAAAACTAATGAAGAATTAGCATGCTGACCAAGGTGATGGTGCAGAATTGGCTTACTCTAAAACATGCATTGTTGCCAGTTTATTCATCTAGTGTGGCCAAGGGGCAGCCTCATGAAACAAGCCTTATATTTGTTTAGTGCATTTATGGTTTACAAAGTGTTTTCTTTGCAGTGTCTGTTTGTGGCATCTGCTTGAAGTATTGGGAGTGTAAGGCACAGGTAAGCAGTAGAGGTCTTGCTATCACCATTCTTTGCCTAACAGAGAAGGAAAGAGGCTCAGGAAGATTAAGTGAATTGCTCAAGGTTACATATTTAGTAAATGCAAGAACATGGTTAAGGCCACGTACTTCTGATATCTGGTCCGCCAAAGGGTCGTCATTCCTGAATTCAAGGGGCTTCTCTACCATGCTATGAAATTTGATTCTAGGGCCCGCAGGGTTCATCATAAGCACCTCATGAAGTACTGAGCTGACTCCTCTATGAAGGGGGACTAGTATGGTCTCTGACTGCTGCAGTGGTTAAAAATGAAGCAGCTTTGTACATGGCATGGACTATTTTAATGGCCAGAAAGACCAAAAAGTCCTGGGAAGTTAATTAAGGAGCTCATTTTTGAGTGGAGCCAAGCTGGCAGAAGGCAATTAGAGAAAGGGAAAGGACTTAGGAATGAAAGTGTTTTGAAAGCTTGCAGACCTTGCCTGTCATGAGTAAGAAATGGGATTGGGAACTCTAGAGGCTCCCAGAGGATAAAGAAGATAAAGAAACGGCCAGAAGAGGGTTCAAGGACATGCCAAACCTCTTTCTATTGGGAAACTGTGTTGGTTCCTTATTCGAAGCAGGGGATACTTGAGGGGCAAGGAGTTTTTGACAAATAAAAATCTATAAAGAACTGGGCTCGAGGAGAAACAGTCACTGATGTGGAATTGAGGACACAAAAATACTCATTTTCTCTCTATTAGAACAAAGCCATTACCCCTCACCAGGATCTTTGATAGATCTCAATAAGAGAATCAAACTGGGCCCTCAGCCTAGCAGAAGCAGCCAACTCAAGTGAACCAATTAATTACAACCCCCGCTTGGTGTCTGTCTTCTTTCTTTCTGGCTTATTTTCTATCAACCTTGTGTGACTGAAGGCACAGACTGATGTAGATTTCCTTACCCCAATTAGAGGCTTGTGTTGCCAAGCAATATGGGAAAATTTATTGATTGATCAAAGTAAGAATGTATTGACTGATGGAGGGGAGAAGGCTGTCATGTCTGTTGTTTTTTGTTCATGACTTTTAAAGAAGTCGACTTAGAATCATTGGATCTTAGAATTGAAAAAAGGAACCTTAAGGGCTGTGTAGTCCAACTTTTCATCTAGCAGGTAGGTACCCAAATAGAGGACAATTCAGACAATTTTGGAACACTCAGAGAGTTAAAACTTAGCGTCTCACAGCATTGTCCATTTGATTTCTAAACTCTTTACCTGTTAACCATAATATAGCACCTATTGTGTAGTGGGCACTGGTGTGAGTCCTTTACAATCACGAAGTCATTTGTCCAACACTAATTTTATCTCTATTTTACAGATGAAAAAATTGAGACACGGAGAGGTTAAGTGACTTGCCAGAGGCCACACAGCTAGTAAGCGACAGAGATGGGACTGGAACACAGGCAACCAGTCTCCAAACTGTGCACTTGGTTACCAGCTTTGCTGTCTCTCTGATAAGACATCTCTAGTAATTAAGATTTTTTTTCCATTCTTATTTTGCGTCATCAGAATTGGCCCCTTGCAATTTCTACCCTAGAGTTTTTCATGTCATGATTCATCCATTATTGTCGGACACATCATTGTGTTTTCCCATTATCTTTCCTTCTGCAGGCTGGCAATCCTTAGTTCTCCCAACAGTTTCTCATGTGGCATGATTTCCATCCTCTAGGTGCTTCCTCTGGCTGTGAAAAACACCTAAGATTTACAGTCAGCCCTACCTGGGCTGGAGTCCCAGCTTCCCTACTTCCTAGCTGTATTTGCTTGAGTAGATAACCCGCAGTCTTTCTGAGCAGAGAGTCCTCTATTTGTGAAGTAGAACGAATCCTAAAGTCCCTGGCTCGTTGTGAAGAATAAGCAAAGGGCAGGACTCGTAGTGTGAGCTCCATAAAGGGGAATTATTACTGTTGTTGTTATAAGCAATGACAACTAAATCCACTCCCCTAAAAGGACCTATAGATTCATGCAGTCCCAATAAAAATCCTGGCAGGCTAATTTGAAGAAATTGACAAGCTGATTCTAAAATTTGTATGAAAATGCACAAGATCCAAAATAGCAAAACAATATTGAAAAAGAAAAATGTTAGAGGACTCACACTACCTGAGTCAGGGTTCTCCAGAGGGACAGGATTAATAGGAGATATATATATATATACACACATATGTGAAAAGGAGTTTATTAGGGAGAATTGGCTCACGCAATCACAAGGCAAAGTCCCATGACAAACTGTCTGCAAGGTCTGGAAGAAAGAAGCCAGTAGTGGCTCAGTCTGAGTCCATTCAAAAGCAGGGAAGCTGATAGTGCAGCCTTCAGTCTGTGGCCAAAGGCCCAAGAGACCCTGGCAAACCACTGGTGTAACTCCAAAAGTCCAAAGGCTGAAGAGCCTGGAGTTTAATGTCCAAGGGCAAGAGGAATGAAAGGAGGCATCCAGCATGGGAGAAAGATGAAAGCCAGAAGACTCAGCAAGCCAGCTTATCCCACCTTCTTCTGCCTGCTTTATTCTAGCCGCGCTGGCAGCCAATTGCATGGTGCCCACCCACACTGAGGGTGGGTCTTCCTCTCTCAGTCCACTGATTCAAATGTCAGTCTCCTCTGGCAACACCCTCACAGACACACCCAGAAACAATACTTTACCAACTCTAGGCATCTTTCAATCCAATCAAGTTGACATCTAATATTAACCATCACAGCTGCAGTAATAAAGATTGTATGATACCGGCATAAAGATAGACAAATAGATCAATGAAACAGAAAAGAGGGTCTAGAAACAGACCCATACATCTACAGTCAATTGATTTTCGACAGACACAGTTGATTCAACAGGAAATGCCTTTATCAGGTGGTGCTAGAAAAAAATGGATATTAATCTGTAAATAAAACAATCCTTGATCCTATCTAGCTCTGTACACATCAAAACTAATTTGAGATAGTTCATAAGCTTCATGTAAAAGTAAAACAAAAAACTTGAAGAAAACAAAGCAGAATATTTTTAAGATTTTAAATTAGAGATTAGGGTACAAAAAATACAAATCATAAAAGAAAATAAGATAAATTAGAATTTATCAAAACCAGATATGTCTCTTCATGAAGAGATGTTATTAAGAAATTAATAGGCAATCCATAGGCTAGGAGGAAATATTTGTAATACATAAAAATCAGGCTTTAAAATGAAATATTTGAAAAACTCCTACTAATCACTAATAAAAGATGAACCACTCAGTGAAAAACATGGCAAAAGACTTGAAAAGATATTTGATCTACAAATGGCCAGTCAGGGATTTAACATCATTTGTCATAAGGGAAATATAAATGAAAACCACAATGGGAT
This sequence comes from Nomascus leucogenys, assembly GCF_006542625.1. Taxonomy (NCBI): domain Eukaryota; kingdom Metazoa; phylum Chordata; class Mammalia; order Primates; family Hylobatidae; genus Nomascus; species Nomascus leucogenys. The sequence continues at coordinate 29,115,937 of NC_044384.1, read as the reverse complement.
ACTATTCATAGCCATTAGAATAGCTAAAATCAGAAAGACTGGCAACGCCGGATGTTGGCAAGGAACACTTCTAGAGTACTGGTGGGAGTATAAAGTGATACAATTATCTTAGAGAACTGTTTGGCAGTTCTTATAAGGTTAAACATACATACCCTATGACCCAACCAATTTACTCTTAGCTACACAAGAGAAATGAAAACATGTGTCCATAAAATGACTCATATGAGAATGTTTATAGCAGCTTATTCATAATAATCCAAAGTTGAAATCAACCCAAAGTTCCATCAAAGCGGAATGGATAAACAAACTGTGGTATGATTTTGGAAAATGGAATAATACTCAGCAATAAAAAGGATTAAAAACCCAAGATATGCAAAATAATCTCCAAAACATAATAGTGAATGAAAAATCCAGGAAAAAAACATATCTTCCAAATGATTCTATTCACAAGAAGTTCAAGAACAAATGAAACTAATACAGAGTGAGAGAAATCAGAACCGTCATTGCCTTTGGTGAGGGTGGGTGGGAATTGACTGGAAGAGGGCATGAGGAAGCTTTCTGGGGTAACAGACACATTCTATATCTTGATTGTGGTGATGGTCATGTGGGTAGACACAGTCTTCAAAACTCATTAAATTGAACACTTAAGATCTGGGAAAATTCTACCTATATGTTAAGAGATAAATGGTAACATCTGAAATAGAAGATATTATGACTTATGAACAGTGACTGCAGTGGTTTTTTATTCTCATGATTTGAACTTTCTGCTTCTATTAATGTGGACTGAGATTATGTTAGTTTTGTTTTTCTTTTTTGGCAGCTTCATCACACTCTTTCCATTTATTGAATTTGTGGCTAATGGTAACTGCCAAGTCTCTCTTCTTTTTAGACATGAATTGCTGCCAAGCAGGGCTCCTTTCTGAAATACCTGCTTCGTTTGTCTAAGTGGGTGTCTATATGCAGCCCTTGAAGGAATGAATAGAACTCAGATAAACAAAGGTGGGATTTCTGAAAGGAGTAATGCTGTAAATAATAAGAACAGATTCCCATTAAATAGTACTCAGTGCTGGGAGCTTTTCTAGGGCTTCACACATGTTCACCCATTCAATTCTCACAACTCCATGGATAGGTGCTATTGTTGTCCGCATTTTCTCCATGGGCTGACTTGAGGTACAGTGAGGTTAAATGACTTGTTCAAGGTTATATGGCCAGTAAGGGGTGCGGGTAGAGCTGGAGTTCGAGTCCTGGCAGCTCTGATGCCAAAATCTGTGCTTCTACCGCCTGTGCTATGTTATGCCTGGCCCCTGGTTTGCTTCTTCTGTTTGATGTGTTGACTGTAATTGACCTGGGATTTGATCTGTCTCTGGTGAATCCTCTTACAATAGCGTATGCCTAGGTCACTCCCGTAAGGAACATCATACCCAGAGCACTTTATGAATCCTTCATGAGAATTCTCTTGTGGGAGAATCTGTTTATGAAGGAACAACACTGGGTTCATTAGAAGAGAGGCCCTCATGAGCTCCAGACCTCATTACAGGTCCAGCACAGTCCTCTCTGCAGTCTCTCTTCGTGCACCTAAGCGCAAAGAATTCCTTAAATAGCATCCACTGGCCATAAGGTGCATGATGCTATTCTATGTATCCACCAAAATCAACATCAGTGGTATAATGTCAGATAAGGGAAGCACTGCTTGGTAGCAATTCATGCCCAAAAGGAAGAGAAACTTGGCAATTATCATTGGCCATCAATTCTATAAACGACGAGAGTGTGATGAAGCTGTTAAACACAAGATCAAAACCAAACCAAACTTCACACCGTCTCAGGCCACATTAATAGAAGTAGAAAGTTCAAATCATGGGAGTAAACAGCCCTACTGCACTCATTACTGTTTCGAGTAAATCTTAGCATGTTCAATTTCAGGTGTCATTATTATTATTTTTTAACCTGTAGGTAGAATTTGCACAGGTCTTAAGTGTTCAATTTAAAAGCACAGATTTTGGCATCAGATCTTAAGTGTTATGACAATTGCATTTACCCATATAACCATTACTCCAGTTAAGATATAGAATGTTTCTGTTATCCCTAAAAGTTTTGTCATGTCCCCTTTCGGTCAATTCCCATTCACCCCAATGAAAAGTATATGTTGATCCCGAGAGAAAAGAAGCCTTCTGGACCAGACTGGGATTTTTCTTTACTAACCTTTACTAAGCACTTTGTACATGTCACAAACCCACAGGAAAGGTCTCTTGGGAGTGGGTGGCGTAGGCTGGAGACAGCTTGTTACAGAGACAGATCCAGAGATATTACCAACTGGAAACACTAAAAGCTAATCTCCACTCCCAGCACCCAGTCCTGGATGACGCTCACCTGTCTCTAAAATCATGACTCTGTCCTGCTCATCTTGTTTCTACACTAGTGGCCCCAGAGAGTCTTGCTAGATCAAAACATAGGTTTCTGGTTTTACATCCCAAAGAAAGCTGCCATGAGCATGTAATTAACCAGAAAGTTCCAGGTGATGATTTATAAGTCTTATTTAGACCTTTACAATGATCTACTTTCTTAGTGGCCTGTGTCGAATTGGCTTTGGTGGCTACCCTTGAGTTGCTTTAAGTGGGACAGAAAGAAGACATCCATCATGTTGGACCAGGAGGCACCCTCAGGACATAGCATAGTGTTAGATATGGGGGAGATGCGTAATATATGTGCTTGTTTGAGAAGCCACACCTAGGTTATCTCTGGGGCTCTATTATAGTTCAGCTGTGTATAGACACTTCTTTGGGTTGCAAAATCCTCATTTGAAAATTGAGATTAATGCCATCTCTCTATCGCAAGATGATGGAGAAAGTTAAATGAGATATTAAGTAGTTAGAGCTCTGAAAATATATAAAAGTGGCACGGCATTAGGAAGGATCACCTATTAAAGCATCTCTATCTCCTTGAAGAAGCTGAGCTGGGGGGAAAAACAAGTAGTGAGATTTGGGACAATGAAACAACTTTTTTAGTCCCTCTGTGCTTAAAAATTCACCCTTACACATTCATCCTTTTGGGTTTTAAAAGCTTCCTGGGCCTTCACGGCCCCTCCAGCCACCACCACAACACCCCTTTCTTGTCAGCTGAAACCTCCAAGAAATGTTAGACCTTAAAACATGATCTTCTGAATGGAGTCAGCTGGGTTTAATATTAGATACCTACTGCATGCCAAGCACTGCGAAGCTAATAAAAATAAGCAAGAAATATCGGCTGCCCTCCAGGAATTTCTAACTTGATCACATCACTTACGACAGGAGAAGAATCCCAGACAAACAGTCCTCCTGTTTCATTCACTAACCAACACTACTGGTCTTCTTACCAGTTTACCTTGATCTGTCTTGGCCCCTGCCTTTTCACACATTAAATAATTAATTCTGGAGTTTTCTCTCTACAAAGAGCAATGGCCTGGCCAGGAAAAAAAAATCGTCTCATGAACTTCCAAGAAAAAACAAAAAACAAAATGACTGTGTCTTTTGAAGGAGTCATAAGTAAACTATGATTCTGGGTTCTCAGTTTATGGATAGCTTTGGTTTAAAACATGTCCATATGCCTTTATCTTCATAATTCATGTCTTAGGCTGTCCTTTCTTTACAACTAAACTTCACATTTTATTTGGATTTTACTAACTTTTTCATTAATGACCCCTTTCTGTTCCAGGATTCAGTCTAGAGTTTAGCATTGCACTTAGTTGTCATGTATCCTCCGCTCTGAGTTTCTTGGTCTTCCCTTGTTTTTTCATGACTTTGGTAGTCTTGAGGATTACTAGTCAGATGTCCCTGAAGCTAGGTTTGTCTGATTATTTTTCTCATAATTATATTGGGGTTAGTGGGTTTTGGGGGGAAGGAACAACACAGAGGTGAAATGACCCTCTTGTCATGTCATATCAGGGGATACATGAATCCCCATGATTGGTGATGTTAACCTTGATCACTTGGTTAAGGTGTGGTGTTTGCTAGGTTTCTCCCCTCTGAAGTTACTATTTTTCTCTTTCCGTACTTTGCTCTTTGGAAGAGAGTCACTAAGTCTAGCACACCTTAAGTTTTACCTCCTGCAGCAGGGTGTATCTGCGTGTATTATTGGATTAATATGATTTGAACAGGATTAATATTCAGCCTTTCTATACGGCACCACTGAACTTCACACTACAGGTCATTCTCACTGTGTACCTTGAGAACATTAGCTAATTAATCCGAATTAGAAATTACAACAGACTCTCACTAACTCTTACTTCACTGATCTGTAAATAGAACAGACTTTTTAAAAACCTGTCAGTCTTTTTACCTCACTTCTAAGCTGAGATTTATATAGCTAAAAGTGGCAGCATATGCTTAATCCATGAGATCTGTGACTATGAACATATTTCATTTTTTACTTTTATTATTATTATTATTTTGAGACAGAGTCGTGCAGTCGCCCAGGTTGGAGTACAGTGGTATGATCTTGGCTCACTGCAACCTTCGCCTCTTGGGTTCAAGCAATTCTCCTGCCTCAGCCTCCCAATAGCTGGGAGTAAAGGCATGTGCCACCATGCCCGGCTAATTTTTTGTATTTTTAGTAGAGGCGGGGTTTCGCCATGTTGCCCAGGCTGGTCTCGAACACCTGGGCTCAAGCAGTCCACCTCCCTCAGCTTCCCAAAGTGCTGGGTTTACAGGTGTGAGCCACTGCGCCTGGCCTGCTTTTATTATTTTTAATAGACACATATTAATTAGATACTATAAATGTATTTAAAAGAGGTTATCTGTGGAGCCTCAGCCTGAGTAACATTTCCACAAATGTTTTACTTTGTGTTTTCTGCTTTCCTGAGGAGTATCTAAGTCATCTATAGAGAAATGTATTTGTGAAAATAGCTTGGATTTTAATCTATATGTTATATTACAACCTCTAAATGGAACATCTTACTATAAGGGGTGCAAAGCCAATTATTACATATAATTAGGTAATATCTGCATTCTCAAAAAACCCCAGTCTCTTTATGACTTGGTTTCTAGTAGAACGGGGTTTAGTTTCAGATGAGTCTATCTTCAACTCTTCCCAGTAGAAGCCACTGTATTTGATATAGTTTGTGTATTCTAATCATTTCTCCATATGTATATGCATCTCTGCTTCACCCCAACCACACTGAATGTTTGGAGAGAACAGTCCGTGACTTCCACCTTTGTCTCCCAGTGACTAACCTGTGGCATCTGTAGAGTTGTTGGTTGTTTATCCAACATTGATGTGTACCTTTCCTTCTATCCAGCAGAATCCCAATTTATTCAGGAACCACTCCCCTCTCCCTAACCAGGCATCTCAGGGGAAACTGACCCACACATAACTTCAGGGGCAGGTCTGATTAGTTGAGAGCATTCCTTCTCCTTACTCATCATGAGCCTCGGAAGGGGCACATGGCCCCAAACAGCCCATGGAAGGAGCTTGCTGGGGGCTTCTGAGAAATTTTTCTCCATCTTAAGACAAAATGACAGGGAGTGGTGAGGTGGCTTCTCTACCTGTAGACTCTGTCATGCATAGCCATGACCATCAGAGCCACCAGAGCTGTCCACCTCCGGTCATGGCACAAAACCAGGAGAATGTCAGGGGAACCATGGACCTGTGCTAAGCTGAGGCTTCCTATTTGTGAAACTATAATAAATGTACTTTCTGTTTTAAGTTCAGTTTCCTATTACTTGCAGTCAAAGACTTCCTTGGTGATGATATACGTTTATCAGTAAGTACCTTTATTTGATTGATTTTAGTGTCAAAGGACCTCTTAGAAAGAAGAGGATGCTTTTTAAAAAATGAAAAAAAATCACTAGTTCACTTTGGGAAAGGAATTTCATCCTAGATAGAAATTTTTAAAGAATATGTGGTTTTTATTCCTGTTCATTCCTTGTTCATAAACTTGTACATTAAATGTTATTTTAAACTTTAGTATTGTTCATGATTTGAAGATAAAATAAAAAAGTGGTGGGCACAATGGCTCACTCCTGTAATCCCAGCACTTTGGGAGGCCGAGGTGGGCAGATCACTTGAGCCCAGGGGTTTGCAACCATTCAGGTTTTGAACATAGTGAGACCCTATCTCCGTAAAAAAAAAAAAAAAAAAAAAAAAAAAAAAAAAAAAAAAAAAAAAAAAAAGAGAGAGAGAGATAGTGTGAGACCCTGTCTCTATTTTTAAAAATACAAAAATTAGCTGGGCATGGTGGCACGTGCCTGTGGTCTCAGTTACATGGGAGACTGAGGTGGGAAGATCGCTGGAGGCTGGGAGGCAGAGGTTGCAGTGAGCCGAGATTGTGCCACTGCACTCCAGCCTGGGTGAGAGAGCGAGACTTTATCTCAAAAAAAAAAAAAAAAAAAAAAAAAAACAAGGTGCCATTGATTGGTCTGTTTTTTCTAGTGTGAAAATTGCCTGGCTTCTGGAAACCATGAAACAGTATAGCAACTTTCTCTACCCAGAGTTATTTTGTCTCAATCCCTTCCACCCCTCCTTCCACGGCTGCACCACTTCTCTTCCTCTTTGGGGTGTCCTCCTGCAGGTAGTTGTCCACTGAGCTGTGTCTTTCCAGATGCAAGATCAGCTCCACCTGGGTCTTTTGAATAGAATGCACCCCTCCAGTACTGCAAGCTTCACCTGGCTTTTTCTCGGAGATCCTATTTGCTGCAGTATGGTATCAACTTATGACTATTTTACTTCTTATTGAGACTCTGTGTGTGATGTCCATAGGTATTCAAGCCCTGGAATGTTGTTTCTCACCATTTCCCATCTTTTGCTTGCTATGAGTCACTGGGCACATTCTGAACTCTTAGTCTTCTTCCTTTATCATACCTCTTGCCTTCCGTGGCAGCTCACTGCAAGGGCTTTAAGAGAATAGATTTCTTTTCTCATCTCTAGTGGACACTTCATGCTTGTGTTCCCTCCATTCTGTGGAGAGGACTCATTATTTTGATATTGCAAACCTTAGCCCAGTAAGTAAATTTCTTTTTTCTCTCCAGTCAACAGCCCATTATTTCCTAGCTGGTGTGATCCAGCTTTATCTCACACATTTTCATAGTGTGTTTCTTAAATTATATTTCTCAGAATATAGTTCCTTAAGGTGTTCTGTAGAAATATGTTTCCATAGACAATGTAATTTGAGAAATGCCACACATCTTCCCAGAGAGTCACCATGCATATTAGTAAGTACATCAATCGTAGGTCCCGATACACCCTGTATAAAGACAACTGTTTAACTTATTTAACTATAATGCCCTCCACCTCTGCTTCCCCCTCGCCTCCTCCCAACAAGGTCTATCCAATAGCCTGTGAAATTCGCCCAGTAGAATTCACAATTCCTTGAACCCATTTGGGCTTTGCTGCTTCTAAGCCTTTGCTTTTGGGGTACCTTACTTGGAACATCCTCCCTGGCTATCTTTGTCTATCAGAATGACCAGCCCTGCCCTCTGAGCTTAGCTCAGATGGTGACTGTGTGATACTTTATTTTAAAATATTTCCATATTAAAAAGTCCAGCAGGGGTGTGGGCATAATTGAACTCCAGTCCACAAGGGGTAAGTGCTTAGCATTTGAAATATCCTAATCAGGAATCAACATTCCAGAGGTAGTTATTCAGCATTCTAAGTATGCTTGAAATCTATACCAGAGGGTTTGTAAATTAGCATAAGGTATGTGAGAAATGAATTTTCATTGGTGTGAGGAGTGATGTTCAAGATCAGTGATTGGTTAGAAAGATTGTCTAGGCCACACCCCCTGCATGAAGGAGATATAAGAATCAGCAACCCCATTCCCTGGGTTCAGTACTGTGCTCTACGGCAACTGCCTGAGGGTCTCAAGGACCCTGCTTCAGGGAAGACCTCTGGTGCCTGAGTCCCCTATAATCCTGGAATATTGCAGCCTCCTCAGATGTTAGGCGTGGGCTGAGGTGTCAGAGGGCCAAGATGGGGACTTCCCTGAGCTACAAAAACTGCTCACATGACTGTGCAGGCTTGCTAATAAATTTCATCCAACACCTGCTTAAATTGTGTCTTACCTCCTGGTAAGGAGGTAGTGGAGAGGGGCTGCATCACCCTCAGCTAATCTAGAGGTTACAGATAGTTACTACAAGAACCTGGCAAGCAGATGTGGCCAGTCAGCAGACAGGTCAGTCCCCCATGGGCCATGACCACTGGTCCAGGCCCCTCCCCTGTCATTTCTGTTCTCAAGGTGATACTGACCAGGGTGAGGAGTCATCAGCCACCCCAGAGCTCAGCCGGCTCCACCAGCTTCCATCTCCCTGGGATGTCTTCTGTCCCAGAGTCAAAGTGGCTGCATTAGGGACCTGTAAGCCACTAAGGTACTTGGTTAAGGGACATCCACATCTCCTCTCACCCTGTGACCACAACAAAGAGGGGCTCTTGTCATGCCAATTTCCTGTGTGTGCCCTGCCCTCCTCATCCTCCTAAACTCTCCTACATCTACACACACACATTATTGGGGTTCCTGCAGGATCCATGCCTATACCAGCAAATGTGACTCTGTCATTCCTCCAGAACCTGATTTTCCACACTAGCCCAATGTGGTCAGTCCTGTCTCTGCCTCTGAGTCCACATCTGCAGAATGGGAATAAAGCAGTGTCTCCTCATGGGCCTGTATGTACAAACTAGTTTGTATATACAAAGTCTGGAACACTGCCTGGCACTTGTAAGCACTTGTTAAGTATTCATTATTCCTTTTATCTTTCTTTCTTCTTAAAAAATTATTATCAAAGCTTTGTCTTAACAGGTGGGTTCATTGCACTGGTGTGAAATGAACAAATTCTGGAGGTTGTAATAGCCTTCTATTAACCAAGATAGATGTCACAAAGAGATACATATCACAAAGACCATGCACTAATGTTCACTTCTTTACTCATTGGGGCCTTTACTTGGAACTTATTTGCTCTTGGTTTACAAGGCATTCTAATGAGCTTGATTTGCTTCCTTACTTAACAGAGGATTAGAAAAAGCAAATTAGAAGGAATTTGAGGCACGCATACCCAAACCATCAAGGAGTGACTGCTGATAGTGAAGAAAGAGTCATAGAAGTATAAGGACAAGACAAAAAAAAAAAAACTCAAATTCTGGGATCATTTACGTAGGAAAAAATAGCCCCATGCCTCGGTACTTCTCAAACCATGTCATTGTTCTAAAGCCTAGTGTAATGGTTGATGTTTATAGTGATGATTTTGAGTTATTGAGAGATGATTAACTGATTTTTAGCATGCTTTGTTTAATGAGGCAGGAAAGTATGTGATATGCTTTAGAACTTCCAACAAAGTGGTGAATGTTAAAGTTTTGATGCTGAGAGTGATCAATCATGCTCTTGTTATTTGTTAAAGCAATTTACATAATTTATATAACATATCCAGTTCTCACTTCATACTGGATAAATGAGGCATCACTTTCCGTGGTTAGTAATTGCAAAATATCCCCTAATCCATGAGGTATAAGCTTGCTTACTCTTTTAGAAAAACAACTCCCAAATCTGACTCTTGCTAAATCCTAAAGAGTTTTATAGATACATGTGAGAACACAGCGTGTAGAATAATCAATGTGAGAAAGAGACTGATACTTGTAAATAAAGCAGCCCCTTTTCTAAGTTCTATTTTTAACTTCTACTTTTTGTCTTGGTCTAGAAGACCTTATCCACTGTTAGGTTTTGCTGAGTTTGGAGCAGATATATTTTAGTATGAGGGAAAGGGCATGGGTATTTCACTGCGTTGCTGTGCTTGAGTTTCCCTTGGCTGTTAACAGCTGCCAGTCTCAAGAGTGCAATGGCCTGGAGCAGGGGGCTTTACCCCACTGGTGACTAGGATGTGATCCAGTCTGGACTCTGACTTCTCTTGTGCAGAGACACATAAATTCATCAACAGCTAAGGGATTTGAGGGTCTGTAACAAATGATAGTGCAAGAGACAGAGCCTTAAATTATTGAACATGTTTCTCTATTAAGGAGCAGAGGGTGCAGGAGGATGGTAATTACAGCCTGACATTACTGCCATAGCCTCTGCCATCTACTGAGCTCTCACTGTGTACCAGGCCCTGTGCACACATCAATGCTTTGATGCAGATGCCATCAACCCTACAAGGCAGATGCTTTATGTAATGAGGAAACTGAGGCTCAGAGATGTTAAGTGACTTATGTGAAGTCACACAACTAAATACAGAGGAGATCAAGTTGAAATCCAGATCTGTCTGCCTCTCTGGGCCATGCTTTTAACTACTGTATGGGTACTGGGAAAGCATCTTTTCCCTGGGACCAGCTCAGCCTTGGCCTTTGTGCAGAGGAAAGAGGCAGCAGAGGGCTCCCAGGAGTATTCAGGTACTGCTCTGAGGGAGAAATGTCAGGGACAAAGATTTGGATCCATTTAGAAGGGATCTTGAGGAAACATTGGTTATATTACTTCTCCTAGAGGTGGGTCCTCTGCTCTAGGGCCCAACAAAACCAGTCAGCAGTGGAAGCTGCTTCCACCTTGCAAGAGAAACTCTTTATGCCCCTGCTCCTATGGCCAGTGTGTCTGTCCTCAAAAGTTTTTCCAGGGTCACTTCTAACTGGGCAGTTTGCTGATCTCCTTAGATATTCAGTTCAGGCCTGAGGTGGTTTTCATTTGGGATGTCTCTCAGGGGGCAGCTGAGCTGTCATTTCTTCCAGGGAACAAGAAGCAGGAGGTAGAGGGGAGAAGGACCCATGGCCCAGCCTCCTTCCGGGGCAGGCCTTCCCCAGCAGAGTGCCTGCGCTCGTTCCTCCGTATAGCTCACCTGGCTGCCACTCTCCTGCTCCGGCGAACATGGCAGCCTCAGTCCCATGTCTCAGTCTGGTCTCAGTTCCTCCTGGATCTTCTTGTTCTTTAGGTTAGTGGCAGTCAGAGGGAAAGATAAGAGATCACGAGCTCAAAGGGGAAGAGTCATGAGGGCAGACTCTGGCTTGGTCCACATGCTTTGGCAAGGCATCCTGAACCACAGGAAAGTCTGGGCTGCAGCGGAAAATAAGGGCTTACATTTCTCATGGAGTCAAAGAAAAAGGAGGTGGCGGGGGCGGGGGTGGGGGTGGCAGAAATAACAGGTATCATGATAAAACAAGAGCACTGCAGAGGGAATGGGAACATGCCCTGAAGTCAGACAGACATGGGGAGAACCCCGCCTGCCACTGGCTGTGTGACCGTGGACATGGTCTTAGTTTTTGATGGCGATTTGACAGACATAAGCAAAGGAATCCTGGCAAAGAACAGTGGGGGAATATTATAGACCAGGTGAAAGGGGCCAGATTTTTGAGGGTCTTAAGTGTCAAGCAGAGGAGTTGGGATTTTGTCTTTAATACACTAGGGATCCATTGAAGGTTAGTGAGCAGGGATGTTGCCTGCTCAAAGTAGTGCTTGAGTGAGATTAGCCTAGCAATGTTACATTTCGTTTACATTCATGCCTGCATCTGGAAAAGTAATGCAAAAATGCTGCCCTATCTATTGGTAGCCTGCGATGACTAACAGTGGTCTTCAGTGCTGTCTACCAAATATTTCTAATTTTCTGCCTTCTGGGAACATAGCATTGCATTTTCCTGTCTGCTTCAAAGTTAGGTGGGACTGTGTGACCTACCTAAACCAAGGCTGGGATTGGCAAACGTTTTCTTAAAGGACTAGATAGAAAATATTTTCAGCTTATGGGCCATACAGTCTCTTTTGCAACTACTCAACTTTGCTGTTGAAGTACAGAAGCAGTCACAGACACTGTGCAATGGGGCAGGCATAGCTGTGTGGCAGTGAAACTTCATGCAGAAAAACAGGCAGCTGTCCAATGTGTGTGAGCAGAAGTGACACTTTTGAACAGAAGCTCTAAGAGCTGTTGCCCAGTTCATTGCCGCTGCTGTAATCCTGGAGGCACATGTGAAAGTTCAAAGCCTGTGTCAGGCTGGGACCCCAAGTGACTACGTGAGCCAAGTCCCTGTCAGTGCATGTTGCACACATAGCGTGCTTAAGAAATAAACCCGGCAGTGTTAAGCCAGTGTGATTTTGATGCTGTTTCTTACTGCAGCATAACCTCTCTCTGTGGAATGATACAGTATCATCTTTGTATGCAAAGAATCATATCACCATTCTCTTAGTCTTCATCATTACAGCTGACATTTACTAAACACTTACTATGTGCCAAATACTAATGGGGTAGGGGGGAGGGGAACTTTACCAACATCATTTCAATATTCCTTCTCACAACCATACGACATGAGTACTGTGATTATACCCATTTTTGCAGAAAAAGAAAATGGAATTTTCGAGAGGTGAATTAACTTGCTTACGATCTCACAAATGGTTAAGTGGAGGAAGTGGGATATGAGCCCAGGTCTTCTCATTCTAAATCCAAAGTTCTTCAGCTCTGTGTGTCCTGCCTCAGGTCCAGGCCTTTGGATTTTTTTCTTTTATCTCTTGTCCCCTTTGCTGCTTTGATCACTGTTCTTGGATGTGTGTGTTATTTTGACGTGATCCACAGTGGCCCTGTCACAGGGCAAGAATGAAGAATCTTGCTTCCAGAAAAGCGCTGCTCTGAGCAGTGGAGGTGAGAAGAAATAGCCCGGAGGGATGAATTGGGTTGGCAGTTCTGACGTACACAGTAAGAGGGCCACGTGGTGATTGGCAGATCCTTAAGAACCGCTCTCAGTCATGTACCCATGTATTTCCATCAGTCATCCAAGGCCAGTTGTCATCTTTCCATTCTCAGCCATGTTCATGTCTTTCTTTGAAAGGAAAAAATCATTTACATTCTGGAACTGTCTTAAAGAAATTGTGCTACTCCCCTTCCTGGCCTGAATAAGCTGTGACTGTCATCTCTGATGGGTTTAAAGACAATTTACCAATCTTGTATTGCAACAGCCTCCGTCTATTGGACCCTATAATAAGAAGCCACATAATGAGTTCTTATAATTCTCAAGAGCTACCATTGAAGATACTATCCATTATGCTATTCAATATCCCTTACTTAAAGTCTCAATTAATTTTTCTATTTAGTATCATGGAATTTTTTTCAATAAAATTATACCTTTCCCTAATCAAAAATGAGCATTACATAAGCAATTACATTTCCCTTTTTACCTTGCCCGTTGGAAACCAGGATTTACTTGATACTTGAAAATATAACTGTTTTGACTGAGGATCATGGTGGATAATCTTTACTCATTCTCCCCCTGCTCCTCCACCCCTGTGGGTTCAGATATCTGTTTCTGACTTTAAGTTTTAAATGTATAACATTTTATTGTAGGTCACTGAAAATCCTTCTTGGAAGTAGATAAGATGTCAATTATAATTTATAACTTCACTAGGCCATGTGATAGTAAGTCAGTGAGTAGCGTGGAGTTAACATTCCGAGCTTCTGCTTCCCTCGTCCTGGTTGAGAGTTCTTGTTGTTTATCATCTAAGAGTGTCGTCCCTCAGTGTGGGATACCTTGAAGACACAGATCCACTTCCTTTTTTTTACAATGACAACTCAAAGTGTTATCTTTGTTCTAAACTCACTTCATGCAGGGACCAATGATCCAAAAAAGAGATTTTGGGGGCCATCAGATTTGATGAAATTAGTCACAGCAGCAGATGCTTTTTATCAAGCACTTGCTTGCCAGACCGTATACTGCCCATTTTGCATGCTGTATTGTGTTTACCCCTCCAGCCTGTGAGATATGTCTTCTTATTGGGCTGGGGAAACTGAGGCTCATGTAGGTAAAGTGACTTGCCAGGACACGCAGTCAAGGAAAGGCTCACGCAGTCAAGGAGATTTAAACACAGGTGTTTGTGACGAGAACACACTCCTTCTACTTTGCCACAATTGATTCTTGATGATGATGATGATGTCAGGTACTGTTCTTCTACATGCTAGGTACTATTCTAAGTGCTTGATTGTATTAATGTCCCTATGATAGGTTCTGCTACCACTATTTTACCATGGGGAAACCAAGGCACAGAGAGATTAAGTAACTTGCCATAGGTCACATAGGTAGTAAATGGTGGAGGGAGGATTTGAATCTAGACAGTTTGGCTCTAAGGCCCACTTGTTTGCTATGCTGTACTCTCTTTGGTCATATTGGTCTGTAGATATGGTGGATATATCAGAAAAATTAAGATCTTGGGTCATGAAGCCTGGATCCTGGTTCCCATTCTGCCAAATACTATGTGCCAAGTAGTACAGATAGGACTTTACCAACATCGCTCCAATAATTCCTTCTCACAACCATATAACATGGGTACTGTTATTATACCCATTTTTGCAGAAAAAGAAAATGGAATTTTGCAAGAGGTGAATTAACTTGTCTACAATCTCGTCATCTCCCTTCTGTACCAACCAGGGTCATGGTTAGAAGACCAGAACCACACCATTTACTTTAGCAGAGTTTAAGGAAAGAGTTGGTTAAACAGGCATGGGAGGCCTACCCTGAGGTAACACAGAGATATAACCACAGGAAGCAGCCGCCACCCCCAAGGCCAAGGGAACAGAGGACAGAAGCTTGGAGAAGTGGGGCTCATAGAACTACAGCTCAGCCTTCAGAAGAGGGACCATCACTTGGCTGGTGTCGGTATCTTAGGTCCTTGCAGGAGGGCTTCCCAGAGCAGAGGCTCAGACCTTGGAGAACTGGGCATTGCCCAGAGGCTGCTGGTACTTCTGAGGGGTATGGTGAGGCTGGTTCTGGGAGTGTGGGAAAATGGGAAACCACAACCAAGTTCAACGCCAGGGTGAAGAGCCATCACTGGGTGAGCTGCAGGAGCAGCCCTCCTCCTGCCTTGCAGCCTCCCTCTAGTGCCCCCTGTTGGCAGAAACAGCAGAGAGCCAGCTGTCAAGGGGCACTGTGGCTTGCAGATTTTCTGATTTCCAGCCCAATATAATTGAACAGAGACTAGAAGGGGTTGTTCAGGGCTGAGAGACAAGAGCTTCATAAATGGTAGACGTTCTTCTGCTGCCATTTCTTTATTGATAAAATGATGAGACTGAACAGATGGTGTGCAGGGAGCGAATGATACTCCCATTTACCCCCTCTCCTGGGCTTCTATCACAGCAAAAAGATATAACTGATCAAGTTCTCCTCTTCTTCTCCCCTTTCTCCACTTGACAGTGAGCATCTTGAGGCCTAATATGTTATTTCTGCCAGTAATTGTCTAGTGCAAAGGACAGTTCTTGGTGAGGGCTGCTATTCTATGCTTGAACTATATAACTACCAGATTTGGACATGTACTTAAGTCACCAACTATTTAATGACCACAGAGGGTGTGCCCAGCCCTGGGCCAGGGACTGCAGAGAAGAAGGACATGCTTGAGGCATCGACTGGCTGTGAATGAACTGACAGTCTTCTTACATGAGTGACATGAACCCAACAAACGAAGAGCAAGTTCTCGCTTACATGACAAAATGTCTCAAATTTGGGTTGATTCAGGTAGAGTTTGAGTTCAGGAAAGGGAGCATGATCACATGACTTGGAGTAATTGTTTCTTACCAACCTCCAATATACTCACTTAGAGACACCATTTCTCCAAAAGTATGTGTGCTTGGAAAAGCTATTTTATTCTGCCATCTCTGGAGGCTCCCAGTGTTGTGCCTTCCTTGGCATCTTCTTCCTGTCATGAGCCCAATAATGTACAACTTCTCACGTTTTAAAAAATTAAGGTGGAGATATCAAGAGAACATTCAGAAGTTACTTGTTCGTGGCTGCAGAAAATCTGCAACAGAGAAATCACCTTAGGAGCAGCCCTGGGTGCATCTTCACAGGCCTCCACCAAATGAGTGAGCACAGCTGACCTTTTGCTAGAAGGTGTCGCTGAGCTCCTTATCTAGGCCGGGGCCAGAATGTAACCTTGCAGATAAGATCCTATGGGAGAGCTGCCCATCTCTCTGACAGTGGGAACATTGTTCCCTGGCCTCAAGGAAGGCTTCAGGGAGTCATCTAATGACGTAGCATTTGATCTTCAGGGTTTGCAGAGAAAGATAAAGTGGCCCAGAGGAAATGAAAACATTCCTCTGGAGTCACCTGCCCACGTCAGCAAGATGCAGGAACACTGGATTAAACAACTGAGAAGTATTCTGGTGCTTGCTGGATTCTTTGAGATGATCACACCATTGACATCACTTTCCCTGATCAGAATACTGACTCTTTATGCAGGAGTGGGGCTGTATTCTTTACATAGAGCCCTCAGGCACACTCCATAATCTTTAAAGATTGAAGTATGAGTTACATAAAACAACCCCCAGGAACCTGAAATGCATAGCTTGACAGAGTTTTCACATGTTTACACTATGTGACCAGGTAAGGTCATAGACTATTTCTAGTACCCTAGAAGACTTCTTTAGCTCCCTCCTAGGAAGCTCTCTTCACCCTCCCATTCTGACTTTAGATTAGTTTTGTCTGATCTTGAATTTTATATTATATGAATTTTAGAAGACAATACTCATTTATGTCTGGATCTTTTGGTGAATATTGTACAATTTCATTTTTACTAATGGAGAAACTGGATACAAGTTCAGAGAAGTGTTATGGCCTGAACAAGGTTTTACACCTGCAGTCCTATAATATTTTCCATTTCACAGCTCATTTGCTATAATCCATATATCCAGCCATCCATACCTCCATTCATCTAAACCTATCATAAACAATGGCTTTGTGTCAGGGGTAATTCTAGGTCTTGGACGTATAGATATGAGTATGTCACCCCTACCCTCAGGGAGCTCCCAGTATAGTGGGAGAGAAAGATTTCAGGTGGATAATTAAACAGGACTTGTGAGGGCATAGAACAAGAGGCTGTATATTTATGTGCATGCTGAGAGGAGGAATCTGTGACTGGAGGGCTCAGCGTGGAAGGGATGACATTAGAGCAGAATTGCATTCTTGGACATTTTTCTTGTTTTTTCTTGCCAACAGGGATGCAAATTCTAAGAAGACAGGATTAAGGTCATCTTCTGTGTATATCCTATAGCACCTTGCAGTCATGGAGCTAGCAGGAAATTATTGCTGAATTCACAGCCTACAACCTTTAAACATTGTGAAATGTCTTCTCTAAGGGCATGAGTAGTACACCTAGAATCTTCTAACTAGACAGAAAGCAGAGAGTGACAGGTTCCCATCTTGAGTGATTTGATTAGATACTTAGAAAGGCTATAAAGATATTTGGCAAACAACAATGCCAGTTTGTGCAGAGTTCCTGGTGTGGAACCCTGTAGCCGGAGAAACATAAGGCCCTGGATGAATCTCTGAAAATTGTGTCTGCCAGCTTGCTTCTCTAGGTAGGTGAGGACTTTTTCAAGACTTTTTCATCCTTACAGGACATTAGAAAACACACTGTGGCAAACACATCCTAAGGTGACCTGCAATGAATATAACCCCTTTATAGCCCCCCTGTATAATCCTCTCCCTTGATCATGGCAGATCCTGTGCATCTAACCAATAGAATATGGCAAAAGTAATGGGATGTCACTCCTATGATCATGTTATGTTACAGAAGACTCTGCCTTAGCAGACAGGAGAGAGTGTCTCTTGTTGGCTTTGAAAAAGCACACAGCCATGTGTGAGAGGGCCTGTGAAGAGAGCCACATGGCGGGAAGCTGTGTGTGGCCTCTAAGACCTGAGTAGCCTCCAGCCAGTAGTCAGTAAGAAGCTGGGTCCCTAAATCCTACAGCTGCCAGGAAATAAATTCTGCCAACAACCTGAATGAGCTTGGATTCTTCCCAGTCAAGCCTCCAGATGAGAATGCAGCCCATTTGACACTTTGATTAAAGCCTTGTGACCCCTGAGCAGAGGACCCAACTAAATTGTGTCTACACTCCTTACCCACAGAAACTGGGATATCATTAATATGTGTTGTTTTAAGCTGCTAAATTTATAGTGATTTGTTACAAAGCAATAGATAACTAATACATGCACTTATCTGCAAACACTGATTGTGTCAAAACAATCCTTGTGTGACACATAGTTCTACAGAGATTGTAAGTCTTATATACACCATACATAGGCTGTAGAATAATAACCAATGAATTATTTTTATGATTTGAAGTAGCATTTTACTTTTATACTATTGTGGGCTTTGACTTATCTAAGAAGTAAACCAGGGCATTGCATTGTTTAGGACATAAGTTTAATTGCCCTAAGAGAGACCCTAAATCAGCCCCTTTTCTAACATTTGTAGAGCTCAGGGCAAGAAGACAAATGAATGAAATACCATGTCTAAGTAATTAAAAGTTATAAATTACTGTTTAATATATTCTATTCAACTATATTGACAATATACCTTTATAATGACATGTGGAAAGATATGGTCTTTATATCATTGAAAGTTGGCAAAATGTTAAAGGTAATAGAATTTATTATTATGCCTGTTGGGTATTCTGCTAATGGACAATGTTTGGATGAAACAATAAGATATACATATAATTCATAAATTATATATTCTATAGCAAATTTTCTTGCCTTCATTTCAGAATAATCCTTAATTAATGTTGCTTTATATAACTAGTGTTCAATTGTCAGTAAGGACCTAAAAGACTAAAAAATTAAATGTGTGTCAAATTTGAATGAATTACTATCAAAATGTAAATTTAAACTAATAAATCAAAATTAAAACGTTCTAAATTAATGTTTTTTAAAAGTTTTAAACAGTATTTAAAATATCTAAAATTTAAGATCAAAACACATAATACTAAATTTTAAATTAAAATTTAAATAAGGTTGAAATTGTTACTTAATTTTTAAAACACTTGTTTGAATCATATTTTTATAAAAATAAAACTATTTTTAACTCTAGCTTTTCAAGTATACGTAGTTGCCAATGTAAAGGATCAGTTTCACCTGTATCAAAATATCCCATATACCTCATAAATATATACACCTACTACATACCCACAAAAATTAAAAATTTTTAAAAATCAGTTTCACATGTCACACATATTATCTCTAGACCTATCTAGATGTGTATATATTTAAAGGTTACGAATTGTTTAATATTGCAAACTATTCCATAACTTTCATATGTAACTCTTGTGGTTATCACACTACTTCAGTAGTACTGGTAGAATCAAGAATTGGAATATGAATAGAATCAAGAAAATGAGGATTCTTCCCTTCTGGGAAGCAATACTTCTTGGTTATTCAGGAATCTGTTACATTGCTGGTCTCTGAGGGAGGAATTGATGAGTCAATACTTAAGGGCTGGCACTGCTCAGATTCTCCCTGTACTCTGTGTCTGTCTCTGATGTTGGCGATGTCACAATCCCCAATCTTTCACAACATTTGGACACAGTAGTCTTTTGTTTTGAGGACTAGGGCAAGAGATGTGGAGAAATGTTTCCCTGAAGGCTGAACGTTAGTCACATAAGTGGATGTTCAGGTGTCCACTCGCTCATGCTGTGTCGGTGCCCAGCACTGGGTCCTGAGCGACTGGGTGCTCATGTGTTCTTTCCTAACTGTGTGCGTGGGAGATCCAGGGCTTCCTGATGAAGGGGTCCAGTGCACATGCCCTCTTCTGTCTAAGTTGTGGTGGAAGCTGCAGCCCCGAATATTAGTTGTTTAAACAATCCAGAAATTTACTTCCTTCTCATATAACACTGCAGGACAAGCAGTCCACCATGGCACAGCAGTTCCACAGCCTTGGGGACCCAGGCTCCTTCTATCTTGTTGTTCACTTTTCCTGAGATATTGTCCTCATGGTCATGGCTCAGAATGGCTCCCATTGTGCCTGCAGTTTAGCCAGAAGGAAGGAAAAAGGGATGAAAGGCAGGACATGCCCCTCTTTTTCCAGACCTGATCCTGCAGTCGCACACATCAATTCTACACACATCCCACTGGTCATAAACAGCTGAGAGATGGAGTTTTCCATGGGTGTCCTAGTGTCCAAGTAAAAGTTGTATTTCTGTGGAAGAAGAGGAGAACACCATTTGGGTGACAGCTGGTAATCTCTGCCACAGGTGTATTTTTTAAATATAAATTTGGGAGGGATCGTGATAATTTAGATTCAAGGATACAAGGTTGCCCAAGTTCAATTCTGCCTTTTCAGAACAGCAGACAGATAGGAAAGAGCTTTGAATGGTTTTAAGCACATTGCAGGCCAGAGGCTACCTGAAAGGTGAAATTGAGGTTCCTAACTCTTTCAAGACACCTTGGGAAAAACTGGTTCAAATCTACAACCAGCCACAAACTAGTAACGTGACCAAGCCAGTTACAGTACTGCTCTCAGCTTCAGCTCTTTCTCCATAAAATGAGGGATTTGGACTAGACTTCTGGTTTACAAACTGGGTTCCAGGGGACCTTAGGATTCCTCAGTGTCACTTCAGGTGTCAGGGGCTGGCTTTGAACACTTCTTCCCTGTGTATTTATTTGCCAAAGAAATTCCATTTTGATTGGGTATGTGTCTTAAGGGTCTGTGTAAATCTTCCTTTGGGGGAAAAAAAAAGGTGGGGCTTCTAATGCTACAAAGAAAGTTGAAAGATGCCTGGACAGTGTGATACCTAGTGGAGGCAGCTTGGCATCCCATCAGAGTGCCTGGATTGAAATCCCAGCTCTGCTGCCTAACTTCTGTGGCACCTCAGGCTGAAGTACTCAACTCTCCTCAGCCTCTAGAATAGGGTTTCCTCATCCATAAAATATGGTCATTGTTATTTACTTCTCAGGATTGTCCTGAGGCTTAAATGAGATAATCTATTTAAGAGGGCTTGTATTAGGTTTCTCTAAAGGGACAAAACTAATAGGATAGATAAATATATGAGAGGGAGTTTATTAAGGAGTATTGACTCACAGGATCACAAGGTGAAGTCCCACAATAGGCCATCTGCAGGCTAAGGAGCCAGGAAGCCAGTCCAAGTCCCAAAACCTCAGAAATAGAGAAGCCAACAGTGTAACCTTCGGTCTGAGGCCAAAGGCCTGAGAGCCCCTGGCAGGTCACTGGTGTAAGTCCAAGAGTCCAACAGCTGAAGAACCTGGAGTCTGATGTTCAAGGGCAGGAAGCATCCAACATGGGAGAAAGATGAAGATCAGAACACTCAGCAAGTCTGCTCTTTTCATTCCTGCTTTTATGCTGTCAGCTGATTAGATGGTGCCACCCAGACTGATGGTGGGTCTGCCTTTCCCAGTCCCCTGACTCAAATGTTAATCTCCTCTGGCAACACCCTCATATACATACCCAGGAACAATACTTTGTATCCTTCCATCCAATCAAGTTGACACAGTATTAACCATCACAAGGCTTAACACATGTCCTGGCATAAAGGACATGTTGAATAAATGGCAATGACTGTTATCATTACCACCACCATCAACTTCATCTCTAAGGCTCCAGCTTTTGGCTCTAAGGCTTTACGTTTCTTTGAATTATTGTGCAAGATGGAGGACCCTTTGATGAGGGAATAATTATTACTGGATTTTTCCCTTTGCTCTTGGATTTTTGCAGGTTTTCTCAAAATAAAGCATGGTAGAGCCAGCCCATTGCAGGTAAAACCATTTGAACAGAAGACATCAGGGTCTGTAATTTCAAAGGCATTATTGAAACAACTTTTTTCTTAACAGAAGAAACAAAATTAAGCTTTTAAATCAAGGAGGAAAATTATTTCATTTTAATGCTGCACATGGCAGGAAAATAAAGTGCAAAGTTTACAGCACTTTATTTCCTTCTTATCAGAAAGGAAGAAGGAAAACCCCATGGTATTATGTTTTGTCAAACATGACTTTCCAGGGACTAAACCAGACTTCGATTTTAGACCCCTGTTCATTCTAGTTTGGTAAACCCTTGACAAATTCCAGTCTGTTCCACCCACAGGAGAGGGTCATGTTACCATCTCAGCTGCAGAGCCGATGAGCTGGTTGTACCGACCTATAGGATCCCAGAGGTGGGACCTGGAGATCATTGATTACAACTCTCTTCATGGGCCAATCAGATGTTATATGAAGAATCAAATGAGAGAAATGTGACAGGCTTCTGATCCTCCCACTCATGATTTAAAATCTTCTCTAGAACATTCTTGTTACATCTTTACTCCTACTTGTAACAAGACCTTAAGCCACCCCTCTTGCATCTCATTTTCTATCTCTGTGTCTGTTCTTGCTTATAAAAGTCTTCAGCCTGAGCACTGAATTGATGCTCAGAGTTTATCTAAAGCCAGAATCTTCTCCATGTTATTCTTGACAAATGGTCAGTTCTTCTTCTTGAACACGTCCCATGACAGAGAACTCACTGCTTTATTAGGAATCAGCCGTTCTTTTGGAGGAGAGCTCCAACTTATTTGAAAACTTTCTTCTTTTGCCCCAAACTTGTTTTCTAATATATATCTATCATATGTGTATGTATACACTTAGCCTTTTTTAACCGTCTGGATCAAGCCTACATAAACTTTAGCCCCCTTCGCCAGGCTGCCTGGCAAATATTTGAAGCTAACCCACCTCCATCTCCAGGCTTAACCTACTGAGCTCTCCCATCATCTCTGATCCATCATGATGACCCTCACCTGTCTGGTCATCGATCTCTGGGCTTCCCCGGTATTGTTGAAAGCGTGCTTGTTAAAGTGAGTTCACCCAAACTAGTTACTACGCCCTGTACCTGTTTTTCCATTTCTCCCCATTTTTCTTGTAAAGCTCTACTTGATACCCCCAAATAATAGTTTGATTAATGTTGGAGAAAAGAGGAAGAATATATACAGGCTAAGTTCTGTGTCTCTTCATACATTTCTGTATCAACACAGCTTTTAAAAAACAGTTCCACCGTAAAAATGTATATATAAAATCTGGGGTTCACCAAGACCTTCAGGCCTTTTCCAGCGACTATTCCTATATTTGAGATAAAACTGGGGGTAAACGCTGCATCTTTTATTTGTCTTTACTACATTTCCCTTGGCTTTGAGAGTGGTTGTGTTTTTGCATTATCTCTAAAATGTATGAAGGTAATGTTTATTTCTATCTTTAGAAATGTTAGAGACCACATGCAATTAGACACCATCTACAAGCCTAATGAGAAAGCACTGGCTTCATTGGTAAAAGCGTGATCATTATTATGGAGTGGGGCAGGTGTTTGAAAGGATGGATCAGGGCAAGTAAGAGCATCCCAAATCTAAAGAGAAAATGCAGACTGTGCCCCCCAAGAATACTATCTGAAAGTCAGTATGGTAAACACTCAAGCCCTCCAAGATGCAGGTACCTGGCCCGGGTAACTGCCTTCCGTAGAATATCTTTCTATGACCTAGATTGGTTAAAGTAATTACACACTACTTATGCAAAATGGTGAATATAAACTGAGAACTGGTCAAATGTATCATTTTAATTAGGCCGTCTCCCTGCAAAAAGAAAACTATGTGAAGGATCTTTTGTGAAGAGTCAAATTTCTATAAACTTGGATTAACGTGTGCCAACCAGAGATTCCAGGCTAAAGGTATAGGAAGTCCTGATATTAAATACTGACTAGTCTGCAATTATGAGACTTTTCATCAGGAAAAATTAAGTGATCAGCCATGATTTCTTTTTCTGTGAGTCATTATGATGTCTACCCAGTACATCAAAGCTCAGTTTAAATTAAACTGGACCCAGAGTCATTTATTTATTGATTGATTTTAGAGACAAGGTCTTTCTCTGTTCCCCAGCCTGCAGTGTGGTGATACCACATAGCTCACTGTAACCTCAAATTCCTGGACCCAAGTGATCCTTCAACCTCAGCCTACCAAGTAACTAGGACTATAGGCACGTGCCACCACACCTGGCTAATTTTTTTGTTTTTATTTTTATTTTTTTTAATAGAGACAGGGTCTCACTATGTTGCCCAGGCTGGTCTCAAACTCCTGGCCTCAAGCAGTCCTCCCACCTCAGCCTCCCAAAGTGCTGGGATTACAGGCGTGAGCCACCACACCGGGCCTGGACCCAACTGGGCCTTCATCCAGTGAGACAAGCAAATTTCAGTATCATTGATGACTGCCTCTTTCTTCCTGTGTCTTTTCAGTAAGACTTTCTCAATTCAGCGAGCATACTCACACTCCATGGAAACCTACTCATAATGCTAAACCTCCTTTTAACCATTTTTAACCGTTTCATTATTTTACCAAAGCTAAGCCAAATTGACTGATGTTTCTGTCCTTTACCCTCTGCAGTCCTTTCTCTCTGCGGTGCTAGTGAGAGAGGAGGCACAGCCTCATGTGGGTCCACAGGGAGGCTGGCGTAAGTAGAGATGCTGGACTGAGTTACAGAGCTGCCAGCCATGAAACAGAAATAGGATATTGGCTCCCCCAAGGAAATGCAGGCTGTGCAACTTCTTTATTTGGGTTGGCAACAATAGGCATGCACTTTACTTCTGCTGAGGCCTGATCACTTGCTGAATATTTATTTGTCCCAAAGATTATTTAGCTATCCTCAGGAATCCAGGCTCTCTGGCCAAGTTTTCTCCTTTGGCATGGGTTCCCAGTGGGGAATGTGACTGATCCTTTCTCCCTTCAAAAGGGGCCGTAATGACCATCGAGCTGGAAGTGGAAGTGTCATAGGAGAAGAGCAAAATGGGACGCAAGAGGACCCATGACTTGTGAAGACAGCAGCAGAGCTGACTAGAACTCGGATCTCCAAATCCAGTGTTCTTTCCAGAAGGCCAGAATCTCTCAAACTTTCAGGGGCATATCATTATATGAGGAACTTAGCTAATAAAATGCAGATTTTTAGTTCTCCTCATTAGAAATTCTGACGCGGAAGCTGCCTGTTTAATGTGTATCTTCATGTGGCCATGAACTGAGATACCATCTCTATGCATGAGATCACTCCAGCCCATCAACATTTACTTTCTGCTCATACTCACCCAGGGAGGGGAGTGTTGCCAGACAGTTAAATATGAAAACCATCATATCTTCTGGCTCATTTTTTAAAAATTATAGCACAGGCCAGGTGCAGTTACTTGTGCCTATAATCCTAACACTTTGGGAGGCTGAGGTGGGAGGATTGCTTGAGGCCAGGAGTTCAAGACCAGCTTGGGCAACATAGTGAGACTGTATCTCTATAAAAATTAAAAATATATATATAGCATAAAGAACATTATAAAAACATTAAAATAAACTTGCAGAAAGAAAAAAAATCCACCCATGTCCTAGAGCTCCATCAAACCATCTATCTACTTCCCCTTCCATGTTTGGAGAGGTTATCCTTGTATTTAGGTAACTATCAACCTAATAATTATTTTATCTTACTTTTACTTCTTTTGGCCAAGTATCCTCTTTATTATTTGACTTGCTAAGAAACAGGGCCCTTGAATGCTATTAAAGAAGAAAAACAGTGCTTAACTTTATCGATCATTTGCTACATTACTGGGCACTGTGCTCAGGGTTTTATATACATTCACTCATTTAATCCCATCAGCCTTATGAGGAAGGTCCTAGCATCCCCATTTTCTAGATTAGGAAACTGAGGCTTAGAAAGGATTAATAGCTTGTACCAAATTATAAATCTTCTCACTCCAAAACATATGCTCTTCTTTTCCAAACTGCCTTCTAGACAGCAGAAAAAAGACAGAAGATGCTTGGCCTGCAGCTCTTCATCCCCATGAAGAAAGGAGACCTACACAGGAAACAACTAAAGGACAAAAATAACAACTGTACTTAAGCACTAAAATGTGCCCTAAAGATACATAGTGCTGCAGGGAGTGAGAGCGGGGCAATAACCGTGTGAGCAGGAAGCCTTAAATACAAGGGAGAAAAATGGGACATGATCCTAATGGCGGAGGCTGCTATTATAGGTTTGGGGACAGCAGAATGACTTGGTGAAATGAAAAGTCACAGAGAGCCCCAATCCGCCACGAAGCCATCCATTTTAGCTGACTCTCCAAACAGACCTTTGGCCAGATCCACTAAACATTTCAGATTTGACTCTTTCTCTCCAGAGCTGATAATCAGCACAGACAGGATCCCAGATGGTAGGAAAAAGGGGTGACAAGCTAGAGAATCAAGCTCTGAGTAAGTGCAGGTGCCACCAGGAGCAAAATTTTTTTCCAGAAATGAAACCTCCATTGTTGCTAGAGAGTCTGAGTTCTAAAAGCTTTGCTTATGATTTCCCTGGAGTTTCTCGAGGGTCTCCCATGTCCAAGTATCTGTGATACTTTCTGTCTTCACCATGCATTTGGCACTTAGCATTAGCTAATGCCATCATTTCATGCGCTGCCCATCACCATCGCTCCATGACATTTACTACCTGTGCACTGCACTGTGCCAGGCACAGAAGACATTTGTAAGTCTCTGCCACTGGGTGTGTACAGCCTTTCTGGGTAGACAGGGCACATCTTAATGCCTATTAACAGCCCTTACAGTTCACTGTGATCTCAGTAGACTTTATTATAAGGTGAAGCAGGATGTAGGGCAACCATTGAGAGGACAAATCAAAAGTGGGCAAGACAGGCAGAGGAAGGAGAAGCCCTGAGGTGGTGATGGGGTTTTCAACCATGTATTTTCTGGGGGCCTGCCTGGGGCATCACATGTGCTGGTGGGTTCCCTAGGAAGCAGAGTCTGCGCCAAGATTAACTTGAAGGGCATTTGTTACTCCAAGGGATGCTTCTGGGGTTAAGGTTTGGGAAAGGGGGAAGAGGGAAGCAGGGTTGAAGGGTGGCTGGGCTGCAGGCACAGTGTTAGCCTCCTCTGATGCGTGGGGACTTCTGCAGCTGAAATGGTCCTTCAGAGTTGCCCCTAGTTGGAGGCCCTTTATACTTTCCTATCCCTGGCTGTGGGCTGCCCTGGACAGGAGGTGTGAACACTGGCCAGGTGACTCCATTCAGCCAAGCCAGTCCTTGGAGGGGGCTGCCACTGAGTCTGCTGGCAGCCTCCCAGCAACTGGGGCAAGGAGGCCTTCATTTCTCAAGGGGGATTTGGGCCTCATGTACTGCCCTCAGAGAGGCACTCAATAAACATTGACACATTGGCTGAGAACACCTCTCTCCCTCATGGCACAGGGTCCCTGATTTGTGACTTGGACACAGGCAGAATAGGTTTGGAACTACAGCATTTGTTTAAAGAATAATAATGGACCAGGCTGCGAAAGATCATTTTGTGAATGATTGTATGGCAGCCACCACAAACTGCTAAATGTATGGGTTTGAGACTTTAGCATAAGAGCATCATCTGTAATGAGAGTGAAAGTCAGTGCTCCCAAGCCAATTAATGATTGTCGGGGAGAAATTAGTGACCTGCACCGTCAGATAAATAGTTTCATTTCACATACTGTTTCCAAAAGATTTTTATTTTCAGGAACAGAGCTCTTGAAGTAAGATAACTATCTCCTGTGTACACATGTGGACGCAACTGTTAGTTAATTCAGGAGACAGCTAAGGAAACAAAATAATTTATAGTGTGCCTCCCTTCCAGGAGTTGAAGTAGCTCTTTGGGTATCATTTGTCAGGCTGTAAGAGAGCTGTAGGAGTTCAGAAGGGAGTATTTAATCTATCTGTTTTGGCAGAGATGGGGGAAACTCCATAGAGTGAGTGAGGTAAATTCCCTGAAGTCTCAGGCGGGGAGTGGTTAATTCAGAACTAAAACCTGGTCTCAGTCAGGTCTCAGCGCTTGATGCATCAAGCTCCTGCGAGCCAGGGGGGCTGGTCTCAAAAGAATTGTAAACATTGTGCAGCAGCGTAGATTTTTCTACAAATTCATTTAGACTCATCCCAAATCAGCTTGTCCCCACTTTCCTGTCTGTGTAAATGGAACCTTCAACACCCAGTCCAGCAAAATAATTATCTTATTTAGCCCTTCCTATCCTCAGTCTTCACAGTAAATCTGTCAGCAGATCCCATTAGTTCCACTTCCAGAATGCGTCTCGCGTCCCTCTGAACCCCCAACCCCATCCTTGACACTGAAGTCTAAGCCACCATCATCACCTGCCTGGACCACCTCAGGTGGCCTCCTTACTGTCTCCGTGTTCCAATTATTGTGGGGAACTGCAATACATTCTTTGCATTTCAGGAATCAGCCAGAGGGAACTTGTAAACATGCAAATCAGACTACGTCATTTCCCTGCTTGGAACACTTCGCTGTTTCCCAGTGCACTTGGGATAAAGTCAAAACCTCTTACCGTTTTAACATACGAGGTCCTGCTCTGTCCACCTCTTCAACCTCATCCCCAACCCTGCCCTTCTGGCCTCAGCCCCACTAGTGTCTTTCCTGAATACACCAAGTGTGTTCTGCCCCAGGGTCTTTGCACTTGCTGTGTGCACTGCCTGGATTGCTCTTCCTCAAGTGGCTACATGGATGGCCCCTTCTTACCTTTCAGGTCTCAGGCCACATGATTTCTTTTCAGAGACACCTTCTGGCCAAAATAATCTTTTCCCCTGACATATGCAATCACATCACCTGTCCCTATTTATTCCTGCTGATTTTATTTTATCTCAGTTTACTTATCTTGGTATTTGTCTTCTCTCACTGCAGTGTAAATTTCACCAGAGCAAGGACCTGTTTACTAGTTTATGGCTAACACAATGCTGGGACAGAGCAGGATGTAATCAGCATTTGGCAAAAGTATGAATGGATATATGAGTATATGGGCTTTGTATGGCCTGCTGCACAAATGGAAACAGAATACAAGAGTACCAGCCAAATTACGATTTCCCAATTACATTCTTAGATATTTGTACAATAAATTATAATTTGCAAATATTTTATTTTAGGTTCCAGAAGAGTAAAGGAAATCAACACGTGAGCAGTGTAGTACTGTATATGGTGATGCTGTGGAGCTATTCCATGATGTTGCAGTCTTCCCATTCACCTAATATTGTGAATAGTATATAACTTACAAAATAGTATATACTGTAGGGTCCTACTTGACTTTTAAAAATGTTATTATAAGCAGAAAAGGCTAAAAGGATGTTACCAAACTGTTAGCCAGACTTATCCTGGATGTTAGGGTTATTCTTTCTGTTTTGTTTTTCTTTTCTTTATTATCTGATGTTTATATGATGAATTTACAGTTTTTTTAAAGTATAACTTTGTTTTTTAATAATACCAATGGTGAATCCTTTCATGGTGCTGATGGTGTCAGTGGTGAACATATGGTTTCAAGACAGATCTCTTCTAAGGTACACAGGTGCTCTTCCTGGAGGGCCCTGCCTGGTATGCCTGCCTGGTGCAGCTACCTGGGAAGCTTTGGCTGCCTGGGATCTAGAGAACTTGCTGTGTTCAGAAAGTGACACCTGAGAGCACCCAGCAGCAAGCTTAAAGAGTGTTGAGTCAGCTCTAAGCTTTGTCAAAACACAGGGCCCAACCAAGAGAGACTATCTTGTCCCTCAGCCTGTGGCACTGAATTCCACTCTAATTCACTCTCTGGGGTACCTGGAAGATGAGGACTATCTGGAAATGAAAGACATCCTTGCTGACTGGCACTTGCCCCAGGACACCGGTGTGGAGAAGCTGAGGCCCAGGACCCGAAAACTCAGCCAGCTTTGTGCTTTCCTGAGCTTTCTCAGGGCATAGGGGGAGGCATGGGAGAGAGAACAAGTCAAGGAGGAACAAAAGCTGGTCCTGGAAAATGCAGGGTCTGCATCAGGGATGGATGGCCTCTGTCACCCCAGGAGACCGAGCCTTGGTGACCAGAATCTTGGGATGCTAAGAGACGGCAAAAGTGCTGGGCATGAAATGTGGCAAGATTTTTTTCCTTCCTCACTTTATCCTTGCATTTTATTTTTCTCCTTTCCTGGGTCCTCGGCATCGTTCTTTGAGAGCCCTTTTCTAGCTTCCTCCCTCCAAAGACCGCAGGAGTCACGAACCCCCATTCCGTGAGCATATGTGTATTGGGCTCTTAGCACATGCAAGGGCTGTGACACAGATGGCAGAGGAGGCCAAGGAGTAGAAGACAGCCCCTTCCTTCATGGATCTTCCAGTTCAATTAGAAAGGGAAGATATGCTCAGTGGGCAAAACAAAGTATAAGGTCTGAATACCAGAGTAGACTCGGGGTAGCACATGCCCACATCAAAGCCAGGCTGGACCCAGGACTGGTGAGGTCTGAAGCTTATACAGCATTGGGAGATCCTCATAGAAAGAAGAGATAGAAAATAGCTAGAGCCCCTCCCAGGTCTCTGGAAGGGGCTCTTGCCAATGAGGAGTTCTTGGCTTAAGCTTTGTTAATTTCTTGGTGTATTAGGGTTCTCCAGAGAAATAAAACCAATAGGGTCTGTGTATGCACACACACACACACACACACACACACATATATATATATATATAATGACATTTATTTTAAGGACTCAGCTCATGTGATTATGGAGACTGACAAGTCCAAAATCAGCAGGGTGGTCTGGCAGGCTGGAAACCCAGGATAAGCTGAGGTTGCATTGAAGCCTGAAGGTCATCCATTGGCAGAACTCCTTCTCACTCAGGGGAGGTCCCTCATTTGTTCTATTAAGGCCTTCAACTGACTGGAAGAAGACCACCCACATTATGAAGGGTCATCTGCTTTACTCAGAGTCCACTAATTTAAATGTAAATCTCATCCAAAAACATCCTCACAGAAACATCCAGAATAATGTCTGACCAAATATCTGGGCACCATGGTCAACCAAATTGACATAAAATTAACCTTCACACCTGGCAAATCCACCTCTGAACGTGAGGTCTGCGGAGGGAGGAAATGCTGTGGACCAGATGGTCAGAGGAGGCTCCCTGGGAGAGGTGGACTTGAACCAACCTTGGGGATGGCTTGGGCATCATGGCGTCTGTGGTTCTTGCACATTGAGCCTCAGTGTGGACGGAGAGTCTGTCCCATGGCCTTGTTGGAGGCAGGAAGGATTCTGGGATGGCCAAAGGGGTTAGTAACCTTTGGCCCAAGGGGTCGGTAACCTTTGGCCCAAGGGGTCATCAAGGTGTCACATGTGGCCTACTTGCTCCCACACTGTCCCCCTCTGGGAACTTGTTTTTCCTCTTTCTTGTCCCCTCTCCCCTCCCATTCCTCATCACCCTTTCTTCCCGTCTCCTCCCTCAGGTTAAACCTGGAACGAGACCAGGCCCTTCAGGCTCCCAGGAAGTCACAAGGGGTCTCCAGCAGATGTGCTTCATCCAAATCCTCAGAATGAACACAGCTTGTCCCACACCCAGATCCTCAAGATGTGCAGGGGGCTCTGTAGTGTGTTCCCCAACCCTGTGCCCTAGTGACTCTTTGTATTTGCACGTGGTGTCATTTATTATGCAAGTGTACTTTGTCAAGGGAGCCCCTCTGCTCGCAGTACAGGGAAACCAGCCTCCTGGCTATCTCCTGTACCTTGTTAATCTGCAAGACAAATGGGTGTTGTCATTAGGCCTTGTCACTGTGAAGGGAAGGGAGAGTATCACCATTCCAGCCTGGCATTTCTGTCCCCCCTACCACCCACCCCCCACCCACTCATCTTGGCCACATGGCCTCCATTTCCGCTCCTGCTATGTTTCCTCAGCTGGTTCCTGCCCAGACCTCCTGTGGACCACATGGTCAGAGGAGGCTTCCTGGGAGAGGCAGACTTGGACCAGCCTTGGGGAATGGCTTGGGCATCATGGCATCTGCTGTCCTTGCACATCGAGCCTCATGGTGGACCAGGAAGTCTGTCCCATGGCCTCATTGGAGGTGGGAAGGATTCTGAAGGAAGGATTCCGCTCAGGGGGAAGGTTCTGAAAGCAAGAAGCTGACAGCAATTATTTGAAGAGGTTACAGTGGATAGCAATGGTTCCTTGAGGCCACAGACACTCCCATCTGGAACTTTCCTTCCAGATCCCAACCACCAGCTTCAGGGGTGGCCTGAGCTCTGGAGGAAGGAGAGGCTGCAGCTGTTTCCCACTCCAGGCCAAACCGAGCCTTGAGATCCTTCTGACTTGAAAGCAGAGCTGAACACCCTGCCACTGTGTTGTCTTCAAACCAAAGTTGTCACTTATAAGGACCCCTTGCCTGCATTTAGCTCTTACAGCATTGAACACACTTCCTCACAGTAACCTGGCAAGGAGGGCAGAGACTATGTTACAATCCCATTTGAGAGAGCAGAGGTGAGGCCCAGGACTTGAGACAGATCCCTTGGCCGGTACTGCCTGCCCAGGAGATGACACAGAATGCAGGGTCTCCCATGCCTGTGAGTTTGGATGGTGTTGATTAGGCCACATCCAAGACCTGGCTGCATAGCGGCCTCTCCGAATTTCCTCATGGGATTTGTGAGGCAAGTCTGGCGACAGCAGCATTCTCCCTGATGTCTTAGATTCTCATGTGAGTCCACAGGGCTCAGGCAAGCATTAGACAGACTGGGAGAGGTGACTCAAGGTGTTCTTTCCAAGCAGAGGAAACAGATTTTGTCATCAGGGAATAAGCTCCCACCAGGCCACCCCACCCATCGGTCTGTGTGGCGACTCCTGACGCTGGCTCCGAGGTAGGGTTCCCGGGCAGTGGGGACTGGGGAGGATGGAGGTCTGCTTCCCATTGTAGCCCTTCCTAGATGCTGAGTTGCAGCTAGTTCAGCTAATTGGCAAGAAAAGGAGAAGCAAAAATAGTGAAAATCTGCGAATTAATAAAACAGCCTTGAAGCAACCGCCAAAATGTGTACAAATCATGAAGTAATTAGAAGTGTGAAGAATTCTATCGGGTTGGCTGTTTCCAAATCCAACATCTGATTGCTTTAGGAGGCCAAGGGCTGGCAGGCCACAGGGAGTAGAAATTCTTTCCATTGCCATCTGATCTCGCCTCCCTGGGCCCTGGGTTCCCTTGAAATCCTTACGGGGTCCTGGAAGTTTCCATGGGACTTGCTAGAATCAAATGTTGGCCTTTTGGGGGCCCATTAAGCACACGCAACGCCTTATCCAAGTAGCATGTAATATTTTAGAATAATGCTGTTAAGATTTCGCAAAGTGTTTTTTGGATCTATGTTCTTATTTAATCTCTCACTATCACCAAATATTTTTATGTCAGTGTTTTTCAGAGGAGGGAAGCAAGGCCCAGAGAGTGAAGTGGTGTCAACTCAATTTTAAGAGCCCATCAGGAGCAGAACTAGGGCTAGAGCCAGGATCTTCCGATAGCCCCTCCAACCTCTCCTCTCCCACCCACATTCCTCCTGTGGGCTCTGCTGCATCTCTCAATGGTGCCAGGCATGTGTATATCACAATTCTCTCAGCTAACAGCTAACTACTGTTCTCTCTGCCCATGGTTTATTACATTTAGATAAGTTGTTCAACCCATTTGTTTGATTAATAAACTAAGACCCAGGCACATTTAGTGATTTGTCCATTTTTCATTTCATTTTATATCCAGATTAGACTGGGGAGAAAAATATTTCTTTTCTTTGTCTTTCTGGAAACACATTATAGAAAGAGATTTCAGGACTGAAGCCTTGTGGTATACCTAACACGGAAGGGTAGAAGCAATATGTCATTAGAGTTTCATTGCTTGACTTTGTTCTTCCTGCTTTGTGGGGGCTTTCTCAAGAGTAAGTGCTCACATTCACTAAGATGAGGGAGGGCATTGCTCAGGGCTGAAATGCAGTGTATTCAGGCTTAGAAATTCTGAGAGCAGAAACCGGAGCAGAACCCTGAGAGAATCATGTAACAAGCTTGATGTGTGTTGTTAATTCCCCAAGCGGTAGCAGAAAGCTCCCAGGAGGCTGGCATTTACATGGTTTATAGCCAGACTGAGCAAAGAACAGTGTGATTAAGTTACATGCATTAGTTGGCTCCATAACCAGAATAGAAATGTATGTTTTAATTTAGGATGGAAAATTTTCAGCAAAGCACTTGCTACTTGCACAGACTTGTCTCTAGTCCTCAAGTTTGGCCAACAGTGGAGCACTCTGTGGGAGAGGAAATCAGGGAGCTGGAGGCAGGTCCAGGAACATAATTTGCAGGGCACAGGTGCAAGATGAAAATTCAGGCTCCTTGTTCAAAAATGATGAAGAAATTCAAGACAGCGACAGCAGAGCATCAGCTAAGTGCATGGTCCTTCTGAGCTTCGTGGGGCGCCGTGTGACCCCATGGGCCATCCATCTTTGAGGCTGGACCATGTTGGAAGCCATTGGAGAAGGCAGGGGGTGGGGGGGTTGAGCCTGGGGCTCAGAGGTTCTGTGTTAACCAAATGCCACTCAGCTGGAAGATCAGAGATGGAAATCAGTTAACTTACATTTAAGAAATCACCTGGAGGCCCAGGCCCTGTTCCAAGCCATTAGGGATTCCGCAGTGAGCAAGCAAGGGCTGCTGTGAGTAGGTAAAGCTGAGGGCCTTGTCTGTACCTGGGCTTCGTAATAATGATGCCCATCACTGTTGTAGGACCAAGCACATTATTAAACATGTGGATGTGTCTGGGCATGTTAAGGGCTTTAATGAACATTAGCTTTAGACAGACACGTAAACAGCAGGTGAATGTGTGATGGGGAACCTGAAGGAACCTCCTATGTTGGGAGATGGGGGAGGGGAATGCCTAACCCCTAGGGGCATTCGGCCTGGTAGGATCCTGGCTGAGTTCCCTCTGGATAGATACTGAGACTTGAGGGATTTATACCCCAAAGCTGTTTCCTCCTGTCTTTTTTGTTTTTTAGACAGAGCCTGTCTCTGTCACCCAGGCTGGAGTGCAGTGGCACGATCTCTGCTCACTGCAACTTCCGCCTCGTAGGTTCAAGCGATTCTCCTGCCTCAGCTTCCTGAGTAGCTGGGATTACAGGCACACACCACCACACCCAGCCAATTTTTGTATTTTTAACAGAGACAGGGTTTCAGTATGTTGGCCAGCGTGGTCTCGAACTCTTAACCTCAAGTGATCCACCCACCTTTGCCTCCCAAAGTGCTGAGATTACAGGTGTTAGCCACTGCACCTGACCTATTTCCTCCTCTCTTTCTCTCTAGACCAACCTTCCATAGCCATTCCGGGCATCCAGGAGTACCCAGGATATAGGTGCTGACCTGACCCAGCTCCTCTGTCCACAATGTCATCCTCTTCTGACACATCCTTCAAGGTCCTAACTAAAATTCTGCACTCCTCTGCACTCCTGTGATCCTGCACCTGGCAGGTGCTTAGTGGTCTGCTGGGTAAACAAATATTAGGATTAGCTCCTCATCCTAATATTCACAGCCCTCTGCAGTCTGACCACATCTGCCTTTTGGCTGTGCCACTGCCATCCCTCCAGTACACAGAACCAGCCTCTCCCTGAATCAGCCTCCACATTTGTTTTTCCCACCTGGGAGCCTCACCTGTCTTTGCAACTTTGGTTCAGTTCCACAGACAGGTACCGAATGCCTCTGTTTACAGCCTTTCTGGACCAAGGTACAGTAGATCTTCATTACCCATGGATTCTGTATTTGCCAATTTTACTACTCCCTAAAATTTATTTGTATCCCCAAACCAGCACTCATAGTCCTTTCACAGTGATTCGCTGATGTGCACAGAGTGGTGAAAAATTTGACTCGCCCAACATGCACATTCCCAGCTGAGGTCAGACAGGGTGACACTCTGCCTTCTGGTTTCAGCTCTCATACTGCAAACAAGTGTCTTCGCAGTCTATTTAATGCCACTTTTTTTGTTTTGCATTTTTGTGCTTTTTGTTGGTGGTGATATTGCAGTTCTGAAATGGCTCCTTAAGCATAGTGCTGAGGTGCTATCTAGTGTTCCTAAGCCCAGGGAGGCTGTGATGTGCCTCACAGAGAAGATGTGTGTGTTAGATAAGCTTTGATCAGACATGCGGTTGGCTGTGAGTTCAATGTTAATGAGTCAGCAATATTCTGTACATCCAGAAAAAGGAAGAGGGAATTCACTAACAATGTCCATGAGAACACTCCATTGTTGCCATCAGAGGCTGGAAGGAACATGACCATATTAGAATGTAACTACCATAAATAAAGAGGGTCAACTTAGCGTCTCCTAAGTGTCAGGCATCATTCAAACCCTTCCTGAACTTTGTGGCTTTCTGCTCAGTCCAGGACCGTGTGCTTGCTCTGTCCTGCAAACTCTTTTTGTACCAGCATCTTCCCATTGTATTTAGTACTCAGACTCTGACTTCTGATGCCCCTTGAATTGTTATTTTAACTCTCCATGTGTGGCCCCCAGATGATGGTCAGTCCTCTTAGGGCAAAAACCTACTGGCCTCACAGTGTCCTTCCTGGAGAGATGTGCTGCAGCCAAACGTGGAAAAGTTGTCTGATTAGAATGTGTTTTCAGACAGATACTAAACACAGTAGGAAATAATACGACTTTATCAGCAAGATAAATACAATCTTTATCAGCAAGAAAGACTTCAGAGTGCCTCCTGCCTCAGGGTGGTTGTGAGAATCAGAGATGTTTGTAAAAGCACAAAGTGAACTTGGAAAGTGCCGTGTAAGTGTTAGGTGTCCATTGCTGTTGGCACGTGTGGGTGGCCGTGAGAAAGGCATAGTGGGGAAGCTGCTGGCTTGATCTCCTAGATATGGGCCCTACTGTGGTTAGAGGCTTCCAACTGGGGCCCCAGAGTGTCAAACTTACCAAGCATTTCATGCTGTTGAGGGGAAAAGGTGGCATTTCAGGTGGCCTTGGGTTAGATCCCCTGGGGCAGCGGCCTCCTCCTTGCTGGCAAAAGCCACGTATTTCTCTCCAACTTTCACGTGGCTGGGAGTTACCGTGGGCGTTCTGTGGGTTGCAGAGTCTGTGTTTCTTCTCTTCAGTGAGGGGAGGCCAATTTTCTTTTTGTTGCTGTTTGATTTCCAAATAATTAGATTTGCAAAGGTCTCTGGTGTTTTGTCAGAATCTGTCATTACAGTGCCCAACTCAAATGTCACCTCTATCAAGACGCTCTTCCTGATCTTTCCCTTCCAAATGAGTCATCCAGCATCCCCTCTGCCTGTAGTATTTCCCTCAACCTTGTCTCTTGCATTCTTTCATGTTCTGTCATGTTCTGTCTCTCTTTGTGGAATTTTGTGAGTTATATTATACACCTCTGGACTTTAATCATTCCTTAAGGACAGAGACTGAGTCTGGTTTAATTTTTTTTTTTTTGAGATGGAGTCTCGCTCTGTCACCCAGGCTGGAGTGCAGTGATGCGATTTCGGCTCATTGCAACCTCAGCCTCCCAGGTTCAAGCAATTCTCCTGCCTCAGCCTCCTGAGTAGCTGAGATTATAACAGGCATGTACCACCATGCCCAGCTAATTTTCGTATTTTTAGTAGAGACGGGGTTTTACCATGCCAGGCTGGTCTCAAACTCCTGACCTCAGGTGATCTACCCGCCTCAGCCTCTCAAAGTGCTGGGATTACAGGTGTGAGCAACTGCGCCTGGCCTGATTTTTTAATGTATACCGCTGTGCCTAGCACAATGCTATTTTGTTATTGTTTTAATTGTCTCTTGGACTGATGGAGTAATTTACTGAAAGCCTTAACAAAGGTTAAGGCTGTAGTCTGGATTCTTGGAGCAATAAGGAAATGGGTGTGCTGAGGTCACACTCCAGTTCCCATGTCTCTGTGTGGCAGGGAAGAATCAGCGCAGCTCTTGTCTCCTCTGCTGAGGGGAACGGCTGGTTTGTGGCATGAGCGAGATGGTAAGGACACAAGGTCTTCTTGTGGAGTCTAGAGACTTTGCGAAGGCGCTGGGGAATCCCTTTTGCTGGAAATTTTTAGGCAAAACTGACATGTGTCTGTCTGGAATGGTTGCCTGGAAACAAGTCTGCCTGGGAGTGAGCCACTGTGGCCATCCCACCCTTGCTGGACCCAGTCAGAGCGTCTGGGCCCTGGCCTGTCGTGGCAGAAGGGTTTGAAGAGGTTCCACGTCCTATAGCAATGCACATGCACCCCATTTGATGGATAAACATCATAACAAGTCCTGGCTCAGAGACTGTTCTAGTGCCTGCATCCCTAGCATATTTGACAACACTGTGGGCTCTGAGGGCTTGATTCTTCTCAGGGGACCTCTCTTTGCTCAGTGGCGTCCCACCGCAGCCACTTGGGCTGGCTCCTGCCAGATTAATCTCCCCAAAACACTTTGATCTGAGGCTCAGAAACCTTAAGTGGCTTTGCACTGCCTAAGGGATAAAACCTAAATTCCTGAAATCTTACTATAAAGTCCTGGAGGGCAGGGACTCCATCTGATACTCCTTTGTAGTCTCCTCCTGATGGTTGATAGGGTCAGTGATGAGCTGCCGTGTGTCAGTTTGATTTTATCTGTGGTCACTTCTGGAGAATTGTGAGACTATAGGATTTTCTGTCAGCTGGCCAATTCTGCATCTAAGGTAGGAAGCATCATCTGCTTTCACTGTGGTGAGTTGCTTTTGCTTGTAACTGGGTGGGGTCCTTAGGAAGAATTCCAGGAACATTGTGCAATAAATTTGGATTTGGGGAGGGGGAGCGGGTGCAGGAGAACAGTAGTTTTGTAGGAGGTTGAAATTCAGAATTTGTTTTTTTCCAGCTCCCTGTGGTTCCCAGAAAGAAACCTTTTTATAACTCTCAGGTGCACCATTTCTCTCTTTTCCAAATATGCTCAATGA
Organism: Nomascus leucogenys; assembly: GCF_006542625.1. Taxonomy (NCBI): domain Eukaryota; kingdom Metazoa; phylum Chordata; class Mammalia; order Primates; family Hylobatidae; genus Nomascus; species Nomascus leucogenys. Next base: position 29,077,559 of record NC_044384.1, on the reverse strand, counting down.
AAACCGGTGCCTCCCTTCCCATCAGGACTGGAGTAGAGCTGAGCAGGGGTGTTCTGAGCAACTCTTGGCTCTGCTCCCAAAAGGGGCAGGATGTCAGCACCTGGTGTGCATTAATTCAAATGTTGTTTGCCCGGCATGTGCAACTTTTTTCAGCATGGCTGTCAGGTGTTTTTTTTTCTTTTTTTCTTTTTTTTCTCCTTTTCTGAAAAATTGAGGAAAGTGTGCTCTCAGACTGGGTTCAAGAACAAGGTGAGGTCAGTTCCAGGAGTGAAAGATCTGAGTGGTCCATTGTCAGGATGGGAAGCGGTAGCCGAACACGAGTGGTCTCTTGCTTCTCTGAAATCCCTTGGCGTTTATTTTGTTCCTTGATCATTGACGTGGATCACATCCTGCCTTCTGTCATATTTGACTTACATCAGTTATTAAAGCATTACCTCTTTTAGAGTAGGGATCACCTGTCATCCATTTTTAAATTTCCCCATAGGCATAAGAGGTGTTTTTTGTAGATCATGGAAGAAATTCTATGATCTGAAATAGCCAGGCTCAGTTTTTAATTAGGGAGCCAGGGAACAACTAGGAACCAGGAACTACCAAGGATGAAACTATATTGGTTTAATATCCAAATAATATTATCCCCATTATACCAATGTGCTTCAGTGTTTCTGTTCTAAATTCTTAAGGCCTACAATCATGGGTCGTTTTGCTGTCTCCTCCTTCTGTGTAATTAGACTCAAGCCACACCAGGTCTTACACACTCCAGAGCAGTGGTGCTCAATCCTGACTGCACCTTAGAATCAGTGGGGGAGCTCTTAGACATCCCTATGCCCAGTTGGCACTCCAGACCAATCAACTGAGACTCTCCAGGGGAAGCATCCTGGCATCCGTATTTGTCAAACTCCTCAGGTGATTCCAGGGTGCAGCCAAGGCTAAGCATGAGCTATTTGAGGGCAGGGTATCTGTCTTACTAATCATTGTAGCTCCAGGGCTTCCTATGGTGCTTGGCACAGAGTGGGTTTTCAGTTAATATCAGTGCCTCCTGTCAATATCTCCTCGTGGATGTCAAATGACTTCAACTAACAGGATTCTGAAACCAAACCCAGAGCCTGTCTCTCTCCCAAGTTTTCCTTCTCAGCACATGCATCCCCATATATCTAGTAGTATGAGCCAGAAATTTAGGATTCAACTTCAATGCCCCCTATCACCCCCAACATTCTGGCCCTTTACTGTGCTTGATAATTTGACATACTGAATCTCTCTCATATCTATGCATTCATTTCTATACCCACCAGTACCACCCAAATACTATCCAAGTATCCAAATTCAAGATACTATCATCAATCCCCTTAACTACCTTAAAAGCTCCCAAGCTGGGCTATCTCTGTAGCCTAGTCCAACCAATCCATTCTCCACACTGTAGTCAGAATCATCCCTAAAAATGCAAATATGATCCTGTGATCTACTGATTAAAACATCTCAGTGCCTTTCTGCTGTTGTTAGGAGACCAGACTCCTTAATGTGATCTGCAAGACTCCATGGTCTGGTTCACTAGGCCCTGGTCCATAAGACCCATGCTTGGTCCATAAGACCCTCATGATTATTCAACAAGGCCCCCTCAGTCTGGTCTAGTCTTATGGTCTAGTTCATAAGGTCCCTATGACTTGGTCCTCCAGGCCCCATGGTTCGGTCCACAAGCCTCCATGGTTCACAAAGGCCCCAGGATCTGACCCCAAAGCCCCATGGCCTGGTCCAGTATAGTCCATGGTGTGGTCCACTAGGCCTTGGTGGCCTGGTCCACATGGTCACATGGTCTAATCTACTCTCTCAGACTCAATTCACTCCACTCCCTGCCTTATTCTTTGCACTCCAGCCACTCTTGCACTTACACTTCCTTGCATTCTATGCTGCCTTCAGGCTTGGGGCCTTTGCACACCCATTTCCTTCTGTCTGGAGCACTTTCTCCCTTTCCCTCCTTGCCTAGTTAATTTCTGCTTATTCTTCAATTCTCATCTTAAGGACCCCTAACTCAGTGACACCTTCTCAGGTCCTGGCTCCAAATCCCTTCAATACGGGCTCTCGCAATGTCAGGGTCACTTCCCTGTAAGTTCTTACCTCCATCTGCAGCTCAACTTCTGTTTCTGTGATTATTTGATCAATATCTCTCTGTCCTACCTGACTGAAGCCCCAAGAGGGCAGGGGCTATGTCTGACTGTTCATTTTATCCCCAGTTCCGAGCAAAGGGCAGGGCAGCTAGGAAGTGCTTGGTTAAGTATCTGTGGACTGAATACCTGCATGTTTTGCAGAGCAGTTCCAGACCTCTTTAGTCTTGCTACCCTGTAACCAGGTGACTCCTCCTGACCCCTCTTCTCTTAGGCAGGGGCTGCCTCTCCTGCATGAGACCCATGGGGTGACTCCTCACAGCCCCATTACATAAAACGCTCCACATGACATGTCTGCTTTGCCCTATTTTCAGCAACCTCCTAAAGATCTATTAATATCCATATCCATCATTTGCTTTTCTATGGGAACCTTTCAATGTTTCTTAATCTCCCCTGAACTTTCCTAAAGCTGAATTTTTAGGGTCTTCATGTATATCCTTGATTCCTCCTGGCCCACAAGGATCTTCAGGAGTTACTCTTTTTCACTTTGGACCCCGCATCATAGTGTCTTACGTCACTCAGATGCTTTTGCGTATTGGTGTTTGTGGCCGCACAGTAATCTCAGGGGTGGCTGGGTGGAGTATGTGAGATCATCTCTGTTCACGATGAGAACATAAGGCCCAGAATCAATTTCCCAACTCCTGTCACAGCCTCCTGCTTGCTTCTGTTCCCTAATCTTAAAACCACTTAGAAACAAAATCCTGCATCCAAACCTCAGTTTCTTTGAGTCTTCCCAAAGCACTGGTGAGAACACTGGACGGGAGCTCAGTTACCTGGTTTCGTGCCCTTCTAAGACATCTCCCATCTCTGGGTCTCACTTCACTAACTTTGCAAAATGAGAAGTTTGGACCAGATTATTGAGGCTCCCTCAGTAATAACAGTGATAATAATAATCATGGCAATAATAGTAATAATATTAGCTAACATTTATTGAGCACATAGCATGGGTCAGGCAGTAAGTATTTTGCATGTATTAGTTCATTTTTTAATTCTTTAATTCCCTCTACAAGCAAGCAAAGTAGAGATCTTTGTGGCCCCATTTGACACATATTGAAGATCAGGTATAGTGAAGTTCAGCAACCTGCCCAAAGCCACTGAGCCAGGAAGTGGCGGAGCCAGAATTTGAACCCAAGAACCCTGACTCAAAACCCCTCACTCTTAACCAGCTAAAGTAAAGGACAGGGGATGGACTTTGGAGTCAGACAGATGTTGTTTAAGGCCTGACTCTGCCACTTGTCAGCGGTGTGGCCCCAGCCAGGCTACTTCTATGCACCTGTTTCCCCATATGTAAAATAGGAATAATGCCTGCATCAGGGGTGTATTTGTGTGCTGGGGCGGCTGTGACAGAATACCACAGTCTGGGTGGGTTAACCAACAGACATGTATTTTCTCATAGTTCTGGAGACTTGAAGTCCAAGATCACAGTGTTGGCGGGTTGGTTCCCCTGGAGGTCTCTCTCCCTGGCTTGCACATGGCTACCTTCTCACTGCGTCCTCACATGATTGCCCCTCAGTCTGTGTGTGGCCTACGTCCTAACCTCCTCTTCTTATAAGGACATCTGTCATGTTAGATTGGGGCCTACCCAGATGACTTCATTTTACCTTAAGAACCTCTTTAAAGACCCTGTCTCCAAATACAGTCACATTCTGAGTTATTAGGGGTTAGGGCTTCAACATATGAATTTGGAGGATACAAGTCAGTCTAACAAGTGGGTTTTGTGCACCTTAAGGACATCATGCATGTAAAGTGCCTGACTTGGTTAATGCTGGGTCCTTCCCCTCTCTCCACTGGTTCTAACTTCGTATCCATTGCTCTATTCCTGGCTAATGATGAGATGCGATGCTAGGTTGGCAACATGCGAGTGAACACTGGGTGGAATCTGTCTGTTTGGCAGCTATTTCTAGAGTGGAAAAAATCTCTGCCTCATTTTAGATTGCTTATGGCATGGTTTACAGTCCTAGGTTTAACATTGGAGGCCTTGAAGTCTTAGAAAAATATTATGATAAATCACAATCCTTCAAACAAGCATGACATATTTTATCCAAGGACGTGAGCTTGCCTTTCAAAAGTGAATTTATCCTTCTGCCTGAGTAAGACAGCACCTCTTTCCCCTTGCAGCTGAATAGCTGAGGCATCAGCACTTTTAATACAAACAACAACAGGCATCCTGGAGTTGCCAAGAGCCGCTGCACCCTGAAGGTTTCCGTATTTACTGCCGGGTGTCACTTTCTCTTCTGGGAGACCACCTATCCAAAGTCACAGCAGGTTAGAGGTGAACGACCCAAGAGGAGCCAGGGGAGTTGAAACCCAAGTCAGCACTGTTGCATTAATGCAGTTGTTCTAGCATGGAGAAATGAACATGCAAAGAAATGTGGGAGTCTTTTTGGAGAGAGATGAAGTTCTGGAAGGAATAACTGAGAGTCAGTAGCAGCAGCAGCAGCAGCAGCAGCAGCATCCTAATCCTATTAGCAGCTGCTGTTGACAGAGTGGCTGCTCCCTGCCAGGCACTAAGCAGTGTCCTTGTGTACATGATCTCCAGACTCTATATTGCCCTGAGAAGTGGATTTGATGATCCTGTTCTTCAGATGGGGAACTGAGGCTCAGCAGTATTAAGCCACCTGCCCAAGGTGCTATGCTAGGGAACAGCAGAGCCAGGGTTCCAAGCCAGGTCTGCTTATCTGCAGGCCTCCACAGAGGAGGAAGGCCTTATATGGGCACAACCTGGGAACATCATGTAGGTGACCAGGCAGATGGGGGAGAGCAGCTGCCTCCTAAGTCAGGAGGGAGCGCCCTGGGACCCCCAGGCTCAAAATGACCTCGCTGTTTCAGAAACCTGGAGAATGGAGAAAAACACAGCTAAACCTTGGCCTGTGGGTAGAAGTGAGCAGCCTTGAAGACATAAAGTAATTCCCTAAGGGCTGGTGCCAAGCTGGATGACTGGAAATGGGAGTGAACCAAGAAAACAGAAATCTGTAAACCTGAGCCAAATTAGTTAAGTTCTGAGACAGAAATCTGTCATCTGCCTTTTCTCTATGTAGTTTGCATCCTGAAAAAACCCTTTTCCATGGTGTTCACTGAGTGGGCTCTGAGAGTTTGGTATTTTGTTAAGGGAGGTGGGGGTAAATGAGAAAAAGCTGTAATCTTAGTGTTGAACCACTTTTATGGTTCAATATAAATGTTGCAAAATTATATATGGTCATTGTAGAAAATTTAGGAGAAAATGCAGAAAATTATAAAGGAAAAACATTCTGTAATCTACCACTCACAGATAATAAGCAAAATGTTAAAAGATGACCCTTCTAGTCTTTTTGCCATACAATTTTAAAACATAAAAGGGATTATACTATGCACCATTTAGTAACATCTTATCACCTAGCACCACATCATGCATGTTTTCCGATGTCTTTAAATGGCCTTTACAAACATAACTTTTCTTCCCCATCAGGTGATGTATCATAATTTAATTAGTCCTTCCTTGTTGGACATTGGGATGATTAAGAGTTTGTTCCCTTGATTAGCTCACCTGGTAGAATATTCCATTAGGAACCTGGAGCAGTGGGACAGGCATCTATCTTGAGAAATCTATGCTATTTATATACTCTTCACTCTGTTAATAATTGTCTCTATTAGCAACTAACCACAGGTCTGAACTAGCGTCTGATATTTATAGCCACCTCGCTTTCTTTTGTTCTCCTAATGGAATCAGTTTAAATACGTCACAAACCTTTTATTCTAGAAGGGAATATTAGAGCAAGATATTCATCTCGAGAACTGTGGGCATAGACCAGTGTTATTTATATATATCTACACACATACGTGATCTTTATATAGACACATAGACAGGAGCAAAAGGGCGCACAGCAAAAACAACCACATTAGCAGTAGAAGAGTCCCTTCCTGTCAACAATGAAGCATTTGGAAGGAAATCAGAGACATACAACAAAATAGGCTTTTTACCCTCTTGGGGGCCATATCAGCAGCATGGCTATTCAGGGGCCATGCTCTGTCACCTTGAGGTCATGCCAAAGAAACTTGGACTTATACACAGATCTTCATTGGCTCTTGTCCCCAGGACATTCTTCTTGTTTACAAAAAAAAAAAATTATATGGATGCCCTTACCAAAAGAGCAGGGATTGTGGCTATTTTCTTTTTCTTTCTTTCTTTTTTTTTTTTTTTAAAGACAGTCTCGCTCTGTCACCCAGGCTGGAGTGTGCAGTGGCACAATCTCAGCTCTCACTGAAACCCCTGCATCCTGGGTTCAAGCGATTTTCCTGCCTCAACCTCCCAAGTAGCTGGGATTACAGGTGTGCGCCACCACACCTGGCTAATTTTTGTATTTTTAGTAGAGATGGGGTTTCACCATGTTGGCCAGGCTGGTCTCGAACTCCTGACCTCAGGTGATCCACCCGCCTCAGCCTCCCAAAGTGCTGGGATTACAGGCATGAGCCACCACCGCACCCAGCCGATTGTGGCTATTTTCATCTTTCATCCCTTCCATTGGCTTAAACACACACACACACACATGCACGCACACACACACACTGATGCGTTAGTGCCTGAGCAGTCAGGGAAGGAGAGTAACGGACAACTTAAGAGACTGGAGCAGGCTTCCATGAAGGTACCTGGAAAAATAAGAAAAAGGCTGATGTCCTATAGCAAACAAAGATTATTTGCAAATTCACAAATCAGTGTTGTTGTCTTTTAAATCTGCTTTTGCCAAAGATGATTATTTGTCAATGTCAGAAGATCCATATCAGCTGTCACCTGGAAAAAAAAGGGGAGAGTTGAGTGAGAAGTCCTGTCTGTGACCCATGAAGCCAGGCTCCATTCTTTGTCTTCTCACTGGCTCACTGAAGATCTGAAGGAGCCACATTCCACATGGAAATCCCCATAAAGCGTTCCTCTGAAACACAGAATATAAAAAGAGGGCTGGGCGATTATCAGAAGTTGGTTCTAATCTCAGCCTGTCACTAAATCCTGATGGGATTTGGACAACTTTCCCTACCTTTCTTGGGTCTCAGTTTTCTTATCTGTAGGGAAGTTCATATAGGTTTGTAGATGTTAAATTGTGTTTAAAGGTGCTTTGGTGTTTTACAGATACTTGATTGGAACTTTTTAAAAAACCTAAATCTTTTTTAAAATTATAACCCAAATAACACACTCTGTTCTATAGATGTTCGATTTGAACTTCAAAAAATATATATACTTTTATATTTTTAAAAACTGTAACCAAAGTAACACACTCAAATGTGTTATTTATCAAATTTCAAAATACTGAAACCCTCAATATGCTAATTTGATTTTTAGCTGTCCACAGTTTATTCTGCCATCTCTTTTTAACTTAAAAATAACTTGAGATTATCAATATGAACTATTTAAAAAAAGTTATTGTACCATTTGTCGTAACTTATCTGTTAGGATTTCTCAATAAAATGCTAGTAAACAACATTTAGAAATAAACTAGATAATTATTACATAAGAATCAGGTTCAATGTTCTCATTGTCTTTATAACAAATAGTTAAAACTTGTACTAAAAGTAAAGTAAATTTATGCTAAATAGTATAATTCTGTATCTGTCTTGTAAGTGTTCAATAACTGTTAGAAGTTCTCCTCATATATACTTCGTTTCCTGTAAGGGTTTGTATTTTACAAAAGCCTTCTGTGGCAACATTACTTCCGAAAGCCGTTTAGACCTGACATTCTATATAAATTACATTTTTACATGTAAAACAAAATATGTTTGTGGCCATGCAAATGTAACAGTATATATTAATGACCATTAATGGTTTTAGTAAAAGTCAGGGGATTGTAATTAAAATAAGTCAATGATAACCACTTTAAAAGAAGTCTGAGCAATATCCCAATTAATGAAATTCCCCTAAATGAATTCTAATTAATAACTTGGGGCACATTACTTTTCCCGCAGTTTGGCTGCTGTTTGCTTGTCAGTTGAAATGTATTATTGTATATTTGGGAAGAGGAAATTGACTTGAAGATCGGGAAGTCCAGCCCATGCTCCAGAGCTGAAGAATTCCACCCCAGGGGATTTTAGGAAATGGGTTTTGGGTGATGGTTCAATTGATCATTCTAAATTAAATTACTAAGTATGCTTTAAATTTGGTTTAGAAAAACTGCTGGTGTATGCATTTTGCCTTTCTTCCTTTATCTTATTTTATGAAACAACCACCCCAATATAGTTAGTGAAGAAAAACTCTGAGAAATTGCCTTAACTCAAGTAATAAGGCCTATGAGGATGCTGTTTTTGGGAGCAACTTTGCCCTGTAATATAAACACAGGGAAGCATGAGTTGAACAACCCCTGCAGGGTGTTAACCACAGGGGGACCATCTGGCCTTTGAACACTGCCTGTGGAACCTGATAGAATATTTCTTGTTCAGATATGCCACAGGTCAGATCTCATGGCCCAGCATCACTGAACCCCTGCAAAAAATAAAGGTAAACAAATGAGGAACTGCAGTTCTATCCAGGGATTCCAGTGTCACCAAAGACTCAAGTGTTGGCCAGGCTGGTCTGGAGCTCCCAACCTCAGGTGATCCACCCGCCTTGGCCTCCCCAAATGCTGGGATTATGGGCATAAGCCACCGCGCCTGGCCTGCAGCATATTTGATTCTGATAGTAATTTGGACTTTTTAAAGTGCTAGTGTTGATTGATTATCCTTTTGGTGCTTTATTCATTAACTTTCATTTCTCCACCCATCAACTTTTAGCAGCAGCTCTCAACTCAATATGAGAATATACTTATTTTCCTTCCCTCATTCTTTCCTCTGCCTCCCCAATATTTTTTTCTGCTGTATTTTTTCTTCACATTGTCAAAGTTGATGACATTTACATGTTGTTTGTGACATGTTTATCTACAGATTGATTCTCAAAGTTGAAAACCAGTAAGCAGCATTTATATTATGAATTTATTTAAAAACAATTCCCAGCCAGGCACAGTGGCTCACACTTGTAATCCCAGCACTTTGGGAGGCTGAGGCAGGCGGATCACTCAAGGTCAGGAGTTTGAGACCAGCCTGGCCAACATGGTGAAACCCCGTGTCTGCTAAAAATGCAAACATTAGCCAGGCATGGTGATGCACACTTGTGATCCCAGCTACTCTACTTGGGAGGCTGAGACGGGAGGATCACTTGAACCTGGGAAGCAGAGGTTACAGTGAGTCGAGGTCGCGCCGCTGCACTCCAGCCTGCGTAACGGAGTGAAACTCCATCTCTAAATAAAATAAAATAAATTCCCTCCTCAATAATTCTCATCCCATATCTTCTTGTCCAGTGCAACTCAGAACACTGTACCCTCAGAACTGCCGTTTGAGGCTTAAGAGAATGGAGATGGGAGGGAGAAGGAACCGCCTACTTTTTTACACACAGAGGTCTGGGTGGTAGGGAAGGGGGCTTCAGTAGTTTCATGTTAGCCTCAAGTAATCCCACGGTTTTAGCCCCTCCCACCTGCCGGTCTTGGCTCTTGCTGACCTCAGTCTAGGGCCTCTCCAAACATCCATGGGGCTGACGGCATCCTCCACGGCTGCCCCCTGCCCCTACCCTCACCTCACTGTGCAGTCTGGGCCAAGACAATTGAATTCTTTGCCTTTCAGAAATGTATTAACGTCCCTTGTCCTCTGACTGTTCCCTTCCTGTTCTTTTCATCATTATGGGGTTATATGGATGAAAAGATCCCCTTACTATCAACTTTAATGCCCTCTCCGTGGAAAGGGAGATGAATGCCTGCAGATCCGCATCTTAGTACAAATCTGAGTTGCCTCCCCTTCTTTTTGCAGCTGCTTTCCGGTTGGACTTGAGTCCAAGAAGATTTGAGATTTCTGCACTGAAAAGGAGACTTTGCTTAGATAACTTTTCGTTTGGTTGGGAGAGGGAAGGGGGGAACAGAACATGATAGGTAAAATAATGTTCACCTTTGGTTGCCATGGTAACAGCCTCCCCCTGTAAATAACACCTGGGGAGGTTGAGGGAGACAGGAGAGCAGCTGACAGGAAGACTGAGGGTCGGGGGGTGGGAGGGTAATCACCAGATTGGAACCACTGAGTGGCGAGGATCCGCTAGCTGTCTGGGGACAAGTCACACTTGCCATTGGTATCTGGAGGGCCCCAAGCCTGTTCAGTCATGCAGCAAAAGCCTCAGGAGTTCCTAGAGCAGGGAGAACAGACACAGGGAAGGAACTGCTTTCCTTACCTTATCCTTTACCCACTGCTCCGAAGGGTTCCTTTCCCCTCCCTCTTCCTTTCTCTCCAAGCCCTGGAAATGGCCTCTACGATGTCATTTTTAATGTGCTGAAAGCCATTCCCCCCATGGCCAAAATAGCCAAAGTGATGCCTAACATTTATAACCAGGACGTAGATTTTCATTCCATAGAGATAAAGCTTAACGTAAAGATCCCCTGGGAAAGGGAACCTGGTATCTTAGTAGAAATGGCTGAGCTCAAATCCTCAATGTGGGTGCTAACAGGGAAGAGTACGAGTGCTTGAAAAGGAGGAAGAGAGGGCACCGCAGAGAAAGAAAAGGAACAGCAAGCGACCTTGGAACCAGGCCGATAGATGTTTTTTCACCATTTGCATAAGACTTGCTATTCCCCCATCATCCCACCCATTCCCACCTCCATTCTCTTCTAGAAGCTGCCACAGGACTATTCTAAGGGGACATGGCTCAAACTTGCAGTGGAGGATAGTGGATGGGATGGGGATTCGCAGGTGAGAGCCATCTAGAGGGAAGGTGAGGGAGAGCAGAAGGAGAGGCCTGCAGGCCAGGGAATGGGTGGCTGGGAGAGAGTGGCAAGGAGAACTGGTGGAAGGCGGGATATGGCGAAAGACATGCTCAGAGGCAAGGGAGCTTTCCGCTGAACATCTACAGCACTGGGATTAAAGATGAGAGGTGAACGCCAACGCGCCGTCCATAGGAGAGATGAATGCCAATGTGCCATCCATAGTGGCCTTAGAAATGACAGCTGGGATTAAAGATAAGAGGTGAATGCCAACGCGCTGTCCATAGTGGCCTTAGAAATGACAGCTGCGATTAAAGATAAGAGGTGAATGCCAACGCGCTGTCCATAGTGGCCTTAGAAATGACAGCACCATGAGCTCTCAAAATTAGCACAGATGATTTTGGTGTGTTCGGATTGGAGGAGAGATGGGCATATGAGAATCAATGCATGAATGTGTGTGATTATTAAACACTCTACACAGTGACAGCCATTTCATACCAACAGTGGGAGCCACAGTTATTTTAATTTTTTTTCCACAATGAGCCTACTTATGGGATTCCTGTTCTTACCTCAAAAGGAAACAGGGACGGAGAAGAGCAGTCCCTTGTCAAGGGACGCATGGCAAGCCAATGGGAATTTAATTGTGTCGCTTAGTACACAGGCCTCATGGTCAGGACGGCTCTCAGTAGGTGTCCTGGGGCATTTAATTCACTCAGGCAGCAGAGCCTAATGGTTGAGGGCATGGCGTCTGAGGCTGGAAGGCTGGGGTTTGGGGCCCAGCTCTGCCACTTTCCAGATGAGTGTGTTTGGGCAAGTTCCTTAACCGGTACATACCTCAGTTTTCCCACGTGTAAGGTGGAGGTAATAATGGCGTGTTCCTAGGTTAGATGAAGTACATTGTTTCCTGTTATTACTGTCTAGTTTGGAAGGTAAATGGGATCTATATGATTATTTCAGCACTCTTTTGTGTGGTATTTTTACTTTTCACACTGACTTCATAGCTGTTGCTTTTAACTCTTACAAAAACCCTGTGGGATAAAAATGGAAGGCATCAATTCCAGCTAACAGGCGAGGAAACTGAGGCTCAACATCACAGGATCTGTAAGTGGCAGAGGTCAGACTTGAGCCCAGAGTTGGTGTTTTTTTTTTTTTTTCTTTAAGCCAGAGGTTCTCAACTGTACTCCTGCTAGAGTCACCTCCCCTTAGAGATTCCCCTTCCCCTCTCCAGGCAAGGCTGTCCCTGAAGCTCTTACTCCAGGGGCCTTTGCCTTCTCCCAGCATTTTCCAGCGACTCACATAGGCATCTTTACTTTTTTTAATGGAGCACTACAAGGGTCACTTACCCTTGGCTGTTTTCTGGTGGTCAGAGTGACTTCGTTCTACTCTGTCCCTGGGTCCTCTGTGCTCTGGAAGCACACCTGGAGCTGGGCATCCTGAGTGAGGGGTCCCACTGGGAGCATGGAATGGAGCAGAGTGGCACTGAGCCTGGACCCCCTGAGCATAGACAACATGGAACTGCAGAGGGACGGGGGCTACAAAGACTTTCAGCAGGGCCTGCAATGATCTCTGTCTCCAGTGCTTCAGTGAACCCAACCAGGAAGCTTCTGTGTCCTCACAGGACAGATAATGATGATGCCCCTTGCTCAAGCTTTCTCAGAGGGGAGCACAATAGGTTCTCCCATCTGGCCCCACTTCTTTCCTCAACTTGATTTTTCTACCTGTGGCCTCCCATGGCTCAGCAGGATCTATCTCTCTAGCCATCTCTCTATTCCTCCAGCAACAGACTTCTCGAGGTCATGGTATGGACCTTTGCCCACCTCCTTGATAGCCTCTACTCACTCTTCAATTTAAATGTCACTTCTTCAGGGAGCCTGTTGTTTCTCCCCAAAGTAATGGTCTCCTTGCCACCTCCATCCTGTACTTTTCCATCATACACTTATCACAGTTGTGATCATCTGCAGTCACAATTTTTTGCCATTATTTGCATCACATCTGCCCCTCCACCCCCAGACTGTAAGTTCCATGGGGCCCAGGACTGGATCCTCACTGCCTGGTACATAGTGATGCTCGATAAATATTACATGAAAATATTAAATATTCAATAATGCTACATGCAAGTGCTTTGGACAGTGAAAGTTGCTTTGCAAATGTGTTTCCATCTTGATTTTATTGCTATCCATGGGGTTACCAAACAATAAAAGAACTGTCTGTGGCAGCTGAGACTTCCAGAAGAATCAGGCAAAATGATTCGTAAGGAGAATTTATTGAAAATGGTCTGTAAGCTACACAATGTCTTGTGGTGTGGCTGGTCCTGAGGGAGGGGAGTTGAGAAGCGAGCCTGAGGATGTAACTTGTACTCAGTTTTGGTAAACAACCCAGATTCAGCATCTTGAGTTTGTCAGTGCGTTGATCTGAAAGCCTGGAGAAGAAAAAGAAATGAACACCCGAGGGAGGGGCGTGCAGTTGCTGTCCAGGTTTTCTTCTAAGCTGGTCTTCCTACTGTGTCATTTGAAGCCTTGCGTGTGTATGATGCCTGAGAGAGCACGTGCTGTTACCAAGATTTTACCGTCGGCTCAATCCCTTCTCTGCTCCCAGCTTCTTTTGGTGCCACTGAACTCTCACATCCCTAATGAGTTTATTCCTTTTTCCACACCTCATTCAGCCCCTTCCTGACCTCCCCATCTTCTGTCCTTTGCCACAGTTCCTGCCTGCTGTGCCATAGTAGTCTGTGAGCCAAGCCTGGTCTTCAGTGCTCAACCATTCATTCCACATATTCCTCTTAAGCCCCTGCTGTCATTCTAGAGAGCTGACCCATGGTTCCCCCAGCAAATCCCACCCTTCAGGGAAGGGCACCTTTATGACTCACTTCCCCCAAGCACCTCTTCCAAACACTTGCCACTCTCAAGTCCCTAGGCCCATTCCCACCCCTGCATCATCTTTTATTCATCGACTTTTTATTGAGCATATACTACATGCCAGAAACCATACATGGTTGGAGGTATAAGGGTAAATCTAGACACCATGCTTTTGCTCTTGGGATTCCCAGTATGACGGGAAGAAAGACCCAGAGAGAGACAGAGAGAGAGAGAGTCCTGTGAGATAAGCACTGTGCGTGTGTGCATTGTGCTCTGTGAACTGGAAGGATGTTAACTCTGAAGGTGTCAGGGTAACATTTCAGCACAACATGAGCACGGTTGCTCCAGGCAAACAGAGAGAACAGTGTCACGAGCAGGTGGACCTGCATGTGTGGAGAATGTGGTGAATCAGGGAAGATCACCCCATTCTGTGTGGCTGTGGTGTGGGGGCAGCCTCTGGAGAGTGGGGAAGACAGGTGCAGGCATGACCTTGGGGGCTGAGTGAGGAGCTTGCATGTGAGGAACCTGTGGGGCAGTGGAGAGCTATTCAAAAAAACTTTTTAACAGAATGAAATGAAGAGATATGTTTTAGGAATAATTGAGGAAAGGAGGACAGATTGCAGGGGATGCAGGAGGGCAGCAGAGAGAGCACTACAGGGTTTATTCTGAACATATTCATTGAGGGATGCCACAGATCCTACAGTGCTCTCTGCTGCAGGAGAGCAAAAGTGAATGGTTCTCACACCCAGCTGCTGCAGGGGACAAAAGCTAGAAGTAGCATATGTAGAATCTAGGTATTTAGCGATGTCCAGGACCTACCCTAAAGCAGTGTGGATGAAAGGGGACAGGCTGCAGCATCGCCACAACAAGGCTTTACCTCCCTGTTTTACTATAGCCTCACCCCTGCCCTCGCTATGTTTGCCCTAGGAGGTGGCCTCATAGTGGGAGGTCAGCAAGACTGTCCCAGGCCTTACTCCCAGCCACCTTTGCTGACAACTCAAAGGAAGGTAGAGGGAACCTTAGGTCCTTGGAGCCTGGGTGAGGGTAGAGTTGAAGCTGGGACTCTACGCCTCTCTGCAATTATGTCAAAGAAAAGACAAAATGATCCACAGGGTGAAAAGAGATCACTCTCAAAGTCGGCAATTTGTTTTGCTTTTTGTTTTATGTGAGAGAAACACTTGCCTTATAAAACTAAACCTAGGGATGGGGGTAGGCCCTGGGTGCCAATCCTCTGTCCCAATCCCAGTGATCTGACCCCCCAGGGGCTCAGTCCTGTGTGAGACCCACTTGAGTTGCTCTTCAGGCTTTCTGAGGCTAGGCCCCTTGAGGTGTCCTCAGACTCTGTCTACCCACTCCCACACTCGGGATCCTAATTTGCAATTCAGGCAGTTGAAACTGATTCAGAACGAAAAACAATTGACATCACTCCTTGAAAAAAGAAAATGATTTTGTCATTGGCAATATAATAAAGCCTAGTTCTAAAAGCAATCTGCCTCCCACCCAGAAGGTTTGCACTGGACAAGTGAGGGTTCTGTCCCCTCCTGCCACGCTCAGTGACAACATCCTCACTTGGTTTCCTCCAGGTAGGAAGTGACCAACACAGGAGAGGCAGCTCCTCCCGCCTATGCTGACCTGATCCAGCCCCACCTCTCCCTGTCCAGCCTTTACCTCTTCATGTGTATTCCGTAAGGAAGCTCTGTGCATGATGCGTATAAGTTGACCACCTTAAGTACTTTTCTGAGCCCCAAGTTGCTCTGGCCCATGCATTGGGTTAAAGGCAATATCTATCAAGTACTCTTCCTCCCAAAGAGTAGCTTGGAAGTAGGACTCTACATAAGCCTGTGGGGTGGCTGAGATCTTCCCCAGGCAGCCCCTGCCCAAACCCATTGACTCCCTCTTGTTCCTAGCACATAAGGACCCCAGGTCATAGCAAAAAGACAGAGCCTGGTTTCTGCTGGTTCTTGAGAACTCATGAAACCCTGAGGTTCATTTATCTGGAGTGTGTAGAGGCAAAGGAATGCTTTAGTGCGTCACCATCCAGCCCACTGCAGGCCAAATATCCAAGTGTGTTGGCTGGGGCCCCAGCACTGATCTGGGTTCCCAGTAAAATAACTACACTGTGCAGGTTAAATCCAGTTCCTGTCCTGGACTCCCAGTGCCTGGGAGAACTGTAGGTATCTTGGCTACTGGCAGGATTGCATTTGTCAAGCTAATGTGCTGCTGCTGTTGTCAAGGTTGCAGTATTTTCTGCATTGAGGACTATATCAAGTGTATGTCCAAGGCTCCCAGGCAGTGAGAATAGTCCGTCTCTGTGTCCCGAGTACTAATGACGGCCAAGCAACTCAAAAAGAAGGCAGGCAGCTGCCTCTGGGCTGGAGGTAAGGTCTTCACTCTTGACATCCTTCTGCCCATTGCCCCCCTTCCATTACCCCCTCCCTTTCTCTCTCCTCTTTTCCTCTCCCTAGCTCCTCCTGTTTGTCCCTGCTCCCCTAGCCTGGGCCTGCACCCTGGCTCGTATCATCAGGATCCTGAGTGTTTTGTTCCCCACTGATGCATGTGGGCATGAGACCGTCCACTTTCCTGTGATTTATTCACTGTCTTGGTTACACCTGAACAGAGGCATCTTTTGTACATGGCCTTAAGGGGGCTTGGCTCTCCAATCTCACACTAGAATGAATTGATGCTTTCCTCACCCAGCAAACACTGGCTGGGCCCCAGTGGAGGCCAAGTGCTGTACTAGGCACCAGCCCTGCACGTCCTCACCAGGACAGGGCTAATTCTCAGTCCCCTCCTGCCATTGCTCCCTGAGAGCAGCCTGGCTCCAGCTCTGTTCTAGTGAAGGGAGAGGATTCTGGTTTGGAATGCTGGTAGCCGCTGCCACATGGTCCATATGTGACTCTTTCTTTCCTGATAGAAAGTTATGACTTAATTATTTGAGGAGGAGGAGCTGGTTCTTTGCAGTTGGCCAATCCTGGCCTTGCACGGGCCTTTGCTGGCTGGGTCAGGTTCCCCTCCCTCACCTGATGGAGGATGCCCCGTAAGGTTAGCCTGAGGCCCAAGAAATGCCAAAATGGGTTGGGCCTGCTCCAAAAATAGGAGTGACCTTGGAGGAGTCCTTTCCCCTTTCTGGGTTTCAGTTGCCTGGGTTCCTGCTGTAATTAGTATTAACTGACTAATGCCTGAAGGCTGGATGGTCACCTTTTTCAGCATGAAATCAAACCAGCAAGGAACACAGGTGCTGCTGGGGAAACTGGGGTCCCCGTCGAGGCTCCTGTTCTTTGCCTCGTCTGAGAGCTTAGAGCGGGTTCCCTACTGCCCACCTCCCTGGATCCATGAGCTCCATTGCTTTCTTGTCCACTCCCCACCGAGGCGGTGGAGCCTCATGCCTTGTCATCTCCCTCCAGGGAGCTCTTCACCTGGAGGCTGACCAGTACTCTCCCTCTCTCACCACATGTACTGTGATCCGATGGCCTCCCACGGGCCCTGACCATCAAGACTAAGAGGGTTGTGGGTGTGTGGAATGCGCTATGGGCCTGCAGGGGATTCATTGTTCCTAGGAGATCAATGCGCTCCCTGGTATCTCTCCTGCTAGAGCAAGGAGCAAAGTGCAAAAGCCAGCGTACAACCACGTTTCCTCTCCAGCGCTCACGTCCCTACGATGTGATCTCTGTGGCATGTGGGTCTGACTCTCAGGGTTTCATAACATTTCCATGAAGGAGGCGCTCACAGAGGAGGGCAGCGGACACATGGTGGCAATCAGGAAATTAGAACCGAGCAAATTCATTGTAGATTCATTCCTTGATACCCCACACCCCAGGCTGGATGTCTTTGTGTGTCCTGGAAGAGAAGATAGAAATAATTTAGCCTGATGCTTTCCCTAGTCTCCATTCCCAACTGTCACACAAAAGAAACTCAAAACACATGTGCAGTGGTTTCACCTCTTCCCATGTGAAGGCCACCCTACTATTGGAGGCATGTCGAGACTTGCCCAAGGCAGGAGAAGGGGTCACACTTGCAGCCCCTACAGCCCACTTAATGTCACGATGGGTGCTGTTCACTTTGGTATAATTGGGTTGTGGTCATGACTGTACTTATTTTTGGAAGCACATCTGTATTGCCAGCCCAATTGTTCTTCTCTCATGAGTAAGTGGGCAGTGTGGTTATTCCCACTTCACAGAGACGAGACTTCTTGCTGGAGTGCTCACAGGCACCGGCAGGACCAGAATCCAGGCCTCCTGGCTCCCTGGCTTTCCTGGACTCTGACAGCCCCATATGGTCGAGGGCTTGTTGACCTGACCTGTCAAAATACGATTTCTGTCACCAGAAAACAGGGAGATGCAATCGCTGGGAGAGGGATCACTTTTTCTGCTTTAGGAATGATTTCTTGTTGCCTCTGAGCAAAACCCCTGCAAATGATTAGCCTCCCCGGGAATAGTAGGAGGTAGCCATGCACATGCGTCAGCTGGATAAGGAGCCGATGCGCCTGGGTAAGAGGCAAGCTAGGCTGGGTGGAAGAAAGTCAAGAACTCTATGAAATTTAAAGAGACTGAATCTAGGATTTAAATCAGATAAGACTTGTGAAATTCTCATGTCTGGTTGGTATCCCTTGGGGGATAGAAAGAAGTCAGTATTACAAATTTGAATTTGTAAACTATGGTCTGGAGTGTGGAGCTTCTGAGAATGCATTTGCACTGCTCAGATATTAATATTGATGTAGTAGGTTAGGAATTAGGTGCTGAGAATAGAGTGATGCACATGATGAGTTCCTGCCCTCACTGCACTTCCAGTCAAACATAGAACACAGCAGTTAAAACTGAAACAGAGAGAAAAGTGACATAAAAGGGCTAAGAGGGGGACACAGCCTGAACAGATAAGCTAGTCTGGGAAGGGAAAGGAGACATCAGGGAAGGCTTCCTGGAGGAAGGGACATTTAAACTTAGACCTAAAGGATTAATAAGAATTAGTGGCTGGGTGAATTACACCTGTAATCCCAGTACCTTGGGAGGTTGAGGCAGTAAGATTGCTTGAGCCTAGGAGTTCGAGAACAGCCTGGGTAACATGATGAAACCTATGTCTACAAAAGTTTAAACAAAGAAAAACCTAGCTGGACACGGTGGCATGCACCTGTAGTCCTGGCTACTCAGGAGGCTAAGGCAGGAGGATCTCTTAAGCCCAGGAGTTTGAGGCTGCACTGAGCTATGATCGAGCCTCGCACATCAGCCTGGGTGACAGAGCGAGACCCTAGTCTCAAAAAACAACAATAAAAAAGAACCAGGTGAAGAGAAGGGGGGCAGTTTCCCTAACAAAAGGAACAGGTTTTCCTGACAAAAGGAACAGCAAGTGTGAAGGCCCAGAGACAAGGGAAATGTGACATTATCTATGGGCTGAAAGATACCTTTTATGGCTAGTGAGTAGAGTTCAGCGAGACTGGAGATCAGAGGCTAGAGACAGTGAGAAAGGATGTCAGTTCCCAAGATGAGTAAAGGAAGCAAGGTAAATCCTTCTCCGAGAAACTGGGAAAATTAGAAAAACAGAAGCAAGCACTCAAGGATGCTCAAGAGTGCTCTGTAACAGGAAGCCCCATGGGAGATGACAGAGTTCGCTGGTGTTGGAAACATGCCTGATTTAGAACCCAGGCTCTACCTTCTAGGGTGTGATCTTAAGAAAGTATTTCAACTCTCTGCAAAATGGAAGGAAGCGGAGGAGAATGGGCACCTGCAGGGCACCTACTGTGCACCATGCACTGTGCTGAGTTGATTAATCTACTGAGAATAGTTCCACCTACCTCACAGTGTAACTAATGAAACTTCAACTTAAACATTGTTGAATGTGTATGACTATGCCCAGCACCCAGGAGGCCCTCAATAAAGGCTAGCTGAGTTGGACTGTGTGCCTGGGGAACAAGGCAGGGCTTGGTGCCAGAGACAAAGAAAGATCCTGTTAGCAATGGGAGCGTGAGGTCAGAGTCAAGGCCACCAATGCACATAGGCTCCGCCTGAGTGCCAGCTCCAGGTGCTTGGCAGAGGCTCTCAGGAGTGCTGTTTTAGAAGGACTTTGATTCTCCTGGCTCATCAGGAGAGAGTCATGACTGATTATCAATGTCTGCCATAGGCACAAAATGGAGTGAAGTAGTATATATGGCACACATCTGCCATTGCTGATCGAAAGCAAGATAATACAGACTCCTGTGGCTACAAGCCAAGGATCTTTTAAGCATCCCTGCCATGGGCTAACCCTGCAGGTAGAAAGTAAGTGGTCCCATTTATGGGTCCCAAAATTTGGCAGGAAAACTCAGGTCTGAACACTAAGCTGCCAGAGGACTTTCTGCATTCCTATGATTGCTTATTAAATGTGGGCTCACAGAGTTATTTCCCAATTCAGGGAAGGCACAGTGGCCTGCAGGCACCGTTCAATAAGTACTCAAGCCAGTGTGGGAGAATTAAAGATGCAGGCTCTGCCTCTCCTCTGAGAAGCTCAGACCTGGCTGGGATCACTTCCCTTCAGAACACAGCCCAAACAAAGTAAGCCCCAAATAGGGCCTCACCTTATTTAGCCACTGAAGTCATAATTGCACTGATTTAGATTTTGAAAGAGGCCACCATCTTCTGCTATCTCAGATCTCCTTCTTTAAAAAGAGAAGTTTCCCCTTGAGTCTACAAGGGTCAAATGTTGCAGGAGTCGTTTAAAATCAGAAGGATTTACACACCTGCTACACATGCCCCCTGGCACACTTGTGGACCAGAAGCTGGACTCAGCCTTCAGCCTAGGCAGGGGCCTCTGTGCAGCTGGTGCTATGCCCGCGGCCACCAGCTCCCAGACTTCCCACGCAGGGACCCAGATGCTCCCCTTCCCCAGCTTTGCTGATGTGGAGCTGGAGTTCCGACGAGGCAGCCGGAATTTCTCTCCGTGCTATTTTAGTATCGCTGAGAGGCATGGGAAGGCTTTGTTCTCCCTGGCTGGTTACGTAATTTTCAAAAGGAAAACAGAGCAAAGCCCGAACGCTCCTGGAGTTTGCTCTTTGGGGAGGAGGGAACTCCCCACCCAGCATCTGATGTTCCTTCTGCAAACTTCTCTTCCCTCCCTCAATTCTTTCCTCTAACCACTCCACCTCAGGGAGGTGAAGACAACAGGGTCCCCTCCTGTTTCTTTCTCAGCAGTGTCCCCACAGGCGTGTTCTTTAGAAAACTGTATAAGGGAAACACAACCCAGGGTGGGTGGCATCACTGCCTCCCAGGGACCTTAAGATGTTTACAGTCATCACAGGCTCACACGTCCCAGGGGGAGAAGGCTCACCTGAGGCCCATCATGGGCAGCAGAGCCTGTCAGTGGTTCCTCTGCTTGAGATGTATTTATTTTAGACTAAGCTGGGCTTTTGGCTCGGGTCGGTTGGTGTCCTGCTGGCTGGTGTGTGTGAAGGGTCATCCCAGGTCCTGGGCTGGGAGTGGTGCTGGCCATGAGAGAGGAACAGGCATAGGGACTGTAGCCCAAGGTTGGCATCATTGGCAGCACCATTAGGAGCAGCCATCTGCCCACATATCAGGGTTTCTGCAAAGGAAAATGAGTTCCTGAGCGTGCACAGGTCACTCCACACGAACCACTGCAGCCTGCACTCCTCTGGGGTGGAGGGAGCAGCGCTTAATTTCAAAAGCCGGAAGGCCAGGGAGAGTTGTTTTTCCTAATTCCTGGGGGTCCCCCTGCCGCCGCTGAGAGTAAGACCCAGCTGAGTCTCAGTGGTAAAGATCAGCGATTACACAGCAGTTCTTTACTCAGGACACATCTCTGGTCATTATGCTTTTGGGGGCCTGTGTGGCCTCCTCCCTTGAACCCCTGCTTTTAGCCCCTACTCACTCTGGAGGGACTTAAAAAACTTTCTTTTCTGGGCCTCAGGGATGCTTTTTAAATTTATCTTTCCATGTGGATTGTACTTTGTCATAACCAAAATCTTACTGCAAACATGGACCCATTCTTGTGTCCACTGATATTTATTTATTGAATCCCTCTCTATATGCCAGACACTGCCCTGGACCCTGGGTTACATCAGTGAAAACAGACAGGTAAGATTCCCCTCCTCCCCAGAGTTCTATCTGACTCTGGAATCTAATGAGATCCATGCCAGGTGAGACCCAGGACCCCAGACTCAAGGAGGACTTTTCAACGCCTCTTCTCTATTTTAGAAAGTCAAGAACTGCAGATCTCCAAGTCCTTCCTCTCCATTACTTAGCTATTGCTGTATAACAAATGTCCCAACATTTATTGGCTTAAAAACAGCATTTATTACCACGCAGCTCCTGCGAGTCAAGAATCTGGGCACAGTTTAGTTGGTGCCTCTGACTTGAGGTGTCCTGAGATGTCCATCAAGCTGTTGGCAGGGCGGTAGTCCACTCAGGGCTCAACTCAGGGAAGGGTTGCTTCCGAGCTCACTCACACGGTGGCCAGCAGGTCCATTTCTGAGAGCTCACAGGGATCCCCCCACAGGGCTGCCTCAAGAAGGAGCAGCAGCTTCCCCAAAAGTGAACAGGAGAGAGTGATTACCTCAGATGGAAGCTACAGGCTCTTTATAACCTGATCTCAGAAGTGGCATCCCATTCCTTTTGCCAAATTCTATTCTTTAGAAATGAGTCAGTGAGTCCAGCACCCACTTAAGCGGAGCAGATGACACAGGACCTGAAAACCAGGATCACTGGGGCATCTGGGAAGCTGCCTTCCACATCCTCCAGGAGCCTCTCTAATTGATGGGACTCACCCCACTTCCTGCTACACTTACAGTAGGGATCACACAGTTGACCCCTGAATGTTCCTGCATTGTTTCCATAATTACTGTTGTGGTTCCACTCCCCCAATATGAATATAAGCTTCTTGAGGTCAGAAGCCATGTGTTCTACCTCTTCTCACTTTCCATTTAGACCAACCATGTGCTGAGCAAGTTACTGTCAGATCGTCTCAGCCTCAAGTGAAAAAAAATGTAAAAGTCCAAAGCAAAAATGTCTTAAACAGCAGTAGGGCTTAACAGTCTCTCTTGGCAAGAAAGCTGGAGGTGGGTAGTTGCAGGCGTGGCTCAGCTCCTCAGCGATGCCAGCAAGGTCCCACGCTCCTCTGCCACCTCCCCACGTGGCCTCAAGACAGCTGCTGCAGCACCAACACCACTTCCTCTACAACTGCATCCACAAACAGAAAGTAGGGTTTCTTCTTGCTTGGGAAGGATACCTTTTCCCTTAGGACTCCCCAGCAGACTTTCCCTTACACTTGTTGACCAGAACAGGATCATATGATCACCCCTAAAGCAATCACTGCTGAGAGGGAATTGTATTACCACAGTTGGTTTAGATTCATGGTTCTCAACAGCGATGGGTTTGGAAGATGACATCGCCTTCTGGGACTCTGGGAAATGTGAGTCTGACCCAGGGACTAGGGAGAGCTATTGGCATTTAGTGGGTTGGGACCAGAGTTGTTAAACTTCCAGCAATAGTGTATGGTACAGTCCTATAAAACAGAGAGAACTGCAGAAGCTGAGGCCGGAGTCATTTGTAATCACCTGAGTGAGCTTGGAAGCAGATCTTCCTCCCTATTTGAGCCTTGAGATGACTGCAGCCCTGGCCGACAGCTTGACCTTGAGTCCGAGGCACCCAGCCCGAATGCCAACACCAATCCTGTTGAAAACTGCTGACTGAGACCTAGTGATTTTCACCCAGAGGTGTTTTTGTGCCTCCCTGACAGATGACAGTTGTCAGTGTTTGGAGACACTCTCAGTTGTCACAGCTTGGGGATGTGACTGGCATCTAGGAGGCTGAGGCAAGGGATGCTTCTGAGCATTCAGCCATGCACAGGATAGTCCCACTGCTAAGGATCACTTGGCTCAAGATGTTGACAGTGCTGAGGCTGAGAAACCCTGGTTTAGACCCATTGGGAGTCATTCCTGGGTGGGCTTAGCTGCCTGATGGCCGAACCAGACCTGGTTTCTTCGTGAGGAGGAAGCAGGAACGTTTCCTGGGTAGGTGGCCACAGTCAGTGTCAGCTACAGGCCGTGCTAGTCAGGATGCCTGCAAGTCAGCCAGCTCGTCCCAAAGATGCCCAGTCCCTGTGCCACAGGCTCCAGCATGGCTGAGGTTCACAGTTAAAGGTCAAGAACATGATGGAAGGTGGGGGTGTGGTTGTTTAAAATCAAGGGTTTTTTACTCCACTTTTAATATTATTTCAACATTCTATTTCTCAGTTGCTCTTTCCATAGAATGGGCTTACCGTGGCCTCCACACTGGGTTGAACACAGGCTGAAAAGGTGGCTGCCTCTTGCTTTAATTTGAGACATACCACAAGGTGTGCCTACCCCACATTTTTCCCTCACTGGGCCTGAAAACTCACACTGAGCCTAGATGGTTTGTGGTAAGAGTCACTCGCTGGGGCTGAGATCATATTATGGCAATTAGAGCGTGAGCGTTGGACTGGGACCGACCTGAGTTGACATTCCAGATTCTTCACCTGCCAGAGGGTGACTCTGGGGAAATCACTTCCCTGTTGGAGCTCCATGGAGAATGATATCAACCTCACAGGGGTGTTGCGAGACCCAACTGAAATAATCAGGTGAAGCGGTTGGCCTCTGGTAAACCCTCAGGACATGCAGTTCCACCATCTTCATCATGTCCTCTTTGCCGTCTCTCCAGAAGGCTTCTGTTAAAATGCAAGTGGGGTTGCGGGGTGAGGCACATCAGCCGTACCACAGAATTGCAGAACTAGAAGGGACCTTTAGGCCAGATTAGGTAGCTTTTGGAAAGCCGAGAGCTGGGTCCTGAGGGCATCAAATTTGCATATGAGCTGAACCAAGCCTCGCCTCCTAGGGTAGCTCCCTAGGAAGCCAGGCCTGGGATAGTGTCGCCAGGAGGGGCAACAGGAAGACTGAGTCCAAGAGGAAGGAGACAGTGCAGTGCAGGAGGAGCCAGAAAGGGGCCGGGTCCCAACACACTTCAGGGCCTGCTTGTGAATGAGCTAGAGGATGTTCCCATGGAGTCTAGAGCAGAGGTCCACGAACTGCAGCCCACAAGCCTAATCTGGCCCAGCACCTATTTTTGTAAATAAAGTTTTATTGAAATGCAGCCATGCTCATTTGTTCAGGTATATTGTCTGTGGCTGCTTTTGTGCTATGAAGGCAGAATTAAGTTGTGTTGAGTGGTTTCAACAGAGGCTGTATGTCCTACAAACATGAAAATATTTGTTATCTGGCTCCTTGTAGAAAAAGTTTGCCAATCCCTGGTATAGAGGGCTCCATTCACATAGACCACAGTGACTCATTAGGATCATGAGCCCTGGAGTCAGACTGACTGCGATGTGAATGGTGCCACCTAGAACTGTGCAGTGCATAGCCTGCTCAGCTGCAAACAGCGGCTCCACAGGAGAAGGGCTTCCTGTGAGTTTCAGAGTGTTCAGGAGAGGGGAAGAAAGCAGCGTCTGTGAAATGTCAGCACCTTGCTGGGGAGATAGTTCCTGTGGAAAGTTGACAGCATGAGGTTTGGGAGGATCTGAGCAGACGGGGAGGTAAGTCTAAATTTAGATTTTCCAAAGCCGATTTGTAAACCAAAGCCCCAGGAATCCCAGAAAGGGACAGTTGGCACACACCATCTCATCTCTGGTTTGCCTCCCATGTTAAAAGGCTGGATGAGTGAGAGAATAATTAATTGGCCTCAACTAAGCTGTTGCCTGAGAGTCAGTGAGAAAGCAGTTGAGAGCTGAAACTCCATTGTTCAGAGTCCTGAGGGTAGAAATTTCTATTCCTGTGTTTTATTACGATGCCCAGCCATGGAATCATGGGGACCTTGGCTGCCCTTGCGAGAGTTCCATGCATTCCTCTTGCTGGGTGTCATTCAAGCAGGATTGAACGAGTGACATTTCCATCTCAGACAGTGAATGCCACCTCCCTGGGTTTGAAATCACACCTGTGATTCAGAGCAGCTCTGAACCACCACCTTTGAGTTGAGAATGGTTGGGCTTTGCCCTGAGAAGCTGCACCACACCAAGAGCTGCCATAACCACTCCCCTGCCTAGGTGGACACATCCAGATGCCAGTCTGCTTCTCCCCAGGGCCGATGGGCCCACCCCTCTCAGCATATCATGTAAGAAATGGACCACTAACCTGAGACTTCTTAGGTGGTGGATGCCTTGTAATCAGCCTACCTAGGGAGAAAGGCAAAGGGCTTACAATGCAAATTACAGAGGAATTGGAAAGAATTCCTCTGTAAAGAAACAGAGGAAAGAAAGAAAGAGAAAATGAAGAGGCTTGAGAAGAGAGGCATAATAATAAACTCAAATGGGAACAGAGAAATGGTCAGACAAGAGGCTGCCTGATTAGAGCACTGAAACTCTAAGAGAGGCAGCATCTAAGCAGAAGATGTTACTAAAAGGATTGAAGTTCAGAAATATTAGTTGGTCTGAGTGGTTAGGGCTTGTTGTGAGATGTGCCCTTTGAACAATTTCCATGGCAAGTATCACAAGGGACAGTGACCACCTAGGAAACGTGGGCATCACCACTGTGTAGACATAATGAATGGTACTCAGCTCCTTCCAGTCCACGGATATTTTCTATGCTCTAGTTTGTGCCCTGTAAGCTACTTGTGAAGCTTACAGTCTAGTTGGGAGATGGACATGTACAAAAAGTTAAATAACAGCCCAGGCTAATGTATGATAAATGCCAAACACAGCATACACATGAGTGCCACAGGAGTTTAGAAAAGGGAGACATGTCATTGAGAACCAGGATGGATGCTTTAGGAAAGAAGTGAGACTTTGGATTCTGAATGATAGGATTTCAACAAATGGGGGTGGTGGGGAAGCAGGAGAATATTTCAGGAACTGGGAAGATACAAGCAAAGAAGCCAGGCAGGAAAGAGTCTATTTAGCGGCCCACAGGAAAGGTGGGATGGCTGGAATCGAGGCTTGCCACGTTGACATGGTACCTGGCCCCTAAAGCTGACAGCATGTTGGGAAGACCACTGAAAAAGAGACACACACACGGGATACAGTCCCTCCCATGCATTAGAGGGAAAGAGTTTTAAAAATAAATAAAGCACCTCTTAATTATTCGCTGATTATCTGCATTGCAGCTGATCTCAAGCAAACCCTGCATTCAGCTTGTGTGTGATGTCATTCCCTCTCTGCTTAGGTGCTCATTCCTCTCTCTGTTTACAACCCAGCAGGAGCTGGAGAGGAAGAAGGCTTAAGCATGTCTCTTCCTAAAAAAATAATAATATGCAATTGCCTCTTTTTGCTATGCCCTTGGGAGTCAGACCAGGCTTGTGGGGAGAAAGAGAAGCTTCAATGTAGTTGCCATTATGTGACTTGGGCAGCAGGAGTCAAGGAGGGAGAGAATGGGGAGCTGTGGAGGCTCTTTGATTCCCCTGAGTTAGGTATCTGGTCAACTTCGCTAGCACAGGCCATAGAATCTGGTTCACTGGGTGCTCCCAGCACTGTCTCTTAGTGGCTGGGCATCCTCAAACAGAGTAAATGGTATTCATTTATCCATTCATCAGATGGATATTGACCCTATCTATGCTGAAAGCACTAAGCTGGTGCTCTCCAAGCCTTGGTGTCCTCACCTGTAAAGTGAGAACTGGAATCAGAATCGATGTTTCTCAGTGGAAGTGCTGTTGGCATTTAGGGGTGGAGGGGTGGATGTCAGTGGATGTGCTCTGGGCATTTGGGCGTGGAGGTGGGAATGCTCAGTAGAATGGTTAGCAAATCCGGCCCTGCCGGTTAAATACCAGTAGTGACTCCCAGTCAAATAAGGTGAGGAGGGCAGTACCGTCTCCAGATAAGGACCATGGGCCTTGTTTTTTTAGATTTCTTCCCAATCTGAAATTCTGTAAGTCTATGGTTGTTTTGTTCCTGGACCCAGTAAAAACATGCAGAACAGAATTACCAAAGATCTGACAAATTATCAGAATCTTGAGTACATCTTATTCAAATGTAAGGGAATGTTTAACTAAACAGCAACAATAGGTAACATCTGTTAAGCAATTACTATGTTCTAGACCCTTGGCAAATTTCTTTCATTAGAAGTCTTTACAGAGGATCTGATTGTTTACTATTTCAGATCATCTGTGTCCCCTAATTTGCCCCCTTAATTTCAGAGCATTGAGTTGACTATCGTTTTTGCTTCATTTATCTTTGCAGAGTTGTGCAAAGTTCAGATAGGGAAGGGTCTCTACAGGAGGCTCTGCAATATGAGAATAAAGCAGCAGTCTGCCAGGTTCACTCCTTTGTGTTGGATACAGTGTTCTTTCTTTGTGTGTCCGTGGTCTTTATGAACTTAGAAAACCTGCCAGTCTCTTAGACGCTATATTACCTTACTTCAGAGATCTGAATTTACATTTCTAGTTTTGCAGGGTTTTTTCTCCCCACTTAGTTCCTATACCTGTAATTTGAGTCAACAGCCACCAGAGGGCAGGGACAGTGAGGTTTAGATTTGACCCATTGCTTTCAAGAGTGAGGTCACATCGTCAAAAAGAATACAGCTCACCATGCCAGTCTTGATATAGCACTGGGAACTCTGCACCCTGGTTTCTGGGCAAAGAGAGTCCTTTTATTATGGGTGGCAACATTATTTCCTTGTAATTTGGTACATGGGCTTCTTCAACCTACGTGGAAAGCAAGAGATACAAATGTCATTACATCAGTCCCTGTGAAAGCCTCTTAAAATGTTCAAAGACATTTGTAAAAGAAGGAAGAAAAGGAACCCAAGTGCAAAAACACGAGTATCGATCCTTTGTTTTCTGTCTGCAACTCGTTACTTTTTACTCTCACCCTTCCTAGCTAGCGCTGATGTGTGTGTTTGGAGAGCATAAAACAAATTAATTTTGCAAAGGTCAGAAGGGATAATTCTCCCACATAATTTGCACATGGTAACCTTGGGGGAGCAGGCACTGACATGAGGCACAGCATCTGATGGTCTTATCAAATCAATCCATCTTCTCTCTCTTCCAGGGGAGTGCTACGCACAGCAGGAGGGTGGCTGGGCAGTGCAAAGCCCGGAATCCCCTGAGCAAGCAGTGTTTCAGCTGGCTGGACAGATCAAATAACACTTGGGCTGGTTAACAAAAGACGCAAGTGGGAAGGTGTTGGAAGCCAGAGTGTGGAAATTTACCCAACGTTATTTCTTTAACAGGGAAGGAGACTTGGTCTGAAAGATGCCACATTCCTGCAGCCTCTCTGGGTGCAGTGGAATACAGTCTTGGGCTAGGTGGCGTGGATGAGCTGGCCAAAGAGGATGCTGCCCACATCCAAAGGCTCCAGAGGATCCTGGCCTGGCAGCTGAGCTCCCCTGCATTTGGAACCTCAGGCGTAACTTGGTGTAGAGCTCATGAAAGGTGCTTGTGTTTCTCCAGCTTGAGTTTCTCCAGCTTTTTTCACCAGTGCTCACCAGACTGGCTCAGGTTTTGGAATCTAAGGTGAGCTGGTAGAAACGGGAGAGGTAGAAAGAAGCCCCTGGATGCCTCCAGAATTCATTGATGGGATCCCTGCATACTGCTTGGAACACACAGAGAGGCTGTGACACAGCTGAGCTTTGGAGCATCTTAAGGAGCCACGCTCAGCAAACAACTCTTGCATTTCAGCCAGAAAGAGCCTCTTGTAACAAAGTATTCAAAGGGGAGAGTTTCTGCATCCTTTACTTTGCAGTCCACTATGGTAGAAAACTTGACATTCCATAGATAATGATACTGGGTTTTCTTTCCAAGATGCCGGATTTAAAAGAAATATGAGCCATTCTAAGCTTTAAGGAGGGTTCAGGAAACACAGGAATTAGTAGACAGCCCTCCCAATGCAGGTTAAGAAAACAGCCTGCGCCCCCAACTAGCGCAGCTCAGCGAGCATGGCCATATGCCATTCTCGTCTCCAGAGAGCTGGTGGCAGTGACCTCACTGGGAGAAGACGCATCCCTCAGCCGTGGGACTTGACAGAATGAGGTGTGCGAGGGAGGCCACTAGCCGAGACTTGGCCTTTCCTGACTGCCCCTGTGTTACCTGGGCAGCTCCAGATCACTGAGCCCACAATGGCTGAGAAGGGTGACTGCATCGCCAGTGTCTACGGGTATGACCTCGGTGGGCGCTTTGTTGACTTCCAACCCCTGGGCTTCGGTGTCAATGGTTTGGTGCTGTCGGCCGTGGACAGCCGGGCCTGCCGGAAGGTCGCCGTGAAGAAGATTGCCCTGAGCGATGCCCGCAGCATGAAGCACGCGCTCCGAGAGATCAAGATCATTCGGCGCCTGGACCACGACAACATCGTCAAAGTGTATGAGGTGCTCGGGCCCAAGGGAACTGACCTGCAGGGTGAGCTGTTCAAGTTCAGCGTGGCCTACATCGTCCAGGAGTACATGGAGACTGACCTGGCACGCCTGCTGGAGCAGGGCACGCTGGCAGAAGAGCATGCCAAGCTGTTCATGTACCAGCTGCTCCGCGGGCTCAAGTACATCCACTCCGCCAACGTGCTGCACAGGGACCTGAAGCCCGCCAACATCTTCATCAGCACAGAGGACCTCGTGCTCAAGATTGGGGATTTCGGGCTGGCAAGGATCGTTGATCAGCATTACTCCCACAAGGTATGTCTGGCTGGAATGGCGGATATCAGTGGTCCGCAGAATCCCTAAGAATATTTGCAGCACTCTCAAGCTATTCCTAGCTCCATGGTAGTCAGAGGACTAGAGTTAGTAATTAGGGGAGGCTGGAGGGTGCTAGGAAGATCATTAGCCTGAAAAGTTGTTGGAGGCGTGGAGGGAGATCTGGTTCTTGGTCTTGGCTCTGCTATGTGGCTTTGATCACTCTGAGCTGTGCCAGCAGAAGCTGGACTAGACGATCTCTAAAATTTCTTCCAGCTCTAAATTCTATGGCTTGAAAACTATGTGGTTGGTGAATTTGCCTCTAGCATCTTCTTAGCCCTGCTGTCCACTTAGCCATGTCCTTCCTGTGTGCTCAGGACACACCCTGAGGCTTCCCACCCTGTGAGCCTCTGCTCTGGTTGGTCTCACCTCCCTCATCCCATCCAGGCTGACCAATTTGGTGTCCATTTCTCTCAGTCAGTGGACAGCAGGCACAAATGGTTGATCTGATGAGCTAATCCTTCACTGTACCTTGTCCAGCTAATGACTCTGTCCTCCCAGGTCCCATGATGCTCTTGCCTCTCAGTGTGATGTGAAAGCCATGGGTGGCAGACAGTACTATTGAGATTCCCCGTGGTGGGTGCTAAATGCTCCACCAACTGCAGGGATCAGAGCTGACCTGGCCACTCTGCTGGAGACAAATGTCACACTGAGTTGTTCTCAAGGGCCCAGACCTCCTCTTACCTGATCCATTCCTCTCTTCAGAAGCTGGGAGTCCTCTGACATTCCCTTCCTTCCCCTGCCCCAGGTTCCTGCCACTTTAGGGGTGCCTCTGAGCCCCTCAGCATGAGCATGTTGCCAGGTACCCTGCAACAGAGCTGGGGGCTGGGTGTGGCTTCCACCCTCCTGCCCAAACCTTGATGCTACAAAAAATGTTATTAGAATAAAACATCTCCTTGGGAGTAGGTGTGCAGTAGTCTGTTATCATCCAAGGGGCTGGGGTGGGTCATGAAAGGGGAGGGTGGTTTTGACCTTGAACGTGCTTTGGCTGTCTCCCTGAGCCCCATTCCTCTGCCCTCCTTTAGCACCCCCACATAGAAGGGCACTGATCTGCCTTCTACAGCTTCAGTGGAGGGCGTCACAGGGGGCAGGGAGCAGGGCTCCCCGTCCTACCCTCCCTGGCTGGAACTTGGGCTCCAGCCCAGGTTTCAGACCCCAAATCAGCCTAGCTGGCTCTGGCTCCTTGGTGCCACAAATTACTTAGTGACCTTAACCATGAGCCTGCCCTCTGCCCCATTCCTGCAGCCAAGCCATCTGTCAAAACTGACAGCCAACTCTGTAGGAAGGAATGTCCATGGGCTGGGGCCGGGGGAGGCAGGGAGAAACAGTGCCCTTGTATCTCTTTCTAATACCCTGAACTGCTTCTTTTTTTCTCTTTCTTCTAAGGAGCAATGACTCCAAACCACCAAACCAAAGGTTTTAATCCAAATCTGTTCTTACTTGGTAAAAGACCTAGAAAATCCGCAAGACTTTTATATGTGGGATGCACAAAAACTACCTTCTGAATTGGAATAAACCGGTACATTTGAGTATCATATGATGAAAGGACCTGATTAAGTGAGCTGCAACAAAGAAAGAGCTTAAGACAGCACATAGTAGGGCTTTAGGAAGGTCCAGGAAGATGGCTTATTGTGGCGTAAACTGGCTATCGTAATAATTCTTTGGGGGTGACATGGTGTGAGCAAAGGACCCTTTAGGAGGAGTCAGAGGTCCAGGTTCCTTCTAACAGTGCTAGCTTGGACGTAGTCACTTACCCCCTGGGAGCCTCAGTTTCCCCTCTTTGACAGGGATAATAATTGTGCTCTATCTGCTCCTCTGGCTTATGGTTAAGAATCAAAATGGTCCATGAATGTAAAATTCCTTGGAAAGCAGTTAGGACTGCATCCATTCATTTAATTGGTATTTGCTGAGCCAAACCCAAGCTCAGTGCTGGGAGCTGGAGAGACCAGGCTCACACGATCCCCTCAGCAACCCTGAGGGCTGGGCTCAGTGTTATCCTGTCACTTGGGACTGGAAGCCACTTCCCTGGTTGAGACTTTCATTTCCCCAATGCAGAGGAATTTCAATGTTCTGACTTGCTCTTATCGGGTTCTCCTTAATAAAATTCGCTGTGGGAGGTTAAAGAAATCACTGGAGGCAGTTACGAGCCCAGTAGGCACTCACATCATCCCTGCACCCCCGTGTTCGGCAGATGCCACCCACCCCTACCCCACCTCCTCCCTCATACACTTTCTGCTTTTAGCTTTCTGCCCTCTCTTCCCACAGTGATGATGAAAGGCTTTATATTTGGTGCTTTTATTTATCCAATGTGCATTTAAATCAGTTCTCGTTTAATCCCCATAATGCTGTGAAGCGCTTAGGGCAAATGGTTCATTTTAAAATAGAGAGAAACGGCTTTCTCAAGCTTACACAGCTGATATGGCCAAAGGACACAGGGACTGAGGCCTCTTCCTGTCCTGGTGGAAGGTCTCTCTGAGCGCTGTCTCCTTCATGAAGTCTTTCCGGATTCTGGGTTGGAATTAATCATTCCTTTCTCTGAATTCCTATGGCACTTTCCCCATCCCATCATGGGCATCTTCTAACATTCATCACTCTCTGCTCTGTCCTAGGAGTATTTGAGTCTGTCTCTTTGTACTCTCCCAAGCTGAGAGTCCCTTGGCCCCTTGAAAGCTGTCTCTCCCTCTTTATGGTTCCCCTCCATGGATTCTGATCACTGTACCTAAGACATGGCCCTCAATCGATTTTGTTGACTGTATTGAACAGATGGAAGAATAGTCATCTACTAGCACATTGCAGAAAGGGATCTGTTGGGTTCATTGATTCTGTGTGGTTGGAAGTGTTGACTCTCAGAAAAAGAGCACATACTTCTTCCAGACAGTAGGTTGGTTGTGGTCAGATGTGTACATCTGGGACATGCATCTGCTCTCTCCAGTGTGCTTGGAGGATGCTGTCTACACACAAACTTCTCGAAACTTAATCCCTTCTAAAGTTTTATGGATCTCCACTCCCTTTGAAGAAGACCATGCTCACCTGGGCTGCAGCGAGTGCCTTTGTGTGGGTCACAGAAAAACGCCCCTTTTCCCTGGCTGAGACAGCCCAGGGCCAGCGATAGGCTTAGTGATCCAACTGGAGCATTGTTTGGAAAAACTCTCAGAACATTTTTCCTCTGCTCTCATACCACAACGACATACCCAGAAGGCTTCTCTGACCTCAAAACCGTGGGGATTTCTCCCCACCAGCAAGCTAGCAACCAGTTCTTCAGTGGACACCAGCTGGGTGTCCCCCAATTCAATTCCAACACTATTTACCTGGAGATAGCGTCAGATCCCACATGTTGAGGGACACAAGACTGCCCCCTCCTTCCCACCAGTCATATTAATAAGTCTGTGCCTCCGGAACTTCTGATGGACTAGCTTCAAGTTTGGGTTCCCATGATCCCCTCTTTGAGTTTAATTAATTTGCTAGAGGAGCTCACAGAACTCAGCGAAACACCTATTTACATTTACTGTAAGGATTAGGGTTAGGTTCATGTAACACTTCCTTACATTTATTATGACGGACATTTTCAAGGATACAAATAAACGGCCAGGTGAAAAGGTATACAGGGTATAGTCCAGAAAGGTCCTGAGCACAGGAGCATCTGTCCGCAGGGAGTGGGGGGCGCACCACCCTCTTGGCACATGGATGAATTCTTATTCGCCCACCCAGCAGTATGCAGCAGCCTGGTCCTCATGCCTCTCATCTTTCTCGTGGGTAGACAGTATGTCTCATTTGCTTCCACATCCCCTCCTCTAGTGCAGGGCCTGACACTGGGCACATGCCCATTAGGTTCATTTAGTGAAGGAGATACCAAAGGAAATGGCCTTCTCTTCTCTAATGAGCAACTGGCCACATTGAGGTTTCAAGTTGCAGTCAGGATGCATGCTGGGTGTGTGCCCCCCTACTGCAGCACCCCTGGGGGTCTTGGTCTTTGCAAGGTCTAGGGGCCATGTAGAGGCTCCTGCAGCCCACACTTGGGGAGATGGTCTGGATGGCAATGGAGGATGTTCCCTTTCAACAGGGGCAGTCTGGAAAACACTGCCTCTGTGTTATTCTCGCTAAACTCGCCAACTGTATGACCTTGGGCAAGTCCTTTTGCTCATGTAGTTTATCCCTAGAATAGATCTGTAAAAAGACCTCACACCCATGTTGTCCATCCCTGGCCTTTCACAGATGACAAAACTGGAAGGGAAGGAGCCTCGCTCAAGGTCACGCAATGAGCGGCTGAGCCTGGGTTTTGACTCCATGTCCGCTGTTTTCTCAGAGCTTCATTTCCCAATTGTCTTTTCTGCCAAATCAGGAGAGTCAGGCCATTCTGCTTATTTCATAGGATTCCTGTTAGAGTCAAATGAAAAAGCGTGGCTGTCAAAGTGCATTCAGATGTACGCAGGGCTAAATCACTAACCAAACTTTGCCCAAAGAGATGCCACGGCAATGCCAGGCAGACACCAGCTGTCAGTTTCCCCTTCACTGAGATATGGACCCCACTCCTGACCCAGTGGCCTTGGGGTGAGTCTTGCAATCCCACCTGAGGGTGGCTTCTCAGCCCGTGGTCCTGTGACAAGCCCTTTCTACTGCCTCCTCTGCAGGCCCGCTAATTTGAGTTCTTCGTTGTTTGTGTTGAGAAGAGGTGGCTGAAGGATTGGAGCGTGCTTTCCTCTGAATTTATCCTATTAGGAAGTAGACGATCTCAAAAGAGAAAAAAAAATGTCATTAAGACTTCACTGAGCACTGTATAAGGCTTAAGAAGGGTCAGGAACCACCTCAAGGGTGTGCAGAGGTCCTGAGGAGCACGATGACAGCTTGAATCACGGTGAGAGTGCGTCGCTCCAGGAAGGGCCACCTCTCCTCCTACCATAGAGTACTCACTGGGGCTGCCGGGGGACCACCCACTACCCTTGCTTGTAGCACTTATTTTACCCTGGGCTCACTAAACCTGCTCATCTCCACTACAACATTCAAGAACTGTCAAAGTCCTGATCCAGTAACCTTCTATGACCAGCGTGCATCATGGCATTTATAGTAAAGCTAGCCCTCTACGGCTCACACCTCTGACTGCCAAAGGCACATATAGAGGCCCCATTGCCGGGTCTATCATTCTTACAGCAGTACTTCTAAAATTAGGTGGGTATGGTATAATACAAGTTACTTTAATTCTAATCCCTGGCAGAATTTATAGCATATCCATTCCTCATTCTATCTCTCTAAGGGATAATCGTAACAAGTTCTATTTGCTTCTGACAGACTGCCCTAAAATCACTCATTGCAGCCGGGCGCAGTGGCTCACGCCTGTAATCCCAGCACTTTTGGGAGGCCGAGGCAGATGGATCACGAGGTCAGGAGATCGAGACCATCCTGGCTAACATGGTGAAACCCCATCTCTACTAAAAATACAAAAAATTAGCCGGGCGTGCTGGCGGGCGCCTGTAGTCCCAGCTACTCGGGAGGCTGAGGCAGGAGAATGGCGTGAACCTGGGAGGCAGAGCTTGCAGTGAGCCGAGATCATGCCACTGCACTCCAGCCTGGGCTACAGAGTGAGACTCCATCTCAAAAAAAAAAAAAAATCACTCATTGCCTATTCTTTCATAAGCCACATGGCGCTTGTCTTTCACATATCCGCCTTTCAAAGTGGCAATAAGCAGAAAATACCCAAGAAGGAAAGGAAGAGGAAGGGACCCATCAGAATTTGGGCAAAGGCTCTTGTGTTTTGGTGGATCATTCAAGCAAGTCTGTTTCCCGCGGGGCTGGCCTGCCTTTGAGCCTTTCTGCTTCATAGCCCTCTGTCTTCTTTCTTCATTCACGATCAGACTGCTTCCATGCTTTGCCTCCATATCTCATTAGGATGCCTTAAAAATTAACTAGCAGGCTGGGTGTGGTGGCTCATGCCTGTAATCCCAGCACTCTGGGAAGCCGAGGCGGGCAGATCACTTGAGGTTAGGAGTTTGAGACCAGCCTGGCCAACATGGCGAAACCCTGTCTCTACTAAAAATATAAAAATTAGCCAGGCGTGGTGGTGTGTGCCTGTAGTTCCAGCTACTGAGGAGGCTGAGGTAGGAGAATCACTTGAACTTGGGAGGTGGAGGTTGCAGTGAGCCAAGATCACACCACTGCACTCCAGTCTGGGCAACAGAGTGAGACTCCGTCTCAAAAAAAAAAATCAACTAGCATAGTGGTTCTCAAAGTGAGGCCCCACACCAGCAGCCTCAGCTTCACCTAGGAACTTATTAGAGATACAGATTCCCAGCTTCCATCTCAAACAACAGCCCTGAGGGTGAGGCCCAGCAATCTGTGTTTTCACAAGCCTCCAAGGGATTCTGATGCTCCCGAACTTTTAAGAACCATTGACCCAAAGAAATGGGATCGCTTATCTCAGGACAGAAAGCTGATGCTCCTGATGTGTTTGCTGACGCTTGGAGCTGTGGCTCTCAAACTTCAGCACAATGAAGGAGACTAAGAATGCCTCCCAGAGAACACAGGTGTGTCTGAAGCAGGTGCCTTAACTAGAAGGGCTGCTAACGGTGGGAATCTCAGGCGCTGTGACAGGGAGTCATGTGGATTGTTTTAAGCAGGATGACTTTGGAGGGCCTCACTCGCATCACCTTGGAAACTGCCTGCTCCCCCATGGCACGAGTTTACTGGAAAGCTATACACACCAGGGACCTAAACCCATAGGAGGACTGTTTCTGTTTAGGTTTGGTTTTTTACAATTAGGTGATACAAACAATAATTTTGGAAAACATAGACTTTTCATTCTGGTGTGAACTACTTCACTAGATGTCATTTAAAAGCAAAAACACTGGTTTCACAGTTCAGCAAGATTGAATGTCTGATTGAGGGCTCAGCAAATTACTGTAGTTTGCTAAGTTTGTGGTTCGATTTGAGGTCCCAAAGGAGGAAAAGAGGTACATGATGTCGAACACATGCAGCCAGCTTCCAGTGGCTTTGCATGGGAGCTCTGGTTGGCGGAGTTTACATGGGTTTAATCATGCTGAGGCCAGATGCAGTGGCTCATGTCTACAGTCCCGGAGCTTTGGGAGGCCAAGGCAGGAGGACTGCTTAAGGCAAGGAGTTTGAGACCAGCCTGGGCAATAGCGAGACCCCCATGTCTACAACAAATAAGAAAAAATTAGTCAGGTATAGTGGTGTACACCTATAGTCCCAGCCACTCAGGAGGCTGAGATGGGAGGATCACTTGAGCCCAAGAGTTCAAGGCTGCAGTGAGCTACGATTGTACCGTTGCACTTCACCCTGGGCCACAGAGTGAGACCCTGACTCAAAAATAAATAAAAAATCATGTTGATCAACTTCATTTCCTCCCTCTCCTGGGCACTCTGTCTTCCTT
Source organism: Nomascus leucogenys (assembly GCF_006542625.1). NCBI lineage: Eukaryota > Metazoa > Chordata > Mammalia > Primates > Hylobatidae > Nomascus > Nomascus leucogenys. Next base: position 29,039,802 of record NC_044384.1, on the reverse strand, counting down.
TGATGGCTTTTCAGGCTGAGATAACCTCCCCCTCTCTGCCTGAGAAAAACACACAGAAAGCTCTCCTAAAGCACAAATTCTCTCCGAGCTGAAACTAGGAGGAGAAATATTCAATCTGTGACTGAAATGGGGTCTCTGCCAGTGATCAAGAGAGTGCCCTTTTAGTGTCTGTGTGTTTATATTCAGGTCTCCACAGTGCAGATGGCAACCCACAGGGTGCAGGGAGTGGGGAAGGACTTTCCCAGGACCCCAGAGTAGGAACGGGGTCCACAGGGCTGGTGCTGGGAGCAGAACCCAGTCATCCACGGAGGCTGGATTTCATGGGAAAATGAGCTTGTGGAAGGGCACTTTCTGAGGGCTCAGCTAGCAGGAAAGGTCACTTTCTTCTGAAGCCACTAAGCATGTTATTCCAAATCAGTGGAGCTGAAAAGATTTATTTAAAAGGCTATGAAATATCCCTTTTTTAAAGGGAAAAATATGATCAAGGGGATTAGGATGGAGGCTGTACTTGAGAGTCAGGTGTCCCTGAACACCCAGGCAGACTTGGAAAGCTCATTGTGTTGGCATTCAGTGCCTCCCTGTCCCCTTCCCATGGCAGAAGAGGACCCCAGGAAGAGGCTCTTCCCTCTGTCCCTGGGCCTCCAGGGTCCTCTTCTACCCACTCTCAGAAGAACACCACACCCAGGCCACCCTTCCGGGAAGCAACCCCACTGAGCTTGGGGTGATATTATAAATCTTTAAACACAAGCCTGGCCTGGGAGATGACCAGTCAGAAAGGAAGCCAGCCAGCGTCCTGAAGCAGGGTCCTAGAGGCACCCTGCTTGCCACCAGTTCACCCTTTATTGCTGGATCAAGGGGAGGAGCAAGGGAGTCAGGGGCTTGGAGTAGTGGCTATTTACCAGTCAGCTTGCAGTATTTCATTATTCAGCAACTGGCCCAGATATCTCAGTGCACATCAGCCACGCTGTGCCACTTCCCTCGTACCAAAGTTCCCCCTTTCCAAAGTGCCTGTGGGTCTGGCTGTCCACTAGGGGTGAGCAGTTGATTAAATGGCTCAAAGGGCTGGGCGTAGTGGCTCATGCCTGTAATCCCAACACTTTGGGAGGCCGAGGCAGGTGGATCATTTGATGTCAGGAGTTCAAGGCCAGCCTGGCCAACATGGTGAAACCCCATCTTTACTAAAAATACAAAAATTAGCCTGGTGTGGCAGCAGATGCCTGTAATCCCAGCTACGTGGGAGGCTGAGCGAGGAGAATCTCTTGAACCTGGGAGGCGGAGGTTGCCGTGAGCCGAGATTGCACCACTTCACTTCGGCCTAGGCGAAAGAGTGAAACTCTGCCTCAAAAAAATAAATAAAATAAGTAAATGCCTCAAAGGGACCAATAGCCCCCTCTTCGGAAGCCCAGCCTGCTCACTCACCTGGTACTCCCCTCACCACGAGAGCTGCCACCTCCTGTGGCAAGTGCCAAAGCCCCTGAAGAATTCAACAGGCAGGAAGTCTGCAGCCCTCTAGGGATGCTGGAGTGGAGCTAGTGTTTCATGCAGTGCAGGCTTGCTGGTGACAAATCCTTTGTTTACCTAGAAAGTATATTTTTTATTCTCATGTTTAAAGTTTATTTTCCCTGGGTGTAAAATGCTGAATTGGCCGGACACGGTGGCTCATGCCTGTAATCCCAGCACTTTGGGAGGCCGAGGCGGGCAGATCACGAGATCAGGAGTTCGAGACTATCCTGGCCAACATGGTGAAACCCCGTCTCTACTAAAAATACAAAAAATGTAGCCAGGCATGGTGGTGGGCGCCTGTAGTCCCAGCTACTCGGGAGGCTGAGGCAGGAGAATGGCGTGAACCCAGGAGGCGGAGCTTACCTATTGTTTCTAAAGAGTAGTTGGTCTTCATTCATAGGAGTGTTCCCCTGTATGTAACGTATCTTTTTTGCTCCAGCTGATTAATGAATATTATTAAATGAAATGAAGTGGGAGGGCCTCGGGGAATAAGTGTTGAATAATGAGCTCCTCCTTCCTTTTATACCCGAGATTTGCTGGTGAGAGAACTCACTCCCTCTCAGAGGGTGTTTTCAGTCCTGGTGTAAAGGACCCAACCTTCAGTCATTGCTCCAATCTCTCCACTTGGGTACACCCAAGTTGTAAACATTTCAGGAACAGTACACTGTCTTATTCTATAGGCAGATATTCTTTGGTTTATATCGAAGAAGGATAATTAGAAAATTGAATCAAATCCTTTTCCGTTTTCTCCTGAAATGTGGTTTCTTTATTTAGCTTTGCTGCGGTAGCCTGTTGAGAAGACAGTAGTATAGAAATAGAAGGCTTGGGGGGTGGGCATCGCATTGCTGTGATGATCCTGCCTTTTGTGGTTACCTTCTATTTCAGTCTCACACATCTGTGAGCTGGGAGAGACCAGCCCTTATCCTCGCCTCATCCGCTGCCACTCCACTCCCTCATGTTGTAACTGACTTGTCACCATTCCCTGGAAAATACCATACCCAGTGACAGCTCTGGCCCCACATACTGTTCCCTCTGCTCCCACATAAACTCCTATGTACCCCTGCAGACCCTGCTTAAGTGTCCCACCTCTGTGAAGCTTCACCCAGCTCCCCAGGGAAGAGTTAATCACGCCTTCCTCTGGCTGTGCAAAGCCGTTATCCCCACATTACTGTGACGATCTGTTTACATGCCTCTTCCCAGACAGACCCAGCAGGGCCCCTAAAAAAACATATGTATCTCTTTCATTTCTATATTCCTGGCACCTAACATAATATGTGACCCATCGTATGAGTTCATTCAATGCTAATTGGCTAATGAACAAGCCAAACCTCTGCCTTTCTATTGAATCGAGCATGGTCTTCAGGCATAAATTCTTTTCCTCAGGGCAGCGTTCAAGGATTTGAAGTCATCTACCATGTCCTTCTAAATCTCGGCAGGCTAGAAACCCCCCTATACAAAAATATTCAGGCAGTCTTCTAAGTGCTTAATGGGTGTTAACCTACTAACCTCATAACAGCCTAATAGGTGATGTTGTTGCCCCCATTGTCTAGATGAAGACACTGAGGCATAGAGAGTAACTTGTCCAGGGTCACCTGCCTGGTCAATGGCAGAGTTGGACTGCAAAGCCCAGTGGCAGCTCAGAGACTGTGCTCTCAGCCACTGAGCTCAGCTGCTTTGATGGCCATTCAGGTGAATTTCCAGAGCTCACACTATCCTGACTGCCCTTTCATTGACCTCCTTCTTGGCAGACCATTTTTTTTTTCTTTTTTTGAGATGGGGTTCGCTCTTGTAGCCCAGACTGGAGTGCAATAGTGCAGTCTCGGCTCACTGCAACCTCCGCCTCCCGGGTTCATGCGATTCTCCTGCCTCAGCCTCCCAAGTAGCTGGGACTACAGGCGCCTGCCACCATGCCCAGCTAGTTTTGGGGGGTTTTGGGTTTTTTTTATGTATTTATTTTTTTGAGACAGAGTTTCACTCTGTCGCCAGGCTGGAGTGCAGTGGCACGATCTTGGCTCACTGCAACCTCCACTTCCTGGGTTCAAGTTATTCTCCTGCCTCAGCCTCCCAAGTAGCTGGGACCACAGGCGTGCACCACCTTGCCCAGCTAATTTTTATATTTTTAGTAGAGGCGGGGTTTCACCATGTTGGCCAGGATGGTCTTGATTTCTTGACCTCGTTATCCCCCAACCTCGGCCTCCCAAAGTGCTGGGATTACAGGTGTGAGCCACCACGCCCAGCCCATTTTTTTGTATTTTTAGTAGAGACAGGGTTTCACCATGTTGGCCAGGCTGGTCTCAGACTCCTGAGCTCAAGCAATCCTCCTGCCTCTGCTTCCCAAAGTGCTGGGATTATAGGCATGAGCCCCTGCACCTCCCAGGTCTATAAATCTTACCTCCCCACCCAGAGTGGCTGCTCTGCCTCAGGCTGCAGCCTCTGGGAAGAGGAGACTTCTGGACAGGCTGGTGGGGTGAGGGTGCGTTCCATGCCCCTGGGAAATAGGACAACCTCCTCATAGGTAGAGTGGGCAGGTACTAACTAGTGCCATGTGAGCCTAAGCAAGTTACTTAACCTCCCTCAGGCTGGCTCCATCGCCTCATAATAACTCAGGTTTCTGTGTTCTCAGATACCTAAAATTGTACCACTGATAGTAAATTGTATTGGAATGGTTGACCATGTATTAGCTTCTCTTTTAAGATACCGATAAAGGGAGTGAAGATGAATGGGAACAAGTCAGAAAACTCTTACTGTAATGAATTTGTCAAAATGGATTAATTAGGAAGCACTGGGCTGGGGGAAGGGAGTTGAACTCAGAAGGAGACCAGAATACAGAGCCCCCTTAAATGTTGACACATTTGCAATTTGGCCAAAGCCTGCCTCTAGTACTGAGGTTATACACTACAGGTGATATTCAAGATATTTAACAACTGGTAAGCTTTGGGACCAACCAATCTGAACAGACATCGGCAGTGACCAATCAGAGTGGATACTGTCTGGGAGCCGCCATCACCCCTCCACCCTGCACAGACTGGAGAGCAGGCCCTGTCTTCTCAGAGGTGCTCACTCAAGGGTCCACCAGAGACTTCCCCGTCCAGGCACTCAGAGCAGCAACTGAGAGGCCTGCCCTGGCACAGTCACTTTGGGAAGAATACAGCTTTTTTTTCCTCCCTTTTTCAATAATTCCCAAAAATATATAAAATGAACAGGCCTTGGTCCCACAGCTGCCCCCGCACTCTTATTCTTGTTTCCTTCTCTTCCAAGATATCACATTTGCCCTCTGCTGTCCATCATGCACCTGGCAGGATCCCCTTGTTTTCTGGGTGAAGGCAGCAGGAAAGGGGGAGCCATTCCTTGCCCTCCCTTTTGTGGCATGGCGGCCCCACCTTTGGCTTTCAGATGACACAGCCAGCAGGTTTTGTGGGATATGGGAGACTCAAGGTTATGGTCATGAAGATTTTTTTTGCAGCGTCTTCTGCATACAAATACTACCATCTGTAGTAACCATGAAAACTCCAGCAGTAAGCTTAATAAAGCCGTTGCGATCCTCAGGACTCACCTGAGGTCTTCTTGGGGTCGAATTTTCCCCATTGTCGATCCCTATGCCTTTTATTGTGGAATTGGAATCTGAGTTCCTCATGAAGGAGAGCAAGCCCGGGAGCACAGAATGGCCTGCCTGGCCTGGTTTCACAGGACTGAGGCATCACTGTGTGTGAAGGTGGTTTTCAGTAGCCCATGCGCTGGGCTCGGTGGAGCCCAAGGCCAGGAGGACTGAGTCATGGGTGTGCTTCTGTGCAGGTCTTTTGTCTTAGCCACATTTTCTTGTCCTCAGCTGCCCTTCTAAGCCTGACTCTAACCAATTTGCAAATGCTACGGGTCGGAAGCTAGGGAAGGAGTGATCAGCCAATGGCTTCTGTAGCTGGAAGATCAATACCCTCAAGTCTACCCAGAAATATTTCCTACAATTCACAATAATGTACCCTGGGGAGTTCTTTCCCACCCATAACTCTGGATTTTCATACCAACCCTCTGAGAGAAGCGAGTCAGGTTAATTATTATCCTCCTTTGATAGATGAGGACAAGGGAGCCCCTAGGGTTGAAAAGCTCATCTAAGGCCCCACTGCTAATGAGAGACAGAGCTGGGACCAGATCTGCCTCCAGGAACCTGGAACAGCAGCTGATGCAATCAGGCTCTGTTCCAGAATTTGGGAACTTTCCTGGTACCCTCTGTGATGAGAAGAGGGAGGAATCATGGCATGGAGGCGCTGGCTTCCGCTTTGCCCAGGTGGAAGCTTGGAGAACAAAGCAGTTCTGTGACCTCCCTGGGCCCCACTGTGAGCAGAGATGGGGCCAGGACAGGAAAGCCTCCTCCCTGCCCTGGCCCCACTGTGAGCAGAGATGGGGCCAGGACAGGAAAGCCTTCTCCCTGCCCTCCTTCCTGTGTCCCTCCCGCTGGCCTCTCCTAGTGCTCTTACGCTGTCCTCCTCTCCTGTGTCTCCTCACTGGAGACTCGCTGAAGCCCAAGGCCTGCTAACTAGCAACATAGATTCCCACTGAGGGACCCAGCGCTCACCACGCCACACGCAGCGAGTTAGGAAAAGGCCACTACCCAGAGTATTCCTTTCAGTAGAACAGTGCTTTTATATTTGCTTTTAAACTCTTTTTTTTTTTTTTTTTTTTTTTTTTGAGACAGAGTTTTGCTCTTGTCACCCAGGCTGGAGTACAGTGGCGCAATCTCGGCTCACTGCAACCTCCGCTTCCCGGATTCAAGCAGTTCTCCTGCCTCAGCCTCCCAAGTAGCTGGGATTACAGGCGCCCACCATCACGCCCAGCTGATTTTTGTATTTTTGGTAGAGACAGGGTTTCACCATGTTGGCCAGGCTGGTCTTGAACTCCTGACCTCAGGTAATCCCCCCACCTCAGCCTTCCAGAGTACCAGGATTACAGGTGTGAGCCACCGCGCCTGGCCTAAACTCTTTTTAAAAACGTTATTGAGATATAATTAACATACCATACAATTCACCCATTTAAAGTCTACAATTCAATGACTTTTAATGTATTCAGAAACGTATGTCCATCAGCAGAATCAGTTTTAGAACATTTTCATTGCCCCCAAAAGAAACATCATCTCATCCCCCTTCAGCATCACCTGTCCCCACAAGGTCCCTCATCACCCAACCTTAGACAACCACTAGTCAGCTTTCTGTATCTATGGATTTGCCTAGTCCGAATATTTCACATAAGTAGAGTCACACAACATGTGGTCCTTTGTGACTTCTTTCACTCAGCATAATGTTTTCAAGATTTATCCATGTGATTGAAGCAGGTATGATGAGTACTTCGTTTCTTTTTATTGCCAAGTACTATTTCATTGTTTGGATATGTCACATTTTGCTTGTCCATTCATTAGCTGATGGACATTTGGGTTGTTGCTACTTTTTGGCTCTTAAGATAAAGCTGCCATGAACATTCAGGTACAAGTTTTTATGTGGATATGTTTTCACTTCTGTTGGGTATATACCTCGGAGCGGAATTACTGCGTCATGTGCTACTGCTTGAGGAGCTACCAGACTGTTTTCCAAAGGGGCCACACTATTTTGCATTCCCACCAGCAATGTATAAGGATTCGATTTATCCACATCCTCACCAACACTTTTTTTTTTTTAATTTTAGCCATCCTAGTGGATGTGAAGTGGTGTTTCATTGTGGTTTTGATTTGCATTTCCCTGATGGCTGATGATGTTGCACATCTTTTCATGTGCTAATTGACCATTAGTGTATCTTCTTTGGAGAACTGTCTATTTAGACCCTTTGTTCATTTTTAATTGGGTTTTTAAAATTATTGAATTATAAAAGTTTTTTAAATATTCCAAATGTAAGTCCCTTATTAGATGGATAATTGCAAAAAAAATTTCAACCCAAATTTTCAACTCAAGTTCTTTGGGGTTGTCTTTTTCACTTCCTTGATGTCCTTTGAAGCACAAAAGTTTTTCATTTTGATGATATCTAGTTTATGTCCTTTTTCTTTTGTTGCTTTTGTTTGTGGCATCATATCTAAGAAACCACTGCCTAATCCAAGGTCATGAAGATTTATGCCTATGATTTCTTCAAGTTTTGTAGTTTTAGCTCTTCAGTTTAGGTCTTTGATCCATTTTTAGTTGATTTTTATACATTGTATGAGATAGGGGGTCCAACTTCATTCTTTTGCATGTGGGTAATGATCCCAGCACCATCTCTTGAAAACACTATTTTTTCCCATTGAATTGTCTTAGAATCTGCAAATATCACTAACTATAAATGTAAGGGTTATTTCTAGACTCCATTTTTTGTTGCTGTATATATCTCTCTTATTCCAGTACTATGCTATCTTGACTAGTGCAGTTTGTAGTCCGTTTTGAAGTCAGGAAGTGTGAATACTCCAACTTTGTTGTTTTTCAAGATTGTTTTGACTATTCAGGCCTTAGAAAGGAATAAAATGCTGATACAGGCTATAATGGGTGAACCTTGAAACCATTATCCTAAGTGAAAGAAGCCAGTCACACAAAGGCCACATATTGTAGGATTCCATTTATATGAAATGTACAGAATAGGCAAACCCATAGAGACAGAAAATAGATTAGTGGTGCCCAGGGCAGAGGAATGGGAGAAAATGGGGCATGACTGCTAATGGTATGGAGTTTTTTGTTAGGGTGTTGAAAATGTTCTGGAATTAGATAGTAGTGATAATTGTATTACCTTGTGAATAAACCAAAACCCACTAAATAGTACACTTTAAAATGGTGAATTTTACAATGTGTGAATTATATCTTGAAAAAAATTTAAAGAGATCATTTGAATATCGTTATATCTATGAAAAGCATTGTATATGTAGTTTAAAATCTTCCCACAAAGAAAAAAATACCCTCCAGGCCCAAATAGCTTCATAGGTGAATTCTACCACTATTTAGGAAATAAATAATACCAATTCTACAAACTCTCCCCAAAATTGAAGAGAATACTTCCCAACTCATTCTAAACCTTATTGTGATAGCAAAACATGACAAAAACCTGTATAAGAAAAGCAAGTGACAGATTAATATCTTCCATTAATATAGATGCAAAAATTCTAAACAAAATTTTAGCAAATTGAAGCCAACAATATATAAAAAGGATAATACATATTGACCAAGAGTGTTTTATCCCAGGAATGAAAATTTAATTTAATATTTGAAAATCAATGTTATTACCATTTTGGAAAATGATTTGGCGGTTTCTTTAAAAGTAAAACTTACATCTGTCATATGATCCAGACATTTCACTTCTATGTATTTACCCAAGAGAAATGAAAGCATATGTTCACAGAAAGACTTGTATACAAATGTTCATCACAGCTTTTCCATAACCGAAACCTAGAAGCTACCCAAATGTCCATCAACATTCAAATGAAAACACTGATCTTTCCATACAATGGAGTCACCACTGGGCAATAAAAGGGAATAAACCATTCACAACACTACAGATGTATCTCAAGATAGTTGTGCTGAGTGAAAGATGACAGAAATAAATGAAGTAAATTCTGTGTGGTTCCATTTATGTAAAATTCTAGAAAATGCAAACTAATCTACAGTGATGGAAAACAAATTAGTGGTTGCCTAGGGATGGAAAGGGATAACAAAGAGGAATCAGGAATGTTTTGAGGATGATGAATATGTTCTTTTTTTTTTTTCTTTTGAGACAGAATCTCGCTCTGTTGCCCAGGCTGGAGTGCAGTGGCGTGATCTCAGCTCACTGCAATCTCCACCTCCTGGGTTCAAGTGATTCTCCTGCCTCAGCCTCCCAAGTAGCTGAGATTACAGGCAAGCACCACCATGCCCAGCTAATTTTTATATTTTTTTAGTAGAGACGGGGTCTCACCATGTTGACCAGGCTGGTCTTGAACTTCTGACCTCAAGTGATCCGCCTGCCTCACCCTCCCAAAGTACTGGGATTACAAGCTTGAGCTACCACTCCTGACCTAATATGTTCATTATTTTTATTGGTGATGGTGTGTGTGTGTGTGTATGTGTGTGTGTGTGTGTGTGAGTAAACTTATCAAAATAGCACACTAAATATGTGTAGTTACTGTATTTCAGTTATACCTCAATGAAGCTGTTTTAAAATAAATACGTTTATTCAATTAACAAATATTTGAATGCCAACTGTGGTCTAGGTGTTGGAGATACAAGGCTGAAACACAAGACTCTAGACAAGGTTCCTGCCTTCATGGAGTTTATATTTAAGTGGAAAACTTATATAGACCAGATTATTTTTAAGAGTCCTGGAATTTACCCACACAGCTCTTTCAGCCCCAGAGAAGTTTCCTCCCTCCCAGAGCTGTAGGAAAACTGGCAACACAGCTGGATGTAGGGTGGCATGGAGCTGGGTGTAGGGTGGCATGGCGCTGGAGTCCAGCCATAGACTAACAGTGGTTAGATTGTCTCGCTTCTCTCTGGATGTCCCCCTTAAGGCGTCTGATCACCATCCATGCTCCCACTCCTGACCAGCAGGACGTGGGTCAGGTCTGAGAAGAGACCCTTGTGGTCCCTTGTGGTCCTTCCTGTCTGAGAACAGACCAGATGGCACCACGGAGACCTGCTGAGCCAGAGATAGCCAGGTTGTGTTGTTCAGATGGAGGGTGCTAAGGAAAGAAGGGAAGTCGGAGTAGAGAGAGGGGGGTGCCCTGTTGCTAGAGCACTTTCCGGCTAATGTTTTCACTCCTTTGGGGGCTTGATTCCATTAAATAACCTGGTGGAGCCCCTTTTTTGCTTAAACTTATTTGAGTGGCTTCTGTTATTGCAACTAAGAAGAGCTTTGACCAGGCGTGACGACTCATATCTATAATCCTAGCGCTTTGGGAGGCTGAGGTAGGAGGATCGCTTGAGGCCAGGAGTTCAAGACCAGCCTCAGAACCATAGCAAGACCCCTTCTCTAAAAATAAAAAATAAATTAGCTGAGCATGGTGGCGCGTACCTGTAGTCCCAGCTACTCAGGAGGCTGAGGCAGGAGGATCACCTGAGCCCATGAGTTCGAGACTACGGTGAGCCATGATCAAGCCACTATACTCCAGCCTGGGTGAGAGAGCGAGCCCCTGACTCAAAAAAAAAAAAAAACAACAGCTTTTATTCCCCTTCACTCCCTTGGGTGAGCTCTGCCTTCGGGAGATGAGGAAAAGACACCTCCTGGCCTCCCCATCACAGTGGGCTGTGGCTTGGATCCATTCATTAATTATAGCAGCTGCCACTCTCAAAGAGCAGGCTGTGTGGGAAGGGAGGGAGGTCAGATTGCTCCAACCACCGAGGGAGACAGGTGAAGGCAGGCCTGGGTGAATAGCCGTGGGAACTCTCAAGAAGGCATCAGTGGAAAGGCACTGGGATGAACCTAAATAGGATGAAAAAGTAGGCGCCAGGCAGACGCATAGGGAATGAGGCCAGAGGGCAGGGAGCAGTGTGTTAGGTGCCCTGCAGACGTCTCCATGTTTCGGTGGCACCGGGCCCCAGCTTTGTTCACCTGCCTGTCCTCCATCTCCTTCTCTTCTCACCCCTTCTTGTTTTCCTGTTTCCTCTCTGAGCCTCCTAGCTCACAGCACTCATGGAGGATGTTCCATGCCCACCAGAAACACACAGTATTAAAACCATTGCTCCTTTGGGAACAAAACCTTGGCCTGAGATTCAGGTGATCTGATTTCTAGTCTCCATTCTGCTCCCAACTCACCAAGTGACCAGAAGCAAACATTACTGCCTGTGCCTTGGATTCCCCACCTAGAAACTTTCTTCTAAAGGCACAGAAGCAATGTAGAAGAAAGGCCAGTTGGCTGGCATCAGGGGCCTGGGTTCCAGCCCTGCCTCCTGAGTGTTAGCTGGGCCACCTCAAGCAAGTTGCCAAGCCCAGTGGGTCTTGGCTTCCTCACTCACTGTCCAATGAGAGAGAATATGGCCAGCATCCCACCCATGGCTGTGGAGAAGATCCTGCAGTTCCCTTTAAGTTTGTGCACTTTAAGCAGAGGGAAACGTTCCTTCATCCAATGGGGGCCCAATGGACACACCTAGTATACCAAGTGAGACTTTTCCTGACATCTACAAGAACGCATAGAGAAATGAATGTGCAGTGCATGTGTGGGAGGCACCAGCATGGCATAAAGCCAGCCGTGGGATTGCTTATCCAACCAGGCAGGACTCCTGTCCTGGCATTTTCCCTTGCCACTCATCTGGAGACCAAGACCCCAAATTCCAGACGTGAGGCTCTGTGAGATCAAGCCAGTCCTCACACTGGAATGAGCTGCATCCTCTGCCTTCTCAAGGGAGGCCAGTGCTATTTACTTCACACCTTCTGACCGTTTGGGAAGAGAATCCAAGGTTGTAAAGCCTGCCATCTTCTTGAGTGGCACCAGATACTGACACTCGGTATACCCAGCTCTCTGGAGCATGCTGTTTTCTCAGTGGCACTGATTCTGCTGCCTTCACAGAGAGTTCTGATATGATCGTGGCATGCAGAAAAGAGCAAAATATCAAGGGGCCAGAGCACCACAGTTCTCAGACACACAATGGGAGAGCCAGGTAAGGACATAGAAATCAGCCAGCCCCCCAGAAATGCCCCCCAAAAGTAACTGACCTGAGGTGATGGTGGAGACTGGATTTGGCTTTCAGGAGTAAACCAAGGAACAGCCAAACAAAAATAAGCCTCGTTAGGAGTCGTGTTACTCTTTGGTTTTTAACTTCAAATTAGTTTATCTTCTGAACCTTCTGCAGACCAAGCTGCCAAATGTAACTCCAGTTTTCCACACTTCTGCTTATAGCCTCGCACCATAGTGAACTAAAATTCAGAAAGACTGGAAGCTAAGGAAGTCACTCAGTCATCAAACATTAAATTCTGTTCCCTGGCAGCTATGTACCCAGGCAGGAGATTGAATGGGAACTCTTTGGAGAGATCTCCAGCAACAGGAGTTGAAACAAAAAGTCTTTTCTGCTAATCCTCATTTAGTCAGAGCACCAAACTGCTTCCTAAAAAGCACCAAAACTTTGTACACATGATATTCTTTACAATGGTGCTTCCTTTCTGAACAGTGGATTTTCTTCTCAGATGTGGCTCCCTATTTAAGCAAACTAAATCGACACAACTTCATACCTGCTGGATGGCTAAGGGATGTTTGCTCACATTACAACACTCATCTTGCCAACTGGCTTCCTGTAGCTTCCTTTAAACAGATCGAGATTTTCCTCCATCCAATGTGAGCCCAGTGAACACGTCTGCTATGTGAAGTAAGACTTTCCTGAAATCCATGTCAGTTATTTACCCTTGTGGTACTCACGGCCATCCAGGAGAAGGGTTTTGCCTCCTTCAGCTCAACTCTGGCTGACTGGAGGAGAAGAAAGCAGAGATTGGACAGAGGTCACAGATTCTGAGCAGTGAGACCAAGGAGGCAAGAGCAGATGGATCTGAGGTCCCTGGCAAATTCTCTGCCTTACACGCTGCCACTAGTGTTTTCCACAAAGCCCAGATGGAGACGGCCAAGGATTGTGTGTGTGTTTTATATATGTATGCATCTATACATATATAACAGCTTTAATGATATATAATTCACATACATATATAAACATAGATAAAAATAACTTTACTCTGATATAATTCATACACCTTTTGCCCATTTAAATTGTACAGTTCACTGTCTTTTAGTATATTCCCAGAGTTGTTCATTCTTGCCATACCGATTTTAGAAAATTTTCATCATCCCAAAAGGAAACATCATGTGTCACCATGCCTGGCTAATTTTTTTTCTATTTTTTATAGAGACAGGGTCTCACTGCGTTGCCTAGGCTGGCCCTGAACTCCTGGGCTCAAGTGATCCTGTCGCCTCGGCCTCCCAAAGTGTTGGGATTACAGGCGTGAGCCACCATGCCTGGCCAATGGGAGGATATTTAGAAGCATCCTTGGCCTCTACTTACTAGAAGCCAGTAGCTCCACCCCTCAAGTTATGACAACTAAAAATACCTCTAGACATTGCCAAATATCTTTGGGGGCCCAAATTGTCCCCAGCTGAAAACAATTACGTTATCCGAAAGTAGCTCACTCAGTTTGTGAGTTTTTGTGGAACACTGTAAAGCCCAGCCTGACCTCTTTGTGCCACCCAGCAAGTTCCCAGGGTCTTGCCTCGCTCTTTCCCTGGTACACGCCTGCAGGAGGTACCTGCTTAGGAAATGGATGCTTCCATTCCAGCTGAATCAGCACCCGAGTCTGAAGTGCCCACTCCCAGCGAGACTCTGCGGTGGATCCTGTGACCTCGCCTGGCTCCTCGAGAAGAGCAGTCTGCTGGGCAAACACTTGGGCAGGACAAGCAAAGCCCCACAGAAATCCTTCAGGGCCATGTGTCTGCTTGCCTGTGGTCTCGAGGGCCCTGTGTTGCCACTAGAATGCCGTCAGCTGCTCCATTTGGAGGGATTTAGTGGAGGGACTGGAGGCAGGGACTAATTCCAGGTGTCTCCTGGGTCCTAGGGAAAAAAGAGAAAGCCCTAGTTTAACCTTTAGCGAGGTCAGTAGTGACCAGGCATGAGGCTGGGCACTGAGAACAGATGACTAAACCCGTTCCCTGCCCTCAAGGTCAGGGATTCTGCTGAAAGGTGATCATGGGCAGCTGCCTCGCCCCCATCCCCAGCTTGGTGCTGGCACTTCTCTGGGGTATAGACATCTAATGACTGAGTCCCTGCCCTTGAGAGGCTACAGTCTGGTGGGGGAGGCAGCAGGTTGGCAAGACTTACAGAGATGAAGTGGAGATTGCAAAAGCTCTCTGAAGAGACGAGGCTGGGCTGGGGTGATCAGGGAGGCAGGAGCCAGTGCAACTGAAGAAAGATGGAGTTTGGAGGTGCTGAGTTCTGCAGATGAGTGTTCCAGGCACAGACGGCCCCGAAAGCTGCTTTAGACTGTCTCCAGACCCCTCCCCAGGGCACCAAACAGCAGTAAGCCTATCTCTAAAGAGCTGAGGTCAGAAAAGGCATGTGGAGGCCCCAATGGGGAACATGACTTGAGTTAACCTCTCATGAAAGTACCTGCCTGGCTTCTGACTCTTCAAGAAAGGCAAATAGAATAAAGAGGCTTCCCACAGAATTTCAAGATGACAGAGAATCTGTGGATGAATTCTGCTAGTGAAAGACAGTGCATATCCCAACCTGGATGGAACTGGAGACTATTATTCTAAGTGAAGTAACTCAGGAATGGAAAACCAAACATTGTATGTTCTCACTCATAAGTTGGCGCTAAGCTATGAGGATGCAAAGGCGTAAGAATGATACAATGGACATCGGGGACTCTGGGGAAAGGGTGGGAGGCGGGTGAGGGATAAAAGACTACAAATTGGGTTCAGTCTATACTGCTTAGGTGATGGGTGCACCAAAACCTCACAGATCACCACTAAAGGACTTACTCATATAACCAAATACGACCTGTTCCCCCAAAAACTTATGGAAATTAAAAAAAAAAAAAGACAGTGCATATCCCTTCTAGGACTCATAGAGCAAAAGAGCCTCGCATAAAGCTATCCTGCTGGCCGGGTGCGGTGGCTCACGCCTGTAATCCCAGCACTTTGGGAGGCTGAGGCGGGCAGATCACATGAAGTCAGGAGTTTGAGACCAGCCTGGCCAACATGGTGAAACCCCATCTCTACTAAAAATATAAAAAATTATCCCAGGTGTGGTGGTGCACACCTGTAATCCCAGCTACTCGAGAGGCTGATGCAGGAAAATCGCTTGAACCCAGGAGGTGGAGACTGCAATTAGCTGAGATCATGCCATTGCACCCCAGCCTGGGCAACAAGAGTTTTGAAACTCCATCTGAAAAAAAAAAAAAAAAGCTATCCTGCTTCCTGGAATGCTGATTCCTCACGCACTGGTGTTCCACCTTTGAGGAGACGGGCAGGGGGAATAGATGTTTTAGAGAACAGCACTGAGGACTAAGTCATAGAATGTTCAAGTTAACAAAATTGCACATATTTGCTGACTTTTCCTTCAAGGGCCTCTAGGTTAAAAATGAGGTTGTCCAGCCAGGTGTGGTAGCTCACGCCTGTAATCCCAGCACTTTGAGAGAATCGCTTGAGCCCAGGAGTTCAAGACCAGCCTTGGCTGGGCAACAGAGCGAGACCCCACCTTGACAAAATTTTAAAAAGGGGGGGCTGTTCTTCTTGAAGACTCAAGTACAGAAGCTAATAAAGGCTCTGATAAGTCCTGCAATTCACAAACCAGTTTAACTATATCTCAGATTTATCCAAATTTGACATGAAGCCTATTCACCAGGTAACATCTAATAACAAAAACAACAACATTTTAGGAAGATTGAGCTAGTGCAACCTCTTATTGTAAATGGTGTCTTAGGAATTACTACTGTGGGTCCTAGAATCTGGTCATCCTTATTAGAAAGGGGTCCTAGAGGTCTCATATCAGGACTCCAGGTTCCCATCTGGATAGTATAGGCAGGAAGAGTTTGGGGAAGGGGCTGGCTTTTCCCTCTCACCTGAGCTAGAGCCCCAGAAAGGCTTGCCACTCCCAGGCTGGCTCTCCTGCCAGGTGGCAGGACTCCCTTCACCTGCCTCAGCAAGTCATTGAAGTGACCTCCCTGGCCAGAAGCTCTGGCCTTGCTTCTTTCCAGGGCTTTTTCCTTACAAATAGTAGAAAAGGAAAATGGTAGCTGCACTCTGTATTTTAATGTGATACGTTCAGGTTGAGCTTTTATATTTCTAACCTACTCCCACGCCTACTCTTTCAGATCCAGGTGTGAGTTTAAATCCAAACCATACCAATTTCTTTCTCAGAAGAGCATCTTACTACTAATAGCTCAATACCATGAGTTAGCACTGGCTGAAATGTTTTAGAGAACCCAACTCATATGAAGAGCAAGACATTCAGAACAAAAACGTAAAGAGCTTTGAACAGATTTTAAATGACAAAGGGATTCTGTCCTGTGCAACCATTTAAAAAGCTCTTTTAACACCAATATGAGAAGTCATCTGTAATAGATGAAGGAGAAAAAGCACGTTCCAGTAAAGTACAATAGGACCATTTCAATTTTGGAAAAAGAAAGTCTATGTGTTTGTATGTGGAGAGAGGGAAGGAAAGACGGGAATTAAACCTACTTGTCATTCCTCTTAGGGAATGGAGGTGGGGAGTAGCTTGAGAATTGAGGAATGACATTCACTCTGAAGTGTACTTCTTTAATTATTGAAATTTTTAAATGAACCTGTACTACTTTTGCAATTAAAAAATACAAATCTGCCTTGCTAGATGGCAAAATGAAACCTCCAAATATGGACTGACCAGGAAGGCATAGTGTGCCCTGGGAAGGGCAGGTACCAAAGAGGTGGGAAGGAACAAGAGTCTATCTTAACTGGGGGCACAAAGGAAGGATTCATGCTCAGTTGAAATTTGACATGTTTTGCTTTTTGATAAGAAAACATAAAGATCATGAAGACCCGTGCCATTCAACCGAACAAATCCTGGGGCATATTGTGTGTACCTAGTCTGTGTCGATACAGTTCCTACACACATACATGTGGTCATTTAAATGCCCATGCGACATCCAAGTTGAGGCAGTTTTCCAGAACCAATCATTCTCAAGTCAGGGCATATGGAAAAGAGACATTTAGCCTGGAGAATTCCTTTGCAAAACAGCTTATCATTTTCAGGTTTTGCCTAAAGATTTTCAGCAGGCTCTGGCCCCAGTGCACCTTTGTCAAGGGAGCAGCTCCAATAGTTTGTCAAGAGAATAAAAGTATCTGCAGCCAGGACTGGTTTTAGCCAAAACTGCAGAGACAGCAGAGTCTTTTCTTGTAATCTCCCAGTCTCCCATCTCTCTACCCCTTCCCCACCTTAGCACTCAGATCCACACTTTGGTTACCCCCATCTCCTTTCCCATCCCCCCTCACACCCACCTTCTTTCAAAACTCTTTGATAGATCTTAAAAAGGGAGCTGGGGCCAGCCTTTACACTTTAGTATGAATGTAACCCAGGGTCACATAGCTTAGAATGTCTACATTTTAAGTTTTGTTTTGGATTATGAAAGGGGAAGTTGAATCCCTTTCCAGGTAAAAGAATCTTCAGGCATCAGCTAGCAGGTAGAGGCAGTGGTTTTTGAACAACCCTCTGCTGTTGCTCCAGAAGCCACACTGCTTCCCTGTTGTCAGCCTGTAGCCCAGGTCCTGGACATTCTCACCCAGAGGCTCCATGCAGGGCCTCTCTCCGCCCTCTGGAGGGAATTGGCCCTCATTCTCCATGGACCAAATGATGCATATGAGATCTCTGGTGCAGGCCACTGCACTCTTCATAGGACAGAATTTTGACATTCAGGATCGAGCAGGGCCTCAGATTCACTGTTGAGAGCCCAGGGGAAATAATGCTGGACAGTAGCAGGGACAAGCCCTAGTTCTGTTCCTTAAGAGTTATGTGACCTTAGGCAAGCTATGTATCCATCTCTAAGCTCAGTTTTCTGACCTATAAAAAGGAAACAACAGTGTTGATTTTACAGGGTTGTTCTAAGGACTAAATGAGATAAAGAATGCGAAGTGCTTAGCATAGTGCTGGGCAGGGAGAGGGGCCTCAATAAATATGAGCTGTTTGCAGCTCTTATTACTTGGTGGGACAGAGATAGGGGCTTGTGGGAGGAAAGAAAACAGAAGGCCAAAGCAGGCTAGAAGCTGGGGTTGGAGAATTTGGAATAATGACACCTGTTTCCATCAGCTCCAGCTTTGATCGTTTCCTTTTACAGGGTCCCCAGGCAGGAGAGCACCGAGTTAGGGATGGTGACTGGCTTCCCAGTAGAGTCCGGGTTTTGAACTCATGGGTAAGGACAGCAGCTCCTCCATTTTGCAGGGGCATCCATCTGAACCACCGGCAAGGCAGTAGTTTAAAAGATCCTAAGGGGTTAAATAGATAGTGCAGGCTAGGCACGGTGGCTCGCGCCTGTAATGCCAGCACTTTGGGAGGCTGAGATGGGTGGATCACTTGAGGCCAGGAGTTTGAAACCAGCCTGGCCAACATGGTGAAACCCTGTCTCTACTAAAAAATACAAAAAGTAGCCTGGGATGGTGGCACATGCCTGTAATCCCAGCTACTCAGGAGGCTGAGGCAAGAGAATCACTTGAACCCGGGAGGCGGAGGTTGCAGTGAGCCACGATAATGCCACTGCACTCCAGCCTGGGCAACAGAGCGAGACTCCATCTCAAAAAAAAAAAGTGCACAGTCCACACACAAAGTGAATACATTTTACCTGTGCCTGTGTGCCCTCACTTTATACACAATTGTAATAAACTTCATCATGTGGTTGTCAAATCCACAGTGGACAATGAGCAGCAAACTAGGGACTCGACAGGCACACCGGGCAGAAAGCAGTGACAGCTGACAGTCTGACAAGTAAGGAGACAGAAAAAAATATAAAGACAGACTGAGAATTCACCAACAGTCACAGCCCTCTGGCTCTTTAGAGGGGTTTCTTCCGCCCTTCCACTTCTGAGTGCTGCACTGTGTGATGACCCAAATCATAACTGGTGTTTGACTCTTGACCCTGTAAAAGGATATTAAATTATCATCAATTTTAAGCAGCCAGTTGTGTGAATGATAGTAGCCTCTGGGTGGAGTGGTGCTTTCAAGTGTGCATGTGCTTTCCGTGGGTTTGTTTCCACGTGTTTGCTTACCATTGGATTCCCGTGGTAATCCTGTGGTATAGGAAGGGTGTGTATTATTCTATAGAGAGGAAAAACTAAGGCCTAGAGTGGTTAAGAGACTTGCTGGGCTTATGAAACGAGTGAGTGGTAGATCTGGGCCTGACTCCAGGACTTCTGACTTGAGGCTGAATGCATTTTCCTAATTGCGCCACCATGCCAGGTTACTTTTTGTATTTTTTAGTAGAGACAGGGTTTCACCATGTTGGCCAGGCTGGTTTCAAACTCCTGGCCTCAAGTGATCCACCCATCTCAGCCTCCCAAAGTGCTGGGATTACAGGTGTGAGCCACCGTGCCTAGCCTGCACTATCTATTTAACCCCTTAGGATCTTTTAAGGGGTTAAATAAATCTTTCCACACACATTTTCAAACCCTGTTCCTTGGATCCCCAGGGTTCTGCCCCAGGGCCACAGGAGGGCTGCAGGAGCTGCTGTGGGATACAGAGAAGGCTTATGCACAGGGCTGTGGCTTCCTGCCTCTGATTCGGTGAGAAGCATTCAGTATTTATCTAAAAGAGACTTGGGATGGGGAAAATCGAAAAAGTCCGATTCTGAGAACATTTCTATCCAAAATGACTAAAATCCAAAGAAAGTCTTGGGCTGTGTGCATACTGGGGTAAATCTGCTGCTCTCTGAAAAATTTGGCCATCAGAATGACCTCCCCCAAGGATGCCACAATCTTGCTGGACACAGATTCCCTGAGGACAGCCCCAGATGACTCTCAGCCTCCATCCTCCCTCCTCATGCACATGGGCTCCTCAGGCCACCCAGGGCCATTACTGCCCTTTACAATCCCTGTCCCATGGGCCAAACACGTCCCCCTCACCTCAAAAGTCCCCTGGCTAGTGTTCTGTTCTCTGAAAGTCCTGCTGAGAGATGAATGGCAAACTCCCAGATGAACTCCACTAAGAAAGCATGTTTATTTTCTCTAGTATCTTCTCCATCCACTGGAGCCCTATGTTAAGCTATTTACGGTGGGCTCATGGCTGTATCTCCCCAGCTGTGAGTAATTAATACTTACTGAATGAGTGACAGATGTCATTCTGGCACACCCAGAATATTAACCCAAATAATTTATTCTTAATGTGGGAATATCAGGCCCATGGCAGGTGCCCAGGAAGTTGTTTGAGTAGAGAGGCCTTTGTTGACCCCATAGAGGTGGCCACTTGTTCATCCAGGAAGATCGGGTCCTGCTCATCTCTTTGCCAACCCCCAGCTCTCCTTGCTCCCTTACTCTGCATCCACACCACCCTCAGTGAGAGAGGAGGGAGCAAAGAGGCATCCAGATGTTAGTCATTACTCCATCACCACTGTCACTATTAACAGATGCTTACTGACTGTGAAAAGTCTGTGCGGGTATTGCAGGAGGGAAATTATATTATTACTTCTTCACCTGGCCACTCTAAGCATTAAATAACCCTAAATGGTTAATGCCTGATAACTGGCTGTGTTTATTATTATTACTGTTGCTGCCTGCCTGTCAGAAGCTGATGATTGAACTGGGAAGACAAGAACATAGACTCAGGCGGGGCACGGTGGCTCACGCCTATAATCCCAGCACTTTGGGATGCCCAAGTGGGTGGATCACTTGAGATCAGGAGTTCGAGACCAGCCTGGCCAACATGCTGAAACCCCGTCTCTACTAAAAATACAAAAATTAGCCAGGTATGATGGCGCACGACTGTAATCCCAGCTACTCAGGAGGCTGAGGCAGGAGAATTGTTTGAACCTGGGAGGCGGAGGTTGCAGTGAGCCAAGATTGTACCACTGCACCCTGGCCTAGGTCAAGCCTCCATCTTAAAAAAAAAAAAAAAAAAAGATAGACTCAAGTCTTAGCACATCAGGGAAAGTGGCATGTATAGCCAGTGTGAAGCGAGTGATACCGAGTGGGTCTTGTATGGAACACTTTCCTTTCCCTTCCTACCTTTCTAGCCCTGTTTTCCCCTATATAAGAGGTCATTTGGAGCTGGAGGGCATTCTGAGGATGGGGCACTTGATGTGAGCCTTGTGGGTTGTCAAGATTTAAAGAGGGAGGGAGGAGGAGGCACTCCAGGTGAGGGATGGCAAGAAAGAAGGTGGTGGATGCCACGTGTGCAGTAGAGAGAGCGCCTGGGGAGCCGAGAGTGAGAAGGCTGCATAGGATGAGGAGGGAGGCAGGGGGAGGACCTGAGAAATAAGGCTGCAGGGTTTGGACAAAATATAACAAGCAAGAGGAAACCATCAAAGTCTCTATCAAAATGGAGATTGCAAAAGGGAGGGCAGAGTCACATCTATTCAGAGCTGGGAGTTTCTCCTACATTTTCTGTTTCATCCTGACAGCAACCCTACGAAGTAGATATTGGCTCCATTACGCAGATGAGGAAACTGAGGCTCCAAGAGGTTAAGAAAGTTGCTTTAAGTCACCAGCAAATAAGTTGCTGGTTCAAGATTTGAACCCAGCCTCAGAGCTTGTGTTTTCAGCACAGCATTCAAGGGATCCCCATCTGGCAGGGCACTGCAGGATGCAGTGGGCAAGATGAGAGCCAGGCTCCCCTGATAAAAAAAAAAAAAGCAAACGAAACTGTTGGCTCTGCACTGTGTACACCCTTACCCTGTGCTGGAGCACCCAAGAGTCAGGGCACCAGCAGAGCCAGGATATCCTAGAAGGATTCATAAAGAATTTGATATTTGCTATTTAAAAATATCAAATACTCATTTTGGGAAGAAAACTTGACCTTTGTTGTACTCCCTTACACTTATTTTGTGGTTTGTATTACTTTTACTTGAATTGCATACAGGACAGGGGCACCGTAACAGCATCAGTCCTGAGTGCCTCAGAACAGCTGCTTCTACCCTAGGGACCCACTGAGCTGAGCACTGCTGGGGATACAGCCAGTGAGGTCCCGATTTTGAGGTGGGCAGCATCTCCTATGCTTGAGAAACAATTGGCTGAGTAGCAAGTAGCGTGGGCTTCCTTGGAAAGAGGCAAATGAAAAACGCAGCAGAACCTGCAGGTCTGAGAGGATCCGCACAGCACTCACCCTGAACGCAAACCCAGAGAACCCCCTCGTTTTCCAGCTGAAAGCCAGAGCCTCAGCTGGTGTGATTGATGTGTGTTGCCCATAATACAGCCTGAGAAATCAGGTGCAGCGTAACTTGTTTACACAGATTCTATGTGAGGACCTATTTAATTAAGGTAATTATGCACACAGACAGATGGTGATGGCAGCACGCACCAACACCAGCTGATGGCAGTGGGGTTGAGGTCCCGGGACATACAGGAAGTCTTCCTGGTATGCGGTCCCTTGCACACATTTGGAGGAGAGACACGGTACTTGAGCACCTGGAGAGAGAAAAAAGTGGGGCCTGAAAGAGGCAGGAGGGAAGGCGCAGAGACTTGGTTCTGTGGTGCAGGACAGCAGTTCTCCAAGTGTGGTGGGCAGACCAGCAGCATCAGCATCCCCTCCGAACTCATTACACATGCAGATTGTCTGGCCACACCTGAGACTTGCTGAATCAGAAACTCTGGGGGTGAGGCCAGCAATGAGTTTTAGCAGACTCCCCAGGGGGTTCTGATGCACGCTTAAGGTTGAGAATTGCTGATGTAGAGCATAGCATAGCTGTTCAAAACAAAACCTGGGTTTATTCACAGCTTTCACACTTAACTGGCCACTCTACCTTCTCTTTCCCAAGCCTGACTTTACTCATCTGTAAAATAGGAATAAGAACACCAAACCTACCGGGGTAGCATATGGGTGCCACGGAATGGGAGCTTCTCTGCTTGGTTCACTGCTCTGTCCCAGCACCCAGAAAAGTACCTGGAGCAGAGTAGAAGCTCAATAGATATTTGCTACATTAATAATTCAATAAACGTATTCACTGAGATTGTTGATGTAAAGTGTTAACACAGTGTTTGGCAGGCATATCATATGTGCTTTTAGTAATACTGCTGTTATTGGTGATGGTGATGATTAGTTCCTGTTCAGCAAAATGAGAGACTTGACTGAAATGACTATAACATCTCTTTTAGAGAAGGAGGCAGGTGATCAGATCCACAGCCTCTGAGGTTTTTAACCACACACTAAAATATTTAAATGGGCAGGGGACAGGGGAAGCTGTCACTTGGACCACAGAGGGGAAGGTAGGAAGCCGAATAACATCAGTCACCCCTGAGCCTGGGCCTACCAGAACAGAGCCATGCTCAGCCATCTGGAGATAGAGATGTTCAAGGGTCCCCAAGTAGCTTGGATGTTTCACCGGCCCAAGTGCTCCTATCAGCTGCTCCTTAGGGCCTGTGGTTTTCCAGACTGACTTGTGGAATGGGCTTGTCAAGGCCTTCTTTACTCACTTCAATTAGGGGAGATCGCCCTTATTCCCTGTCACTCTAGGAAATACTGAACTGTTGTAAGCCTACAAAAATCAGCTCCTTAGGCAACAATGATACTCTTTTCCCTGAAATCAAAGTGGCAGCTGACCATGACTTTCATTCTACTGAAGGAATAAATGAAAAAACCTAGTCCAGGACTAGATTACATTTCTCGGCCCTACCCCAAATACTATTTATGACCATCTTTGATCAATATCAAATAAAATCAAATCGGGCTGCAATTCAATAAGCTTCAGAGTATTAGGCCTTCCACTGAGTGGCTAGGGGGCCTCTAGAACCAGAGGCATTCAAACAGCCCTAAATTATCAAGGAACATAACTATAGACACAACAGAGACTCAAAAGTATGGGAATACCATGAATTCCATGCTCATAAATATTCATTTATTAAATAAATACATATTTATCAAACATATCTAAGTATATAAAATAAATATGTCCTTGTATTTTTTGTTAATTACATGAAACAAATTCTTAGAAAATATATCATCAAATTGACTAAAAAAGAAATAAAACACCTAAATAATGCAGTCACTACTAAAATTGAATCAGTAGCTAAAACTTCTCAGAAAGAAAACCTCATGTCCAATAGTTTTATCAACTTCAACCAGACTTTTAATTAACAAATAAGAGAAAATAGAAAAAAAGCTTCTACCTCCCTGCATTATAGCCTTGGTAGCAAAACTAGACAAGTGTAATATGAAAAAGGAAAATTGCAGGCCAGTCTCACTTATGAGAATATATTTGCAAAAGCCCTGAAAACAATATTGACAAACAAAATTCAGTAATATAGCCAAGCACGGTGGCTCACACCTGTAATCCCAGCACTTTGGGAGGCCGAGGCAGGCAGATCACCTGAGGCCAGGAGTTCAAGCCTGGCCAACATGGTAAAACCTTGTCTCTACTAAAAATACAAAAATTAGCTAGGTGTGGTGGTGCACACCTGTAATCCCAGCTACCTGGGAGGCTGAGGCAGGCGAATCACTTGAACCCAAGAGGCAGAGGCTGCAGTGAGTCAAGATTGTGCCACTGCACTCCAGCCTGGGCAACAGAGCAAGACTCTGTCTCAAAAAAAAATAAATAAAAATTGAGTAATATATAAAATATATCCAAATTGAACTGATATTAGAAATGCAAAGTTGGTTTAACATTAGAAAAATCTATTCTTTTGACTTACCAGAAACAAAGGAGGAAAAAAAGACCCCATGATCATCTCAATAGATGCAGAAAAAGCATTCTAGCAAATTCAGTATCTGTGAATGATATAACTAGGAATAAAAGAACTACCTTCATCCAAAAAAAATGGTTTCTACCAAAAACCTTCTGCAGTATTATGTTTAACAATGAAATGTTAAAAGCTTTTTCTTTAAAACCGGGAACACATAAAGGTGTTCACTATTTCTCAGTACATCATTGCACTAGTGGTCCTAGCAAGCAAAATAAGATAAGGCCATTGTTATTCACAGATGATTTGATTGTTTAAATGAAACCCAACCAAATTAATGACTTAATAAAAAGACTTTAGCAATATTGCCAAATATAAGATCAATATACAAAAATCAATTTCATTTCTGTACACTGGGGGCTAAAAGCAAAAAACATAAACAGTATACCATTTATTATAGCACCCAAATAATATTTGGCAATTTGTCAATTAAGTTCTGACTCAGAGTTAGGGCAAACTTTGCAGCTTAAGAGCAGTCCCACACAAGGGTGCTCTCAACTCAGTCAGTTGCCACAAGCCCGGGGGTCCCTAGGTCACCTGCACATCTGACCTAAGAGCTACAAATTTGGAGATTCTCATCTTCCCTCAGATTTAATCATTCACTTGACTGGTTCCCAGAACTCAGAAAAGCCCTGTATTTATTATTATAGTTTTATTACAAAGGATTCAAGTCAGGACCAGCCAAAAGAAGAGACCTAGAGGATGAGGTCTGGGAAGCTCCCAAATGTGAAGTTTCTGTGTTCTCAGGGCATGTCACTTTCTTAGCACATGGGTATGTATCATCAACCAGGGAAGCTCACTTGAGCTTCAGTGCCCAGAGTTTTTTGGGGAGGGTAGGAGTTGGGTTCATTACCTAGGCATGGTTGATTTAATCATTGGCCACCTAACTGAACTCAATCTCCAGCCCCTCTCCACCCCTGGAAGTTGGGCTGATATCACGTGGCTTAAAGCCCCAGCCTTCTAATCACAGTCATCCCCATCCTGAAGCCATCTAGGGACCAACCATGAGTTGCCTTATTAGCATCACGTCAGATATGGTTCCAGGAGCCCACCATGAATAACAGACACACGTATCACTCAGGAGATTCCAAGGGTTTAGAAGCTTCCTCCAGGAACTGAGAATAAAGACCAGCCAAATTCTTTATGATGTATCAGGCAGTTAGAAGTAAATCTAACAACAACAACAAAATACCTAGTCCCTCTTGACAAACTCTCCATATAAATACACTGGAATACTCTACAGCTGCGAAAGTGAATTAGCTACAGGTGCACACATCAACTGTTGCATGTATTTCAGTTTTGCAAACCAAATTCACTGGCAGCACTGTGTGATTAACAGTGATGCAAACATCAGCACTCTTCTGTGGACCCATCTGCTGAGAGTGGGCAGAACCCACCAACCAGGGTTGTGGAAAACTGTGAAGCAGACAGACTTTATCTTCAGAGCCCATACCCACCTCCTGTGCCTCTTCCCCTCTTCAGAGCTGCACCTCCCTCCAAGTGTCTGGGACATTTGCATTCTCTTTCCTTCCTCAGCTCTTCAAAACCCTCTCGGATGCATTGCTAAGTGTGAAGGAGAAAATCCCTGCAGATTCTCTAGGCGGGAGTTGGGGGCGGGGGACAGGGAATTTGCTTCTCTAGCTATTCCACTCAAAGTTGCAACTGTGGGTTTTGGCCCTTGGTAAAGGAATTTAAGAGAGTAAGGTGACAGAGGAGGAAATCAAACCTTTTCTGGTGGCCAAAATTCTCACCAGCTTGTTTAGGTGAAGGACAGAAACACCTTTCAAACCACACCAGCTCCCCCTGCAGCCATGCCCCTCACACGTTCCCTCCTCTAAGGAATACCCAGGGCCTCTTTGCAAACTCATGACCAGCCGTCGAGATGATTTTCCTCCGCGTATTAGAACATGGGCCCTACCATGGATTAGATTACTTCGAAGAAGGTTCCTAGAATGTTTCTGCTTTCCAAGCTTAAATTCTAACAAGACACCCCTACCCCCACTCCTGTCCTCCTTGGCCATTATCCTCTTCTTTTGCCCAGTTTACTCTGGTCAGGGCCACATTTACCGTGAAGTCCATGAAACTTAACCCCAAGGCCTCTCCTTTGCACAACCCTGACCAAGGCCCTGGGAGGGACCCTAACCTTGTGTTCACATGGTCACGTGTTTTTGTAATATTCACAAAGCAAGTTATTCTGAGAGCAATCTGTTAGCAAATGGGCTATTGCCATTCAGACTTTCCCTCCTGCTGGATGCCGCTTGCTTGGCTGGGCATTTGGGGGAGCTGACTTAGGGGAGGTTGCAGTGGAGATGCTTTTAGTTTTAGTGAGCTATGTTTACATGGTTTGCAGTTACTTCTGTATGTGCAGTTAGGTTATTGCCAGCATTGTGGTGTAGGAATAACTTTTAGAAATCCTGCTAAGGCCCACGGAATCAACTCATGAGGTCCTCATGCAAACAGGGCCCACGCTACAACTCATAACATGTGACTGCAACTAGGACATCATCAACAACTTGGTTAATGAGTGTCATTAATTCAAAGAGAATAGAAGTTGAGTCACCACATAAAATTAGAAATGCCCCCCAAATCTTATAGGTCATGTACAAAAGAACACTAAATAGAATTATTTCCCAAATTTGATAATCCAGAAAACTTATAAGGTAAAAGAACTTATAAATATCAGCTATACAAGGCTGGGCATGGTGGCTCATGCCTGTAATCCCAACACTTTGGGAGGCCAAGGCAGGTGGATCAAATCGCTTGAGCTCAGGAGTTTGAGACCAGCCTGGCCAACATAGTGAAACCCTGTCTCTACTAAAAACAGAAAAAATTAGCTGGGCATGGTGGTACACACTTGTGTTCCCAGCTACTGGAAAGGCTGAGGTGGGAGGATTGCTTGAGCCCAGGTGGCGGAGGTTGCAGTGAGCCGAGATCACACCACTGCACTCCAGCCTGGGTGATGGAGAGAGATTCTGTCTCAAAAAAAAAAAAAAAAAAAAAAACCATTCTAAAGTTATCAACCACACTAGAAGAAAGAGTTATCCTTTTAACTATCTAACTTTCAAAGACTGAGTTATCTTTCAAGCTGGGCATGGTGGTGCATGCCTGTAGTCCTAGCTACTCAGGAGCCTGAGGTCGGAGGATCACTTGAGCCTGGAAGTTTGAATCTAGCCTAGGCAACATAGCAAGACCCTATTTCTTAAAAAAATAAAGAAGCGGCCGGGCGCGGTGGCTCACGCCTGTAATCCCAGCACTTTGGGAGGCTGAGGCGGGCGGATCACGAGGTCAGGAGATGGAGACCATCCTGGCTAACACAGTGAAACCCCGTCTCTACTAAAAATACAAAAAATTAGCCGGGCGAGGTGGCGGGTGCCTGTAGTCCCATCTACTTGAGAGGCTGAGGCAGGAGAATGACATGAACCCCGGGGGGGCGCAGCCTGCAGTGAGCCAAGATCGTGCCACTGCACTCCAGCCTGGGTGACAGCGAGACTCTGTCTCAAAAAAAAAAAATAAATAAAATAAATAAATAAATAAAGAAGCATATTACAAAATTGTCACAGAAGAGAAGATCAGAGATTATGCAGCATGTTTACATTTGCTACCAGCAGTTTGCCAAGCAGCTAATTAGTAAAAATGTTATTTTTATGAATGGTGTGGTGTTTGTAGTATTTGCCAGCTTTTTATAATTTTTAATTAGCTGCAGTTCCTTTTCTGATTAAACATAAATATTCACTTCATATCTAATTTTGTATTCATGATTTTGTATTTTTAAGAGGCTCCCCAAACCAAGATCCACCCTGGCCCCTCTTCTGTTTCCTTCTTCATACAGTGACTGCCCCATCTTCCTGCCCTCATCTGGTGTTGACTGTGCCCAGGTTTCATGATAGTCTTTGCAGTTGAACCAGCATACTTACTGCCCAGAGCTGGAGTGTAAGCTCCCTGAAGACAGTCCCCTGATTCAGAGTACCACAAACAGGGCCGGACCTACTGGAAACATTTTATAAAGGCCTGTTAAAAGAGCATCTGAAATAAGACTGTAATTCTCTCGAACAGGTGACCCAGGAGCTGCCTCCCAGTATGTGGGCACTTCAAAAGTGGTGTACCTGCCTGCAACTTGCAGGTTTTCCCAGAATAGAAGAGTTTCTGCAGAAAGGATGTGGTTCCCTATGAATAGTGTGATCCAAAAAGACCCTTCCCAAAGTCAGGGTCAGACAGGGTTACTGAGCCAAGAGTTGGATTTGGACCCTAACAGAAGCAACTGTGGAGACCCCTCTCGAGTTGATCTCAAGACCTTTCTGCTGCCCTCCTCCCCATGCTCACTCCCCTCCTCCATCCCCGCTGCCTGTACTTCTTCCCTGCCTGGCCAGCCTGGGCAGTGGTCTCAGTGCTACTCATTCAGCAGGCACCTCCTTCCTCCGGTAACCTGCACCCCCCACCTTGCCCAGCCTCGCTTTCCTAACCAAAACATCCCTGCTTTTCTTAGGGGCCAGAGCCTCTGTGGAGTGAAAGTAGCTGGCATTTCTAATGGCTTTTATAACTTGCAGCCACCTGCCTTCAGCATCTTTTGTCTGCAGGCACCAGGCACACCAAGAGGTCCCAGCACTCAGGGGCTCTCAGGATAAGTGGGGGAGGCAGTGTGACTCCATTCACACAGAGCATTCAGCAGGTGCCATAATATTAGTTTTGCTAACAGAAGACAGTGGGCTTAACAGATCAGTATGTTTCCTCTCCCAGGTATCGAGTTGATATGTTGACAGGGACCTTACCCAGCATTCCTCACAGCCTGTCCTGGGAAAGACTGGTCCCCATGATGCACTTAGAAAAAAGTGGGTAAGTGGACAAAGAGGTTTGACAAGCACTACATACTAAATCCCCATCTAGAAGATTCTGAGACTTTATAAATAAGCTTCACTGGTTGTTGCCAGCCTGTCCCAAGGGTGTTTGGGCACACATCCTATCTCCCCTGCTAGCTATTAACATCTTCAGAATATGAATTCATTTCAGGAAACACTACCTTACTATCTTAACTAAAAACAGCAACTCTGTAGGTGAGACTCCTGCACCCAGACAGGCAGGTGGTCAAGTTCAGGAGGAGCAGGGCATCCCCAGTTTTCTGCAGGGAGCTATTTCCTGCCTATATTTAGGGTGGACTACCAGGAGCCTCCTCCTTCCCCACACCTGCCCTTTCCAGGCAGACCTTGTGACAGAGAGACTTTTAAAACTTCAGGTAAGCTCTCTAGGGCCCATTCCATTCCCTCCCACATCATCTGTATAATGAGTCTACCTGGAGACTCCAAAATCTGTCACGCCCTCCAGACCCATCTAAGTTCTACCTCATCCCGCATCAGTAGAAAATAGAAAGGCCAGGCATGGTGTCTCATGCCTGTAATCCTAGCACTTTGGGAGGCTGAAGTGGGTGCAATGCTTGAGCTCAGGAGTTCGAGACCAGCTGGCCAACATGGTGAAACCCTGTCTCTACAGAAAATATAAAAATTAACCAGGTGTGGTGGTGCGCGCCTGTAGTCCCAACTACTTGGGAGGCAGGAGGATCGCTTGAACCCAGAAGGTCAAGCCGCTGCACTTTAGCCTGGGTGACAAAGTAAGACCCTGTCTCCAAAAACAAAGCAAGACAATGATGTGTGTCTCTCTTATTTCTTAGTCTGATTGCATCACAAGGGTTGTGGGTCACATTCCAGAGCCTTCTGAGAAGGGAGAAGTCAGGGAAGTTCCTTTTGTTCTTCTGAGCGTTCTCTGCAAGTCAAACTGGGGAGAGTTCCAGTCCTATGGGGTGGGAGCAGCTGTGAAGAGGCTGGAATCGGAGGGGAACTTTGGGCCTGGAGGCCTAATGGAGGACTCTGTGATGTTGGACTATGCCGTGTCGTTACCCTCCCTGCCTCTGCATCCTCTTCTGTGGAACAGGGACAATGATAGCAGCCACCCTGGGAGAGTGTCATGATGACCAAATGGAAGGAGACAGAGGGTGAGGAGCACCCTGAGCTCATGGTCAGCACCTGGCAGATGGCTGTTATTATTACCCATTTCTCAAAAGTGCTTTTGGACTCACATTTTCTTTCTTTTTGAGGATGGAGGTGTAGAGGGGTGCAATAAAGCTCTGAGTCTGACCTCCAGGTTGGTCCCAGGCAAGATTAGCAGCCCGAGGTGTCCGGCTTCCACACGGTAGCATGAAGAGCATGTTCAATAGAAAGCCAGACCCATACCCCACACAGCAGAGGGCTAGGCTTGAGCACAGACACTACCTTTGTCCTGAGATTTTTACATGGCAATTCAACTTCAAACTAATTTTCACCTGACTGGTGGTCAGTTCCTGAATTTCATGGGCATATCAGTCATTCCTTTAGCTCAATGTTTTTACTGCATTCATTCACTCGATTGTAAGTGAGCGCCTATCCTGTACAGAGGTGCACGGCAGACAGAGGGAAAACAACTGGCTCTTGCCTTCAGGAGCTCTCGCTGCCTCCCCTGCTATAGAGTTATGAAGTTAGATGAAGGGGTCCAGGAGGCTGTGTGAACACAAAGCCTTGCCAGCTAAGTCAGAGAGGAGGGTCCTGCAGTAATATCCCCAAATGTAAAATGAAAAATAAACACCTTCAACAGGGTTCCCAGGAGGTGAGCTGAGCTACTGCTGGCAAAATCCCTTGTACAGAGTGGATGTCAACAAATATTCCCTCCCCTCCCTAATATGCTCTCAGTTATATACCTGGATGTTAATAAGGGAGCTGAGAGAAAAGTTTGCTAGGAGGGAGGAGAAAGGTTCTACTCTCCTCGGGGCAAGAGGTGGGGGACAGAAAGGGGAGGCCTGGGGCTCGGAGACCAACGTCTCATGTCTTCTACCACATGGCCACATGGCTCACCCCTTGACTCACTCTGGTCTCTGCTCGAATGTCCCCTTATACGAGAGGCCTTTCCGGACCACCCACCCCATCACTCTCTATCTCCTTACCCTGCTTTATTTCCATTCCTTGCACTTATCTCCACTAGACATATCATACATTTGTTTGTTCAGCTGTCTTTCCATCCAAAGTGTGCACCCCATGATTACAGGGACTTTTGTTTTGCTCACTGCTGGGACTGGATCTCAGCTCTACCAATTATTAGTTAATTTGATCTTGGTCAAGTTAGCCCCCTCTCTCTACTTGTTTCACAGGGTCATTTTGGCAATTAAATGCACTATTAATAAAGCAGTACTTGGCACGGTGCCTGGCACATCATACTTTCTCAATAAATGATAGCTATTATTATGATCAGTGATTTTTCAGTAAATTTTTACTTCCTATGGTTCAGCCATCTGGGGAAAACCTCTGTGGCTACTCAAGGATTTATCTTATCCTGAGGGGAGGTAGAAATAGAAACCTGTACTCATCCAGGAACCATGAAAATACTACTTACCTTTCCAAAGCAGGTGAACTCCAGACCTCTAGGGATGCTGGTTCTCAAATACAGCTACACCTTGGAATCACCTTGGGAGCTGTAAACAAATCACTGATGCCTGGGTCCCACCCCCCACCCCCGCCCCCACAGATTCTGATGTGATTGGCACAGCAGGAGGCCTGAACGGCAGGATTTTTTTTTTTTTTTTAAGTTCCCTAGGTGCTTCCAGCCTGTAGCAGGTCTGAGAGCCACTGATCCAGAGTGCCACTAGATTTCCCCTTGAAAGCCAGCATGACAGATGTCTATTTGTGGCTTGACAGTTAATGCATCTTACTAAAAGAAGCCATTTGCCCACAGACTGGCCTATTAAAAATTAATCACTTTGGCCTAGCAGGGCTCCTCACTTAAAGATTGCTGTCCATTGTCATGCAGCACCCCAGGATGCTAATGCCCCACAGAGGAGAACTTGTAGCGCCTCCAGCAGCAGAAGCAGATAAGGAAACTGAGGCAGAAGCAGCCCAGCCAAATCATCCCTCCACCCACCTCTCTACCCAGCCCAGCCACTGGTCCTGGTAAGGATGGTGGTAATGGAGCTGTCAGTCCTGGTACGTCACTGAACAAACAGAACATGTTATCCTGTCTTTGAACTGTAATAGGATTCAGAGTTCTTGATTTGGACCCCATGAGGATAATGTCCAAAGCTTTTATCAGATGGTGAGCTCTAGTTGAATTAGAAGACAACCACATTTCACCGAAGTGCTTTTTAAAAAGAAGCCCAACTCCATTGCTCCCACTTTCCTGCTGTTTAAAGTAAGGAGAAGTACATTATGCTAAATGAAATAAGCCAGATGCAAAAGGACAAAGCCTGTATGATTCTGCTTCTATGAGGTCCCTAGAGCCATCAAACCCATACAGATAGAAAGGAGCATGGTGGTTGCCAGACGCAGGGGGCAAGAACAATGGGGAGTCATTGTTTAAGGGGACAGACTTTCAGTTTTGCAAGATGAAAAGAGTTCTTGGCTGGGTACAGTGGCTCATGTCTGTAGTCTCAGCACTTTGGGAGGCTGAGAAGGCAGGTGGATCACTTGAGCTCAGGAGTTCAAGAGCAGCCTCGGCAAAATGGCAAAACCCCATCTATACAAAAAATACAAAAATTAGCAAGGTATGGTGGCACGCACCTGTAGTCCCAGTCACTCTGCGGGGTAAAGCCCGAGTATCGCTGCAGTTGCGAGTCTCACTGGGAGGCTGCAGTGAGTCATGATCACGCCACTGCACTCCAGCCTGGGCGACAGAGTGAGCCTCTGTCTCAAAAAAAAAAAAAAAAAAGTTCTGGAGATGGATGGTGGCGATGGTTGTACAGCATTGTGAATATACTTAATGCCACTGAACTGTGTGCTTAACAGTTAAAATGGTGAACTTTATGGTAAGTGTATTTTATCACAATTAAATTTTTTACGGCAATTTTATTATAATTTTTTTAAAGTAAAAGGAAGTGACCACACAGGGCCTGAAGTGTCCAACAAGGGCCTGCAGGCCTATGGGAACTTATATGAGCTTTTGGTTGATTTCCATGGAAACCTGGGAAGAGATGGTGAATTTCAGGATCTGTCCAGGATCCTCCAGAGGGTGGAGTGGGGAAGGGGCAGCCCTGAAAGGGGATCAGCAGATCAGCATTTAGGGCATCTTAGAAGTTTATGAAAATTCAGTGCAGCCGATTTAGCCGAACTAGTTCTTCACACATGTTTACTTTAGCTGCATAATAGAACGTGCCAGATGATTTACCAGTGATTGCGATGTGAGCCAGGCTTTGTGATGTGTTCCCTCCCTCAATTTGAGAGAGTCCCTGCTGCATGCTTTCCTGGAAATGAGTTTAATGGAATGAGTTTGCTATTTGGCTGTGGTATTATTCCTTTTTAAAAAAGGTTTCTCACGTGCCTCATATGTACATTGGCACAGATAAGAATTATGCCTTCAGAGGGAGATGACTACAGAAGAGAGGCTGTATATGTCTGCTTCAGCGGGACCTCTGGGAGGATGTTGTTCTTCTAAATGATCTTTTGATGAGTGTCTGTAACTCCAAAGAATTAACCCCTATTATAGGTCAGTCTGCTGCTCAGTTTGAGAAATCTGCCTGGCCTGTAAGTAAAGCAAATCATAATTTCTTAGGGCAGGCCAGTATCATAAAGACCATCTAGGGACTTGCTGGTCCAAGTGTGGTCATCTGAACGGCAACATCAGCATCACCTTGTTTAGACTGAGAAATGGAATCTGCGCTTAACCACTCAAGGTCCTCAAGGGATCTGAGAGCACCCCAAAGTTTGAGAAGCCAAGCTTTAGGGCCTCCACCAGGAAGACGGTTTTGGCACATCTCTCCATGAGACTGTCTGTTCTGTGCTTGGACCCTCTGCTTGTCTAGACAGCCCAGGCCCCCACGGAAAGCCCTGGCAGCCTTAGAAGTCTCTCTTATGTGCGAGGCAGTGGAGCCCTCTATTCAGATCAAAGGCGTTACATCTGCACATCCTGGGGTTGAATTCCAGCTGTGCCACTTATAGCCTGTGTGAGTATGGACAGGCTGCTTACCCTCTCTGTGCCTCAGTTTCCTCCCTGTAAAATAACTATGATGAGAGTCCCTACCTCATGGGATTGCTGTGAGGATGAAATGAGTTAATCCATTTAAAGCAGATAAAACAGTCTGAGGAGCTCAATAAATGTTAGCTGGTATTATCATGTCGCATAGATTTCTGTCTCACACATTGGCTCTCAGCTGTCCCCAGAGCCTCAGAGAACAAGCTTAGCTCCTCTTCTACATGACAGCCTTGCAAATGTCTACAGGCAGCTGTCACGCCCACCCCTTCCATGTCCTGCAGACTAAAATTGCTGGGTTCCCGTGAGACAGGCCTTTGATTTCTACTGCTCCTCCACCAGGAGGGCTCCTGAGAACCCAGTCCCCTGAAAGAATCACAGTGTCCCTGCCACAGTGTCACTTTTCCCCTAAGTTTTTCTTCTTCCAAGGAAGTGCAGTGCCAGGGGCCTTCCTGAGGCCTTCCTGAGTCCATTAATCTCCTGCTCTCCAGACTGCCCGGGGAATTGGCGGAAGCGTGATGGGGTGGAGAGGGAGCACGGAGCCTGCAGCCTCCTTGCTCCACCAGTGCCCACCTGCTAGTAAGACTTGCAAGGGCCCCACTAGGGGTGCAGGCCTGCCCAGGCTAATTAGAAAAGCAGAGACACACGTGGCCCATCTGCAACCTATGCTGAAACGCCTTCTGCACTAGGAGGGGGGTATTCGCCTCCCCTGGGGAGCTCATTCAAGATGGAGATTGGAGGACTCCAAGTCTGCAGCTCTGAGTGGTCTGCACACTCACAAGCACGTCACTGGGGATGGGGGAAGGCTTGGCAGTATGAAAGTGATGAGTGCAGGAGCCAGACACCCCTGACCACTTCCCAGTTACAGCACCTTGAACCAGTCATTTTACTACTCTGTGAAGGGCCTGCATCAAATTCATGTAAAATACTAACACAGTGCTGGGCACAGGGTAAGTCCCACAGAAATGTTGGCCATGGTTACTTCCTGGTCCTTGCATTTTTTTCATATTAACATTTCATCTCTCTAACCATGTGAAATGCTCTTTGAAGACAAGGGATGATCTTAATCGTTTTCCCATCCTTCACACAGGGACAGACACATTAGCCTCCCAGGACACATTGCAGAAACTTCTGGTTGGGAAGGCGAGGCTGTCAGAGACTCTCATCATCCTAGCCTGGAAACAGGGGCAGCCGTAAACATTGCTTCAGCATGAAAGGAAAAGCAACCCTTCCCACCCTGTCCTCACCCCCCAGAGCTAAAGTTGACTGGGCTTTTATTCTTGGAGAATGTTGTCTCATTTAAATTCACCATACCATACCAGGCCAGGCGCAGTGGCTCACGACTGTAATCCCAGCATTTTGGAAGACTGAGGTGGGAGGATAGCTTGAGCTCAAGAGTTCAAAACCAGCTTGGGCAATATGGCAAAACCCTATCTCTATAAAAAATACAAAAATTAGCCGAGTGTGATGGTGTGTGCCTGTAGTCTCAGCTACTTGGGAGGCTGAGATGGGAGGATCGCTTGAAGCCAGGAGGCGGAGGTTGCAGAGAGCCGAGATGGCGCCACTGCACTCCAGCCTGGGCAACAGAGTGAGACCCTGTCTCAAATAAATAGGCCGGGTGCGGTGGCTAACGCCTGTAATCCCAGCACTTTGGGAGGCCGAGGTGGGCGGAAATCGAGGTCAGGAGATGGAGACCATCCCGGCGAACACGGTGAAACCCCATCTCTACTAAAAATACAAAAAAAAAAATTAGCTGGGCGTGGTGGCAGGCACCTACAGTCCCAGCTACTCAGGAGGCTGAGGCAGGAGAGTGGCGTGAGCCCGGGAGGCGGAGCTTACAGTGAGCAGAGCTAGCACAACTGCACGCCAGCCTGGGCGACAGAGTGAGACTCCGTCTCTAAATAAATAAATAAATAAATAAATAAATTCATCATACCCGTGAGGGATTAGTAGGCACATTATCATTAAAGGGTGTAGTAGAAAGTTTATTGGATTGAGCCTTCTCCCCCAACCTTCCAACTCCCACATGCAAGAGATCAGGCAGTGGGGGCACAGCAAGGGCAGGCACAGGAGACTTGGCTCCAGATCAGAACTGGTGACCACCCAGCACGGGCTTGCTGGAGCAGCTCGGAGTGCCCACCCTTCTGGAGTGACTTTGATCCAGGCTGTTCTGAATTCCCTGGCAGGCAGCTGGGATCGAGGGCTGCTTCCCTGCCGCCTCTGCAAAGAGAATGCTCAGAGCTTTAATTATACCTTCTCTCTAGATCCTTCGGGGGCCCCTAATTATGCTCCTCACATGGCAGCTGCTGCTAGATTATTTCCCAAACACCTTTGAAGCTTTTAAAGTCAAAGCCTCCCATGGGCTATGCATGACTCTAAAGGGACAGCAAAATGGGTGGATGGGAGCAATAGCTGACGAAGGTCCCAAGGCCCCTTAAAAGGGTCTAGAAAGGAAACCATGTTCATCTGCCTCCCAGTGGGAACAAGGTGGCAGGAGGAAAGAGACGATTAGGAAGGGGCCACTCCCATCTTGTTTCTTGTGCTCTGAGTGGTGGTCACAGAGAACTGTGGGAGTGTGCACTTCATGTCTTCTCAGAGCAGTGATGTCACAAAGCCTCACACAAGAGGCTGGCCCCAGCTGGCCTGCAACAGCCGCATGCAGACGCACCCACTTGTGTGCCGAGTGTGCCTGCTGTCCTGCTCACTCCCTCCTTGGCCATCCTGTGCATGGGCATGCCCCGCTTGGGGAGACCGGGTCTGATTACAGAGACATGATCCTCTCTACATCCAAATGGAGCTGAAACTATCCTCACCCCGCAGCCTTGGGCAGAAGGCTATTTGAAGATTTTTTTTGAGCCAATATACTTATTGATTTGAGCTCTTTTAATAAAATTGGGTCTCCACTTCTGAGTATTCTTTAAAGATTTTTTTTTTTTTTGTAGAAAATTATCCTAAATTTCACCCCATCCACTCGACTGCAACTCCTCTCTTGAATTCTGATCACCAGTACCATGTTGTGGGCCCCAGAACCTCTCCCATTCAGACACCCAGGGCTCAGCTCAGCTGACAGGAGGACCCTGGTCCACTGTGTCTGCCCCTAGACCTGGGAATGGAGCTTCCCATATATTCCCATCTCCCCTTCCTGGGGCTTCTCTTGCACCAGCTTGGCAGAAGACACTGCACCTTCCCAAATTCTTCTCAGCCCTGTGGCTTCTGAAACATATCAACAAATCCCCTTTAAGGGCCAGGCGCAGTGGCTTATGCCTGTAATCCCAGCACTTCGAAAGGCCGAGGTGGGCAGACTGCGTGAGCTCAGGAGTTTGAGACCAGCTTGGGCAACATGACGAAACCCCATCTCTACAAAACATACAAAAATTAACTGGGTGTATTGGTGTGCGCCTGTGGTCCCAGCTCCTTGGGAGGCTGAGGTGGGAGGATCCCGTGAGCCTGGGAGGCAGAGGTTGTAGTGAGCCACTGTTGCACCACTGCATCCCAGCTTGGGTGACAGAATGCGAGAACCTGTATCAAAGAAAACAAAAACAAACAAAAAATCCTCTTTATGTTTTTTAAAAGACTGTGAAGAACAAGTAACCATAGGAAGATAGTTAGGAGTTAAAAATTCAGGAGGTTCTTGTTTTTCATTTAAAAAAAAAAAAAAGGAAGAGCTGGAAAGAAACTTTCTTAGCTCCTGTCATGACCTGGTCTGCTACTTCTGAGATTCATCCACTGGATAAAGAAAACACCAGTGTCTCATGGTTACTCTGTTGCTGGCAGTAATGAACTTGAGCAGAGCTCCTGTTTATCCATCTTCTTACTCGACAAGGGCAGAGTTACATCAAGGTGGGGTGGGAAATCATTTCTTCTGAAATATTGATAACCTGAATTCCTTTCTACAAAGGAGAACCCTTGGATCTCATAAGATTCTCTCACCAAAGCATTTGAACCCCACAAACCAGGCCCAGCCCCTCTAACCAGACCTCTGTTCACTCATGCTCCTTCAAGATCAATGGGAAAGGGGCAAGAATGAAAGGGACCCTGAAAGAGGTCTGTTTCATGC
This sequence comes from Nomascus leucogenys, assembly GCF_006542625.1. Taxonomy (NCBI): domain Eukaryota; kingdom Metazoa; phylum Chordata; class Mammalia; order Primates; family Hylobatidae; genus Nomascus; species Nomascus leucogenys. The sequence goes on along the minus strand of NC_044384.1, from coordinate 29,000,977 downwards.
GAGGGGAAACTGGAAGAGGCGTGGGAGGAAGGGTATCCAAAAATGACTGATCAGTGGAACCAGAAATTTTGTCTTTCAGGGTTATCTGTCAGAAGGGTTGGTAACAAAGTGGTACCGTTCCCCACGACTGCTCCTCTCCCCCAATAACTACACAAAAGCCATCGACATGTGGGCCGCCGGCTGCATCCTGGCTGAGATGCTTACAGGGAGAATGCTCTTTGCTGGTGAGTTGCTAACTATGCCACCTTCCTTCTCATCTGGTGTCGTTCCATAGAAAGGGGAACTGAGTGCAAAACACTTACAATCACAAGACATGCTCATGTTTTGCTGAAATTACTTCTGTGGCATTTATGAAACTATTTGGAGGCACCTTATTATATTGTCAGGCAAAAATACTGGAGAGGCTGAAAAAATAGTAGCCTTTTGAGCACAGAAGTTTTTGCAATCAAGTAACTACTTTGCTATGACCTAAATGCTTGTGTTCCCCTAACATTCACAGGTTGAAATCCTAACCCCCAAGGTGATGCTATTAGGAGGTGGAGACTTTGGAAGGTGATTAGGTCATGAGGATGGAGCCCTCATGAATGGGATTAGTGCCCTTGTAAATGAGGCTGGAGGGAGCTTGTTTGCACCTTCCACTGTGTAAGGACACACTGAGACGGCATCATCTATGAGGTATGGGCCTCTCACTGGACACCGAATCTGCCATCTCCTTAATATTGGATTTTCTAGCCTCTATAACTGTGAGAAATAAGTGTTTGTTGTTTATATGCCACCTAGGCTATGGTACTTTGTTATGGCAGCCTGAATGGACTTAGACACACTTATACTCAAACATCTTGAGACTGATGGCTGCAAACACACACACCCTACATTTTTAGCCACTTCCTTCTCCCTCCCTGCCACTGTTCCCTGTCCTTCAGCCACACCAAGTGACCCACTGTTTTCCTAATCTATCATCATTTTTTGTTCACTTTGGCAGAAAGACCTCCTTCTCTGCTTAGAAAACTCCTATTGAACCTTCAAAACCCAGCTTATGTCTTGTCTTCCACGATGTCTCTCCTAATTCCCCAGGGCATGAGTCATCCTTCTTGGCTCTCCCATTGCACTTCATACTCATTCTCGCACTCTCCCTCTTTGCTTGGAAGAGCACTTGCTCTCTCTCTTCACTCCCTCTCTTCCATTCTCTCCTCACTCTGCAGTGTGGCTCACTCCCCCTCCATCTGTCTGAAGCTGTTCTGACCCAAACTGCCATGTTCTTAATCCAGGGAACCCATTTCAGCCTCATTCTGTGGCAGTAGTCAGCGATGATAGTCACCTCCTTCTTGAAACCCTCTGCTCCCTGGGTCTCCTCCTCCCTCTCTGGCAAGCCCCCCTCAGTTGCTTCTCAACCGCCATGAGCTCTACTTCCTCTGCACTATGTCCCTCAGCCCTTCCCAAGTTTCCACACTCAGCCCTAAATGCTGCTGTCACTTACTCAAATAATTTTCATCCACCCCCTCCACCCAGGCTAACTTTGCAGAGGCTGGAAGCCCAGAAATGTTCCAAACCACCATTGGTAGAGGACCATGGTGAGGCCAGTCTCCACATGCTCTGGCTGCAGCATGGCAGACAGAGCCCTGTGGGCCTGCCTCCTTGCCACCTGTCCTCTGCCTGGATTCCATACCCCTACAGAACTCTGGGCCTCATATCTGGTCCTCCTGCCTGACCTCTCTTCTCAGTGCTTGCAGCCCTGCCCTGTCCTAACCACACTGTCTTGGCCTCAGCCTCCCTGTGAGTGGTCTCCCCGTGGAGTGCTCTCCCTGCCTCCTCAGCCTACCCTGCTTCTCAGGGGACACCATCTCCCCTCGGTTTTTTTGAGTTGAGGCCATCCTTTCTCCCATGCCCTGTACACAGAGCGGGATAGAGCCTCTGCATCCTCCTTGCTCACCATTGCTTGCCTGCTCTTAATAAAGCAGCCCTCCTCTGTGGCCCACCAGATGGCCCTTCCTCTTCTCTACCTTGTCCTCCCGTGCCAGCACCTCATCTCGTCTCCCGTCATCCCCCACACTGAGGCTGTTGGCACCGCGTCACAGCCTCCCTCTCCACAGTTGGTCCCACATCATTCTGGCTGTGAGACTGATGTGGCTCACTTATCTACTATCCTGGCCACAGAGCCCCACATCCTCAGTTCCTGGGACCTCACTGCCCTTGTTGTCAGCCTGTCCTCCCCACATCCACCCTGGACTTTGTGTCATCACCCAGAGCTGCTCAGGGGAGGAGAGATCTGAAGCGAGTATCAGAGTGGCAGACGGTGGGAAGCTGAGTGTCCAGGGAACGGAAAAGGACATGAAAGCTGGAAGGCCTGAGAAGTCCCCACCCACCTCCTTGCTTGATCAGTGACTGCAGTGTGGCCCAGCGGGAGCGTGTTTTCTCTTGGCAGTCAGCTCACAGGAGGCATGGCCAGCACTCATAGCCTGCATTGGTAGGCCTAGGCTCCTGGGGCTACCCCACCCTTCCATGTTGGGAAGGGAGGGGGAGAGAGAGGGAGTAGGATAGCCTTACCCCAGCCCCCTTTCAGAACCCCAAGACCTAGTAAGATTCTCCCCACTAAAGCCCCTGAATCCCACAAAATATAAGACAGCAGTGGCCCTTCTGGTATCCCCTAAGAGCAAAGGTGTGTCCCTAGTATCCCTGTGGGCTCCCTCCACCCTGAAATCTCTGTCTACAAACCTGAGCTTGCAAGTGGCAGGGCTACTTGAGATTCCCTGCGGCCCCACGGGGAGCTGACAATCTCAGTTGCTGGCCTGTTGTTCTTGTTCACTGTAGAGTGACCACATACGGGCAGCTAGTGTAATAATTAGCTCATGGGCACTGCAGACCGCCTAAGCCTACAGGTGAAAAGGAGCTGTCACTCCCTGTCAAAGCCCCTGGCTCTCACAGCTGCTCATCTGCTGTGTGCACAGAACATAGTGCTAAGGATGGGGAGAGGGATTGCTGTGGGACAAAGGGACAGTGAGGAGGCAGGGGAGGAAAGTCAGACAAGGCCCTCTCCAGGGAACTTGGGGTCTTGAGACAGAATTCTAGATGCCAGCCCTAGAAGGGGCCCGGGACAGCCCACCTCTTGTTTAACAGGTGATTTGGTTTCAAATAATGCAGGGTGGGAAAATGAGCTCAGAGAAGAAGAAATGGCTACCAGAGGCCTTTCTGAGGGAACACCAGCAGGACATTAAGAGAAAGCCATGTCTGAATAGCTAAGAAAGTCTTTATTGTGTGTTTCGTTTTTGTTTTGAGACAGAGTCTCGTGCTGTCCCCCAGGCTGGAGTGCAACGGCATGATCTTGGCTCACTGTGACCTCCACCCCCCATTTCAAGCGATTCTCATGTCTCAGCCTCCCGAGTAGCTGGGATTACAGGCATGTGCCACCACACCCAGCTAATTTTCTATTTTTAGTAGAGATGGAGTTTTGCCATGTTGGCCAGGCTGGTCTCAAACGTCTGACCTCAAATCATCCACCTGCCTCAGTCTCCCAAAGTGCTGGATTACAGGCATGAGCCACTGCACCCAGCCTGCCAAGAAAATATTTATATTGGGCACGGTTAAATCTTAGGTGCCATAGGAGCAGATTTATCTAATAAGGAGTAATGAGAGACCCAGAAAATGTCATCTCTCAATCACAGCAATGAGGGAATTATTCAGTGCTATGCTGGGCTAGTCACTCTTTCATTCATGATGCTAACTTCTTCCAGTAAGTATTTAAAATACAAGCTATAGTGTTCTCACTCATAGGTGGGAATTGAACAATGAGAACTCATGGACACAGGAAGGGGAACATCATACTCTGGGGACTGTTGTGGGGTGGGGGGAGGGGGAGGGACAGCATTAGGAGATATACCTAATGCTAAATGACGAGTTAATGGGTGCAGCAAAACAACATGGCACATGGATACATATGTAACAAACCTGCACATTGTGCACATGTACCCTAAAACCTAAAGTATAATAATAAAAATAAATAAATAAATAAAATAAAATACATGCTATATATAAAACATATATTAATATGATATGTTAATACTAACTATATGTTAATGTAACATTAAGTAACAAGAAAAGGTAAAATAGGTTGGGCATGGTGGTTCACGTCTGTAATCCCAGCACTTTGGAAGGCCGAAGCGGGCAGATTGCCTGAGGTCAGGAGTTCGAGACCAGTCTGGCCAACATGGTGAAACCCCGTCTCTACTAAAAATACAAAAAAATTAGCTGGGCATGGTGGCATGCACCTGTAATCCCAGGTACTTGGGAAGCTGAGGCAGGGGAATTGCTTGAACCAGGAAGGTGGAGGTTCCAGTGAGCCGAGATCATGCCACTGCACTCCAGCCTGGGCAACAGAGCAAGACTCCGTCTCAAAAAAAAAAAAAAAAAAAAGGTAAAATAAAAACAATGACAGGAAAGTCAGATGAAGCTGAAGTCAGGGCTTATGTCCAAGCATTTAGGCCCTGAGTACAAACATCTTCATTTGCCCCTGGACTCTCAGGAGCCCCTACAGTTTTCCCTCTGGTGGATTTTGTGCTTTGGGTGGCTCCTTGACCACGTGCTGGGGATACAAGCCTGAGTAAGACATAGTCTCTGTCCTCAAAGGTCTGATGGTCCAGCGAGGGACATAAAAGGGTTAAACACACACAAAAAACTAATACACAGTGAACCTATCTGTGCCCAGGGTGAGCCATCCTGCTATCTTATTTTTCCAACTGAAATTGCACAGACCTCCCAGTTCCATATTTTCCAGCCAATTCAAGGCAGGGGAGAAAGGAGGAACAGGTGGGAGAGAGGTCTCACCCTGGACTCTGACTCAAAGATTCTTCCCACTCCAGCCATAGCCACTAAGCCCTGGATAGCTCAACATCCCTGGCCCTGCCACCACGATCTGGGTCATAGGTGCCTGGCTGCCTCCGTTCTCCCGGCCTTGAACCCTCAGCTCATAGGGCTCTGCTCCAGCTGCCCTTCCATCAGGCTGACAACCTTCAGGCCAGACGGAGGAGAGCTGGGCTTCTCCATGCCACAGCAGGCAGGTGACTCACCGAGAGCCCAGACAAGACTGTATAATCCACAGTCTATTGGCTTCTCATCTTCAGGCTCACTGTCTGTGGTCACGAGATGCTTGCAGTCGCTTTCAGGTTCTCATGCAGTAGTGTCCAACGAAGAAAGGTAGGGAGGGGTCAGCCAGGGCAGCAAAACAGCTCTCCTCGCATTTCTCTCTTACCAGGGAGGAACATCTTCCCTGGAAGTCCTTCCAGGAGATTCCTGTCCCTGTTTGATTGAATCACATGGCCTCCCCTTGTTGCAAGAGAGGCAGGGAAGGCAACAGCTGGTGTGACATGGAAAGGACCTTTCAGTAGGAAATGGACATTGACCATAGTATCCTCCATGCTTCACACCTTCTCCCATTTTCAGTGGTGGCTTAGTAGACTCAGTGTTAAGATGCCTCCCCCAAGTGACGTCTGTCACAAAGAATCACTCAGGGATGATTAGGACATAAATCCCCAAGGTGGAATTATTCCATCAGCTTCTCTCAAAGCCACTCTTCCCCGCTCCTAGAAGCAAAGGAAGTCAAGAGTTATTAAACATCTGCTACAAGCAAGGTATTTCTCCTGGAGCCTTCATCTGCCAACACACTCGACTCCTTATAATACTCATTCCAAGTATAAATAATCATCCTCATTCCACAAGGGGTGGGGGAGCTAGGTCTGCCTCCAGGGCTGTCTGCCACCAAAGCTCTTGCTTTCTGCCCCAGGCCATGGATTCCCAGGGAGGCCCCACTGGCTGCCTCCCATATGACACCATTGATCTCGGGCAGGAGCAGACAAGTGAAAGAGGCTCATTCTCTGCCCCCGCCCCCACTGTGGTTGAAGAAGCTACTCCAAGCAGAAGGTTGTGTATTACTGATTTGTGTGTCACACAGGAGAGGGGTAAGGGGCTTGGGAGCAAGGTCCCACCATCTCTGTCTGCAGCTTGATCACCCATTGACCTCATGGTCCCCTGGTGAGTGGTGTGGAGTACACATTTAGAGACAGGACCCCACAGGGGGCTTCCAGAGTACTGAACTGACCCAATGAGTCCACTGCAGGGAGAGGCCAAAAGGACCTCTTCAGGAGAGAGCCTGAGGCTGCAGGCACTTCCTTGGTCAGTATTCACATGTGCTTAGGGCCACACAGGGAACTTCGGGGGGGACCTGGGAGAGCCCTCATCCTAGGCTGGATGATGGGAAGACTGGAATCCCATGGGAATTCATGGCAAGGGGAGGGCCCTCTGTGCAGCTGGATGGGCAAGGAAGACTTCTTGAGGAAGGAGAGGTACGGCTGAGGTTTTAACCTAGTACAGCTAAGTGGAAAGGCAACTCAATCAAAAAAGAGAAAATGGAAGTAACAGAAGAACAGCCTGGAGGTCAGAGAAGGACAGCAAGGAGACCCATCTGTCCAATGCCAGAAATGCCATATGGTGGCCAGTGGTTGCCTGGGTGTGGGAGATGAGTTGAGTTTCTGAGACAAAGACTGAAGCTTCTTATGAATGAAAACTATGCCTCGCCCATTCCCAGCATCCAGCGTGATGCCTGGCATGGAGAAGGTGCTCAATAAATAACTATTTATGGAATGAGGGAATGAATGCTTGAGTCCATCCTGTCCCACCAAAGTTGCCCTGCAAACTTGGCATAGCCTGCCTTCCTTCTTCCAAGGATCACAGAGGCCGTGTGCTCAAGACACATCCCAAACCCAATTTGTTATTCCTGATTTGTTTTTCTCTTGAAAGTTTCCTAGATGGAACCCTCTTAATTGGAAACCAAAAGGTATGGCTATTTCCAGCCTTAAAACTGTTTCTTCCCCATCCTAGTAAAGATTGTGCAGAGAGGCCTATGGGAAGTTGCACTTGGAAGGCCTTGAGCCAGGCTGTTCCCGTTCTTTGGTGCTGACTTATATCCAGCTGGTCTGAGACACAGAATGCTAGGGGCATAGATGGGGCCTTGCAGACTACCAGATTCAACCCCTTCTTTCTACTTTTGACAAAGCCAAGCCCCAGAGATGTCAGCCACCTGCCCACAGTTGTGCAGCAAATGAAGACCAGAACCCCGGTCCCAGCCCACTCCTGCCCCACTGCCCTGTGTTGTTCCTTCCAGAACACCTGGCACTGCTTTTGGGCTACTGCACACCACAGCCTCTTGGGCAGCACACTTAACCATCTGGCATTGCCTCCCCAGGGGCCCATGAGCTGGAGCAGATGCAACTCATCCTGGAGACCATCCCTGTAATCCGGGAGGAAGACAAGGACGAGCTGCTCAGGGTGATGCCTTCCTTTGTCAGCAGCACCTGGGAGGTGAAGAGGCCTCTGCGCAAGCTGCTCCCCGAAGTGAACAGTGAAGGTACCTGAGCCTGGCAGCCAGGCCAAGTGTCCTGGGAGGATGAGCTAGGCTCCACCTTGCGGGGTAGGGGGCAGGCAGGTCTCCTTCCAAAAGGGCAAAGCATGGTCCTTGGATATAAAAGTCAAGGCTCCCCTGCCAGTGGGCCTTTGCCCTAACTACTTCCAAGCTGTGGATGCTGGGCCTCAGGAGTCCATTAGGGGCAGTCATTAGTGTTCTACCCTTGTTTCTGCTGCATTTTGCTTCTCATCTTCCTCACTCACCTTCTTCCCTCTCTTTCCTTCATCCTCCCTCACGTTTTTGTCCTGGAAGGCATGGTGTGGTGCAAAGAACAGGAGCTTCCTCAGCCTGAGGGCAAGACCCAGGTCCCATTCCACCAGTGATGAGCTGCGTGGCCTCAGGCAAGGCCCTTTACTACTCAGGCTTACTCCCTCTACTGTATATTCAAGGCCTGGCAGGCCTGGGAAGAGGCCAAAGGCTCTAGTTGCCTCTAGCTCTCAGAGGCTCAGGAGACTCAGTCTAGGTGACAGCATCCCTCAGCAGCAGAAACTTCCATCTCGTGACAGGTGCAGAACAAGGGAGGCAAGCCCCAAGGCCACACTGGGAGCACTAATTCTGAGCTCCATTTATTACAGGACAGAAATAGACCAAAGGTGACGAATCTGGTGACAAAAACTCAGGTGCAGCACGGTGAAAGGTGGGCTCTGGATGAAGCAAGGTTGAGGGGCTCAGTGTCCTGCCCACCTGCCTCTCAATCTCCAGACATGCTCCTGAGAACCCTTCCAGAACCCCTGGGGCTCTGAGCAGCTCAGTTTGGAATCCTCTGGGCCAGAGGAAAGTGACAAGATTGTACAGAAGCTTCGTTATCTAAGAAATGCCTTAAAAACATCTGGGGAGGGTAAGCCTAGGGAGGAGGAGTTTCTGAGGGGCAGTGGCTTAGGAGTTAAGGTGAAGCTTGTACGGTAGCAGATAACCCTGAAATCTGCGTGGCTTAACCCACTTACAGTTTATTCATTGTTTACTTCACATCCAGGCAGAGTTGGGAGCGTGGATAGGCAGGGGAGGACGAGTGGCTGTGCCCGGGACCCAGGCCATCAGTTCTGCCATCTTCAGCAGGTGGCTTTCAAGGTCACCTCGGGCATTCCCTTCCAGCCAAAGCCAGGGGAAGAGAGAGCAGAGACTCTTGCGGGAGGTTTTTCTGGGTCAGGCCTGGAAGTAGGGTACACACAGCCCTTCCACCCCCATTCCATCAGCCCCAAGCACACAGCCATTTCTCACTGCAGGAGGGGCCGGGAAAGGCAGGCCAGCAGGGTGCCAGGATGAGGGAGTCACATGGGACATGACTGCTGCCTTGAAACAGGAGAGGGGAAATCGTGGGACAGAGAGGACATGCTGCTTTGGGGGAACCACTGAAGGCAGAGGTAGGCCCTAGGGTAGAAGTTAAAGGGGGATTTAAGTTTGATAAAAGGAAGAATTTTCTGGGCCAGGTGTGGTGGCTCATGCCTGTAATCGCAGCACTTTGGGAGGCCGAGGCGGGTGGATCTCTTGAGCCCAGGAGTTTCAGGCCAGCCTGGGCAACATAGGGAGACCCCGTCTCCACTAAAAATACAACATATTAGCTGGGCATGGTGGTGCACGCCTGTGGTCTCAGCTACTTGGGAGTCTGAGGCGGGAGGATCACCTGAACCTGGAAAGTTGAGGCTGCAGTGAGATGTATTCCCTTCACTGTACTCCAACCTAGATGGCAGAAGTCAGACCCTGTCTCAAAAAAAAAAAAACAAAAAAAGAAATGAAGAATTTCCTAGTGTTTGGGCTTCCCAGAAGTACCTGGGGACCTGTAGGAGGATCAGCTATCAGGGAGAGGGAAGAGCAGATTTTCATCCGTGATGGAGTCTGTGGAGCAGCTTTGGGGTTGGTACTTGCCTCTTTTTCTTTTGCGACAGGGTCTCGCTTGTCACCCAGGCTGGAGTGCAGTGGTATCATCACGGCTCACTACAACCTCAGCCTCGAGGGCTCAAGTGATCCTCCCACCTCAGCCTCCCGAGTAGCTGGCACCACAGGCATGCGCCACCTTGGCTGGCTAATTTTAAAATTTTTTTGTAGAGACAACCCACTACTGGCCCACCTGGCCAACTACTACTTGTCTTGCTAGAAACAAGCCCAGGGTGATCTCAAACTCCTAGGCTCAAGCAATCCTCCTGCCTTGGCCTCCCAAAGTCCTGGGATTACAGATATGAGCCACTGTCCCGGTGGTGGTACTCATCTTTTTTAAAGATGATAGTGCCTGCCTCAGTCTTTAGAGCTTTAATTCTCTCATTTCCTTGTCAAAAGGTCAAGTCAAGTCATGGCTGGGGCCAAAAAAGGGGCCAGAGGCCCAAAGAGAGAAAGACCTGCCCAGACTTGAAGCTGGGCCCTGCACTAGACTGCCTGATTCTTCCAGTCCTAGGAATTTGTCAGGCAGATCCTCTTTTAAGTTTGCAGCTCCAGACCCAGAAACACACTCTGAGCATCAGACTGTTCGGGGTGATCAGAGTTACTGGTGCTTAACTAATTTGGGGGTCTGGGGTTACATTGCAGCACTACGTCCTCCTGGGAGGCCAGTGACCTCCTGAATCCATAGATTTCCTGAATCACTGATGAATTTTCTTGCAAAGAGATCCAGGGCTGGTGTGAGGGGCAGGTTAAGGCCCACCAGGGAGTCCCTCGGAGGGATGGGCAGCCTGGGCCTTGAGCTCAGCTCCATTTCTCCCTCTCCATGTGGGCTGTAACATGAGGAGCCAAGTCATGATTTAAGCAGACCTCCAGAGACACTAGTGCTGAGAAGGAATCCAAACTTCTAGGCTAGACCTTGCCCTGAGATAACCCAGGGCAGAGCTCCAAGAGCAGAGCTCCCAGGGTACCCACCCCTGCTCAAGGGAAGGGCCACCAGTGCCTGTGTGCAGAGCTGCTATCTGCTGAATTCTGGCATACATTCGTGCTGGTTAGCAAACAGCCTCTCGCACAAGGCTTCTGAGTGTCCCTTCCCTTCCCCAGGTTCCCACTGCCCAGAACTCCCCCTTGATCCAGACATGAAAGGACTACTGCTTGGCAGAGCAGGGGAATTCAGCCTGGTTTTTCAGTATCTGTAATATCTATCCATCTATCAAGGCTGTCTGCCTTTGTTGAACTTCCAGGGGCAGCATATGGTAGGAAGAGCTCTGGATTCAGACCCAGGAGCTCTGGGCTGTGGAGACCCTGTCCCACCCCTCGACTGCAGCCTTCACCTTTCTCACTAAGGCTTTTTACTGCTGCACCTGGCACTCCAGCCTCAGGGCTTCCTCAGGAGCAGGCTCCTCCATCCCATTCCAGCAGCCCCTTAAGCCATGACAAAGGGAAGTTGGTATATAAATATCCCAGCTTCCCTGCCCCGCAAGGGGAACCACCTCTGAGTGTGGCCCACACTGTCTCTGGAGGATCCCAGATGCCCACAGGAGTAACCTGTCATGAGTGTGCCTTGTTCTGGTTCCCCCTCACTCCCCCACCTGTGCTTGCTGGGATCCCCCACCACATAGACTACCTACAACCCCAAGCCTTGTCTCTGGCTCTGTCTCTGGAGAAACCCAGGCTGAGGCTGGACCTTGAGCAAGTCACTTGATCCTCTGAGTCTGTTTAATTCATTTACAAAATCTAGAAGGCAGCATCTGCTTTGCCTTTGTCACTGGATTGTGACAAGGGTCTTGAGAAAGAAAATGGCTAAAAACCTTTTGACAAATGCAGAAGCACAGACACCAGCACAGAATGTCACCGTGCTGAGGAATCTCCTTCTGAGCTCAACAAGGGCAACAAATGACCTTCATGTCCGGCTTTGCTCCCTGCAGCCATCGACTTTCTGGAGAAGATCCTGACCTTTAACCCCATGGATCGCCTAACAGCTGAGATGGGGCTGCAACACCCCTACATGAGCCCATACTCGTGCCCTGAGGACGAGCCCACCTCGCAACACCCCTTCCGCATTGAGGATGAGATCGACGACATCGTGCTGATGGCCGCTAACCAGAGCCAGCTGTCCAACTGGGACACGTGCAGTTCCAGGTGCTTGCAGCCCTGGGTTCCAGAGCCCACATTTCCCTGTCCTCCCATCTCTATTTTGCCTCTAATTCTCCATGACCTTTCCCTCTGTCTCCCAAGTTGCATAGCTCATTGGACGACTTCTCCAGCTTAGCTTCCTGCCTTTCTCTTGTCCCCAGTAAATGACCAGTGTGAGCTGCACGTGTGGGTCAGAGGCCTTCCTTTCTGCAACACCCCCAGCTTCCCTCACCATGAGTCTACTGAACATGGGGTTCAATACAGTGCTCCCCAAGGATTTAGTGAACACCATGGTAGGAGCTCACTTCTAGCAGCCTGGGAACTTGCCCTTGAAAAGTAAACTGCAACAAGGCAAGGCAAAAAAACAAAGCAGAGATTACCATTACAAAACGCTATCCCATGTTTCATGTTGGTAACTCTTAAAAATGCCATTAAAGACCAGGTTCGGTGGCTCATACCTGTAATCCCAGCACTTTAGGAGGCCAAAGTGGGAGGATCGCTTGAGGCCAGTAGTTCCAGACCAGCCTGGGAAACAAAGCAAGACCCCATCTCTACAAATTTTTTTAATTAGCCAGGCATGGTGGCACACAGCTGTAGTCCCGGACACTGGGAAGGCTGAGGCTAGGGAATCCCTTGAGCCCAGAAGTTTGAGGTTGCAGAGTGAGACCCTGTCAAAAAAAAAAAAAAAAAAATGCCATTAACGGGGGCTACATTATTATTGCCCATTGACACACAAGGAAGCTTCAGCTCCAAGGTTAAGAGACTGGCATCATGTCACGCCCCTGATGGGCCTCTGCAATCTGCATCCATGTCAGACGCTGCTAAGCAATTATAGGACCATTTTCTGCTAAACTGGGCTTGGCTACAGAATCCTCAATAGGTGTCCCTGGAAGCCACTACCAATGAATCAGCGTTGGGTAGAAGATGTATTTTTAAACAATTTCTGCCTAGGCACGTAATGATCTCTTAGATCTTTTCCTGTTCTGACGTTCTTAGATCAGGCAGCTAAACATTTGGGCATCACCATCTGCTAATTCTGGGAGGGAGTGCTGGTAGCTGCTCAGTTTAGAAACAGCAGTCGAGGGCTCAAGCAGCTAGGACTCCGAGGGGGCCTAACTGGGAGTCCCACTGCCGGGGGAATGTGACAGCTAGTTACATAAGTGACAGATGAGCAATTTCTCCTTTTTAGTCATTTGACAGATGACAGGTTTCAGATTAAGGAGGCACTGAGGGAGGGCCAGGGCAACGCTGCTATTTTTGGACAGGTTTGCTGGCTTGTTGTTGTCAATTGTTGTTTTCAAGCATTGCCAACAAATAGAGATTAATGAAGACTCTGTCTTCTGCCACCCCTGAGGCAGGCCTGCCCTTGACTGTGGTTCCTGTGGCCCCATCCCCTTCCTCCAGAGAGCCTGGAGGCTCAGGGAGAGTCATCATATACTTTCTGCGACTGTGGCATAGGGTTGTGCCAGGAAAAACTGTCAGAGGATTTGTTGCTGCCTGACCACCCCTAAACCTGGTGCACCTCACCTGTGCTCCCGACCTTTGCCATCACACCTGCCCGAGGGAAGAGGATGACAAACGATCTTGTTGCTGTGGGCAAGCTACTTACTCTCTTGGAATGCTAGTTTCCCAACTGTAAAACGGGGGTGATAACACAAAGTCCACAGGGTTGCTATGAAGACTACAGATAATGTATGTTTGGCACTTGGAATACAGCAGCCAAGGGTCAGGGTCTTCACACACTCTTCCTCCTGGAAATCTCTGCCCAAGGCCACTCAATCAAGGAGGCAGAGCTCAGCTCTAGGAGAGATTTCTGCCCTAGCAGCATCACTGGGAGGCGGGCAGTGCTGAGGCCTTCCTATGCCTCTCCAGTCACACTCTGTGGGCTGCAGCTGCCAGGTCCATCCCACGCAGCCGAATCTGCCTCTCCTTGGTCTATCTGTTGGGCCTGCTCAGGGAGTAGCTGGCTGCAGACTGATGTCCTCTGTGCTCCTGCCTGCCCCACAACCCCAGGGTTCTACGTAGAGCACCCGCACAAGGAAGGGAGGGCTCCGCCAGAGCTGATGGCTCGCCTGTCTGCCCATCTGCCCTTCATTTGCTCTTGGCTAGCTGACTTCACTCTCCATGGCTGCAGAGCAGTCGAACAGGGCAGAATGCCAAAGATCTTCAGCTTCTCTGGAGGGTGTCTGTAATCTTTCTGTAGGTCCCACCTGCCCTGCATCAATGCAAGGTGCTATGGGGCCCCCAACCAGATCCACCAGGGCAGGGGTTCTCAGCCCTGGCTGTACCTTAGAATCACCTGGGGGGTCTTCAAAACATGCTGATACAGGGCCCCACCCTAGACCTACTCAGTCAGAATTGGCGCAAGGAAGCAGTGAGGCAGGCATGCTATTTTATTTTTAATTCCCCTATGTGACTCTAATCTGATCCAGGGTTGAGAAGCACTCACTGGAGCCTTGCTCCTCAAAATGTGGGTCCAAGGCCCAGCAGCATCAGAGCAGCTGGGAGCTTGTTAGAATCTCAGGCCCCATCTCAGATCTACACAATCAACATGTGCATTTTAGCAAGACCCGCAGGTGATTCATGCATCTATCAGCGTTTGAGAAGCATTGCGTAGGTGGATCCCCTGGAAAGTTTCATGAGGACAGGGACGTTTGTTTTGTTCACTGCTGTATTCAGTAATGTCTAGAACAGTGAGTGCTGGCGCATAGTAGGTGGGCAGGAAATATCTGCAGGGTTTTGAATGCGTACAAAAGAACACAAGAGTTAAGCCGAACAATCCATGTCCCCAGCTGAGCCCCCAAGGCTCGCCATTATCTGCCCATCACCCTCCCACCTTGAGGGATGGGGGTCGAAGGCAGGGGGGATCGGGAAGGAATGGAAGGCAGGTGTTTGAGTGGCAAACAGGGATTAGAGGGCTTGGCTCCCTCCCGGAAGTTACCTGACTCGGCCGTCCAATCACCGCTCTGTTTGTACCCTTGCAGGTACCCTGTGAGCCTGTCGTCGGACCTCGAGTGGCGACCCGACCGTTGCCAGGACGCCAGTGAGGTGCAGCGCGACCCGCGCGCGGGTTCGGCGCCACTGGCGGAGGACGTGCAGGTGGACCCGCGCAAGGACTCGCACAGCAGCTCCGAGCGCTTCCTAGAGCAGTCGCACTCGTCCATGGAGCGCGCCTTCGAGACCGACTACGGGCGCTCCTGCGACTACAAGGTGGGGTCGCCTTCCTACCTGGACAAGCTGCTGTGGCGCGACAACAAGCCACACCACTACTCGGAGCCCAAGCTCATCCTGGACCTGTCGCACTGGAAGCAGGCGGCCGGCGCGCCCCCTACGGCCACGGGGCTGGTAGACACGGGGGCGCGCGAGGACGAGCCGGCCAGCCTCTTCCTGGAGATCGCGCAGTGGGTCAAGAGCACGCAGGGCGGCCCCGAGCACGCTAGCCCGCCCGCCGAAGACCCCGAGCGCCGCTTGTCTGCCTCGCCCCCAGGCCGCCCGGCCCCGGTGGACGGCAGCGCCAGCCCCCAGTTCGACCTGGACGTGTTCATCTCCCGCGCCCTGAAGCTCTGCACCAAGCCCGAGGACCTGCCGGACAATAAACTGGGCGACCTCAATGGTGCGTGCATCCCCGAGCACCCTGGTGACCTCGTGCAGACCGAGGCCTTCTCCAAAGAAAGGTGGTGAGGGCGGAGGGGCCGCTCCAGGCCCCGCAGAGCAGGAGGCCCCCAGAGAAAGCCGGGGCTGGCAGGAGGCGGCCGCCCTTCCTGCCCCTCTCTGCTGCCTTGGGGTTAGCAGAACACGTGAAGGATCCGAGGAGCGAGAGGAATGTCCATTTCTTAAACTGCCTTAATAACTAGCCTTTAACCTCTGGGAGCGGGTTTGAACAGGACCCTGGCTTGGGGGTTGATCACTTTCCCAGCAAAGGGGAGACCACATGTGGTGCACAGGGAACAAACGGCCTTAGACAGCAGTCTGCGGGCCCCACCTGGGTGGCAGGATGCCGAGAAATCTTGCAGAGGTAGCTCCGAAACCATATGGCCCAACTAGCCTCAATTGACAGCTGAGGAAAGGCAATTAGGCCCAGAGACGCAGAGATACTCGCTTAAGATCACAGGCTTAGTGTGAGGCCAGTCTCCTGGCCCCCAGGCCAGGGTCTGTCCACTATAGAATGTCTTCCTCTACTGGGGTCGTTCTGGCTTTTTGCTTAGAAACTTGGTCTGAGATGTTTCTTCCCTGTCCATTACCGTTCGATGTTCTTTTATTCAGAGCAATGTTTCTTGTATTCTGAAACTAGAAACTGAACCAGTTTGTTTCTCCTAGTCACCAAGCATACTTTCCTCGCTCCCCGAGTACTTAAATGTTCTCATCTGTCGCACCCCTGTATTTGCCTCACCCCTGCATGGTCTGAAATCTTCGTTTCAGGTCAGAACAGCCTGGGGTCTGTGGGTAAAATCAGCCCTTCTCCCAGGCCTGTGCACACACCCCCTCAGTACTCCCTATGCACTTTCCTGACACGCAAAGACACAGCCCTCTTTCCCCAGTGGGGGTCCTACCCCAGTGAGGTTGAAGGCAGCAATTCCAAGAATCCCTCCAACCTCCCTGCCAGCACTCCTTCACCCCACAACCGGCCCCCCCAACTAACCACAGCGCCTCTCCAGACCTACCTCGGAACCTAATGTTCTCTGCACGAACTGCTCATTTGGAGGACAGCAGTGAGGTCCTGCCATAGAGCAAATGTGTTAGGAGAGAAGGTTTCACATGGGACCCACCATCCTTCATCAATACTTTCCAGAGTTTGATCATCCATTTAGCCTTGACAAACAGCAGACCCTACAGAAATGTGTTGGAGAGCACGTCATGACCTTGGGGTCAAGGAATCCAGAAAGGAAGATATGAAAGGAGGTGTGTCAACAGCGAGGGCTCTTAGGGGTCAGGCACCAGCATGGAGACCTCATGACAAAGGAAGGGACTCAAAGCAGCAATGCCCCTCATAGTGTAGGCTAAGGTGAGTTTGGTACATGCAAACCTGTGTGCTCACACAGAGAGCATGGGGTAATGGTGTGTAGACACAGGCCCTCTGCAGAAGCATGGGGTGGGGACACTGACAGCCCCTATGTGGTCCCCAGGAACATTCTACCATTTCTGCCACTGGTATTCAGCTCCTTCTCTTCCCCCAACACTCCCAAAGATAGCCACAGAAAGTCCAGCCAGTCTGTAGGTAGAGGATGCCCCCAGTTGGTCTTGGGCTGCATTCATCCTCACATCACAGCACCTTAAATCTAATCAGCAAACTATAATTTATACATTGAAACCTGCAACACATTAGAAACTTATATTTAAAGACAGAATTAATCACACTGACCAACTTTTAAATGGAAAATATGTAAATAGGAAGTGTTTCGGTTATTTTGTTTTTTCTTTAAGAAAAAGAAATGTACACAACTCCTCATGTGCCATTTTGTCCTCAGAGGGCGGCTTTACTTTTTTTGGTAAAGGAACAAGCTGCTGGCCTTGACCAGGAGTTCGTATATAACTGTTATTACAGAGGAATTGTTATAACTACTAATGTTTTTAAAAAAATCTATTAAACATTATTAAACTTGATCAGTTCAGGCCAAATAAAGTTTTATTGGAACACAGATTTATTTATGTATTATTCATTTATGTATTATCTGATCCTGTCTTTGAGAGTACTAAGAGCCTAGCTGGCTTTTCCCTGCGCCCATGAAGGTCACTGTATTTGAGGGTGGGGGAAGGACTGGGGAGGGGAGAATCTACAAAGATTGGTAATCAGGAGGTGATTCCAGAATCATCTGGTGAGGCCTGGCGTCCATATTGTGAATTTCAAACTATATCTTGGAGCTAATACCAAACCTTCTGACCAGGGCTGGTTCTCTCCTCTAGTCACGAAAGGTGCCAACATCATGAGATTGGGGGGAACCAACCACCTAAAAATACCCACCCGCGCTACCCCTCACAGATACCTGAGATCTCGTCCATCTGAAGTCAACCCCTTTGTAATATTAAACTGTTAGTCTTCTTTTGTAATTCAACAAATACAGCTGACCCTTAAACAATACAGGTCTTTTGGCTAAAAGAACTTTCTACTGTTGAAATGCACCTGAGCCAAGAGGAGCAGCCTGTTAAGCCAATTATCAGATTATTTCCAAAGTGTCTGCTGAGTGGCCATGCTGAGTGGATGCAGGTGAAGGGAGGCCAGAGCCAGGCCAGAGACTTGGTTGAAATTTTATATTGGAGAAGACTTGAAGCCCAATGTGAGGCCTGGGCTGCTAGAATGTAGGAAATGGAGTGTGGAGAGAGGGAATTGAGAAGCACAAACAGCAAACAGCACCAAAGAGGAAGGAGGACTGAAAAAGGAGGAAAGAGGGCACCCCAAAGGAAATAGTTCACAATCTCATCCAGCCACCTCTGATTCTAAGATGAAAACTTCTGTTAGGAGGGTCCTAGGTCTACCCTATGTGAATAACACAGGGATCAGCAAACTATGGCCTCCAGGCCAAGTGGTTGTATTGGAACAAAGCTACGCTCATTCATTTACATATTGTCTGATCTTGTCTTTATTTATTTTTATTTATTTATTTACTGAGATGGAATCTTGCTCTGTTGCCCAAGCTGGAGTGCAGTGGTACAATCTCAGCTCACTGCAACCTGCCTCCCAGGTTCAAGCGATTCTCCTGGCTCAGCCTCCCGAGTAGCTGGGATTACAGGCACCCCCCCAACAAGCCCAGCTAACTTTTGTATTTTTAATACAGATGTGGTTTTACCATGTTGGCCAGGCTGGTCTCGAACTCCTGACCTCAAGTGATCCGTCTACCTCGCCCTCCCAAAGTGCTGGGATTACAGGCATGAACCACTACACCAGGCCTCTGTCTTTACTTTAAATTGTAATATTTTATATCATGGATTTTTTGCAATAATATTTTTTAAATATTGCATTCAAATATTTATCTTGGTTACCGAGGTTTTTGGCACCCTTAAATTTTGTGCCCAAGGCAAGTGTGCTTCACTGGCCCTCAACCTAGTCTTAGCCCTCATCTATGGCTGCCTCCATCCTACAGAGTTGAGCAGTTGCAACAGAAACCTCATGGCCCACAAAGCCTGAAACATTTATTACCTGGCCCTCTCCAGAAAAAGTTTGCTGACCCCTTGTGTAAGATGCTAAGTGGCCTCCACGTCTTTGTGAATAAGTACACAACTTGCCTTGTCTTTTCTAGCCGCTGACATTCCAGTTCAGAAATGCCACATTTCCATGACATTTTCTAATTACACATCCTATTTTCATTACATGATTTTCTCATTACACATCCTCATTTACTTTCCATTCTTTAGGGAAATGTCTTCATTTGCTAGTGAGAAGTTTCTAAAAGTGTGGGAACCATCCTACTTGAGCCGAGGCTGAGGAGACATTATGCCAGAGGTTACTACCATGATTAGAAACCAGGCTTTTTGCTAGGATGGTTAGAACAGGCAAAAGCTCAACTTGAAAGCTGTGGTTCTCGATTGAACTAGTAAACTCCACATGGGGAGGGAAAATGTCTGATGTCCCCAACTGCTTGGTTATAAGTCAAACTGTAGCAAGGGTATGTCAAACAGCATCTTCTCTTCATTGAGACTGAATCACTGAGAAAGCCCAGAAATACCTGCCTGGGTAATAGTCCTATCTTCATTCATTATTCAATGAATATAAAAATTGACAGTAGATGGGCATTTACAGATCATCTAATCCAACCTCCTCATTTTGCTGATGAGTAGACTGACAGCAGCAAAGTAATTTGCCCAAAGCCACACAGTTAGTGGCAGAGCTAGAACAAGAGCCCAAATAGTCTTTCCAGGATAAACTCATCTCATTCAACCTAACTGGGATGCAGATGCTGCGATTGATACTTGGAGGAACAAAATCAGCCCTGAGGATGAGAACAGACAGACCACAAAGGCACGAACCAGGCCATCATAGGCCCCATGCTCTGCTCACCTCTTTGCCTGAGTGCTGGAGCCCTGAGCCTCTGGATGCCTGGAGCCCCAGGGCTGTCCTTAGTAATGGCTTTCTTCCCCTCCAGACAGTTCCTGCCTAGCTTGGGGCCTGATCTGTGTAGTAAGGAAACAAAGAAAAGAGAACAGGGCACTGGCTTAGTTTGATTTCCTTCAGCAGCAAACCGTGAGATATGGATTCAAGTGCAAGGCTGTGGGTGAGGAAACACTGAGAGGGCAGTGGGGAGGTGACAGGGAAGAGAAGGAAGCAGTAAATGGTGCAAGCTCCTGCTTGTGGGGAACTGTACCTGTGTCCTGGCAGGGAGCTCCAGGAGGCAGAGCACAAAATACACCTGCGAGACTTCCCGCTACAGCCAGGCCTGGGTTGAGGACTGCTCTCCTGGGATGCAACCTCCCCAGCACCTCTGGCCTACCCTGCACTGCAGCAGAATGGGCTCCAGTGGCTAGAAAAAGGCCAGAGGACCAGGCGCGGTGGCTCACGCCTGTAATCCCAACTCTTTGGGAAGCCGAGGTGGGTGGATCACCTGAGGTCAGGAGTTGGGAGACCAGCCTGGCTAACATGGCGAAACCCCGTCTCTACTAAAAATACAAAAAAATTAGCTGGGCATGGTGGCACATGCCTGTAATTCCAGCTACTCTAGAGGTTAAGGCAAGAGAATCACTTGAACTTGGGGGGCAGAGGTTGCAGTGAGCTGAGATGGCACCACTGCACTCCAGCCTGGACAACAGAGTGGAACTCTGTCTCGAAAAAAAAGAAAAAGGCCATAGGCAAAAGGCCACAGGTGCTGACAGATGGGAGTCGGGCTGGCACGCAGAGAAAGGTGAGGGCCAAATGGATATTGGTAGAGCACCAACAGGTGTCAACAGTGCGATTTAACAGGAAGCAGGTCCAGGACCCAGGCAGAGAACAGCTGCTTAGTGCTGGCAACACACTCCCTGCCCTGGCTTGGGTTTTCTCAACTCTTCCTGGCCCTCCCTTCTTCCCTATAAGGATAAAAACTGGCTTTCAGCGACTCATGGCTTTTCTTTTCAATCTCCCACACACCCCAAGTGTACCATCAGTTTCCTACCAATAGTCTCACTAATCAACTCTGGGATCAGCAATCCCAGCCATGTTTGAGAAGTGTTGGTGTCAAACCAGTGGGGTCTTTGTGTCAGAGCCTGCTAGTAGGCCTGGGGCTTAAGTGAGTTGTGTGCTCTTGCCTGACTTGAGGGCCATTTTGGTCCTTGAGGTGTGAGTTTCACCTCGTTCAATTACATTAAGAACTTCTCTAAGACCACTGAGAACCCTTCTAGATGTTGACACCTGAGATCTGAGAATTGAAGTTACTTAGTTTGCACTGATGTTCTCCCTTGCTCTGCACATTCTTGACTCACCAGTATCTGAACACTCCTATGCCTTGATGCCTGTTAGTGCCTAGTGGCACACGTAAGAGTGACAATGTGGCAGGGCTGAGTCCAATCCATAAAGAAACCAAGCACAACCCACCAGGGGGCTGAAACCATGGCTCAAGGCTCCATAACACAGTGCTCCCACCAGGCAGCTCTGCTGAACTCTGGGCCACACTCCATTTCATTAGTAGTGAATGGCTCCGTTTCCATCGGAAACCAAAAAGAGCCATCTCAGGGTTGGAGTGAGACCAGTCTCAAGACCCTTGCGATGGGCTCATGTTGGCCCTTCAGTGCACCTACCCAACATACAGGCTCTGTGGTAGAAAATAGGGAGCATAGGAATGACGCAAGCATGTGGCTGACAGCAAGACCGTGTCTTCAACAATTGCTTCATCCTGTCTCCCAGAACTGCTCACAGGTACATGAAAATGGTTTACATCTTCTCTCCTGTAATTCAAGGGCTCAATACTAAGGTAGAGTTTTAAACATTGAGAAATTCAGAAACAAGGACGCTGTGAGCCATACTGTGAGTTTTCCACTCCACTGATAGTGTCAAAATATGGCTGTGGGGTTGCAATGGCCATCAGAGTTTGGCCATCGTTGTCTGGAGTTGGTTCCCTAAAATCAGTACCTGAGATGGGCATTTGGGGGCCAGTGATTCACTGCCCAAATGCTCTAGGAAGTGGGGGATACAAGAGACCAACAGAGTATCAGCTTCCTGTATTTCCCCTTCCTAGACCAGGGGGATCTCAGCAGGCATGTGGTCCAGGCTACAGACCAGCTTCAGCCTGGTCCCACCAAGAGCTCTGGTGCCTGAATTGCACCATAGAGTGGGGCCACCTTGAGAAAAGAGGACAGCCTTTGGTGCCTCCATGTCATCCAGTCATGGCTGCCAGCTGGGGAGGGTGGGGCGAGGAAACAGAACTCATTCAGCCAAGAGCAACTCTAGAGGCAGCTAGGAGCCATTTAGCAGCCACTCCCTGCTGCAGGGGATCTGGGCAGGTACCACCTGCATTGCAGAGCACTGCACTAGGCACTATGGGGGATAAAGAGGTACGAGAAGGACCTGCCCCCAGAGGATTTTATCATTCAAGTGAGAAAATGGAGCAAATATATAAGGTTTCTGAGGTGCACCTAGGAGACCTTCAACGTTCCCCACCTGGTGAGCCCTCCACGGCCCATCATTATTGATTTCCTGCTGTTGACATTCCCAAAAGTTGCCTCTCCACCACTGCTCCCCACCTCAGAACGCTCAGCCCAGTGACTGTCTTGAGGATCCCCAAGACCACCTTAGGCTTCATGATTCACTAGAAGGACTCACAAGACAGAAAAGCGGTATACTCACGGTTATGATTTGTTACCATGAAAAGAGATCAGAATCAGCAAAGGGAAAAGGCACATGAGCAACCTCCAGGAGAAGCCACATCTAAGCCTCCAGGTGTCCTCTCCCAATAGAATTGCATGAAGATGTGCTTAATTCTCCCAGCAACAATGTGGGTAGTATTGTCAAACCAGAAAATGTCACCTGAGCCTTGGAGTCCAGGGTTTCTATGGGGATGGTCAAAGATAGCCATGCAGTGCCTATGTGACCTACTCAGTCTCCAGCCCCCAGAGGTCACATTGATACAGCATGGCCCAGGGACTCAGGCAAACACAAAAAACCACCCTTATCAGGCTGTCTATTCCAAGGGCTCAGAGGTTATCTCCCAGAGGCCAATCAAGAAACTGTCCTCCTAAACACAGGCCTTTCTTTGAAATGTGCAGGGTTTGAGCAAGCAGGGCCCACCAACTTAACCCTTTACTGCACAGTGACATTGAATATATTTGTGTCTTTTGCAATTCTGAAGTCATGTGACTTTATCTTATGTGAGCATTCTAGCAAAACTGAGGCAACACAGCTATTTGTAATAGAGATCTTATTTGATACACCTGCCTACATACTTTTAAGCATGTGTAGGATCATTAAAACATAACAATAGAAGCATGCATGCTGAGACAGAGCAGAACTAACACCTGAGATTCCATTTCTTATTAAATCATGGTCTGCTTATGAAAGCTGAACCTGTCAACAAATGTGCAAGCTAGCTCACTGCTCATTCTGTCAGCGTGGTTTTTACCACGGGGGCAATAGTGCTACATGCATGATGGGTTGCTGTGAAAAGCAATCATCTCCAGCCACCCCAGAGCTGCACTGTAATGTGAAACTGAGGGCTTTGGAGTTCTGAGGCCAAGGGAGCTCTGTGGCTGTGCAGTTGCCTGAGGAATGGTTGCACAAAGAAACACGGTTAAGAGATGAGGATGTTGGCCGGGTGCAGTGGCTCACGCCTGTAATCCCAGCACTTTGGGAGGCCAAGGCAGGCAGATTACTTGAGGTCAGGAGTATGAGACCAGCCTGGCCAACATAGTGAAACCCCGTCTCTACTAAAGATACAAAAATCAGCCAGGCGTGGTGGCCCATGCCTATAATCCCAGCTACTCAGGAGGCTGAGGCAGGAGAATCGCTTCAACCAGGGAGGCAGAGGTTGTAGTGAGCCGAGATCACACCACTGTACTCCAGCCTGGGTGAGAGTGAGACTCTGTCTCAGAAAAAAAAAAAAAAAAAAGAGATGAGGATGTCAACAGCCAGGCTGAGCCACGTGACAGCTCCAGACCTTGGAAGATTCCAAGAGACATGTGGAGCCAGGTTCCCGGGGGCTCTGGCGGTGGGAAGGAAGGAAAAGGTCAGACTCCTCCCATATAGGCTACCCCTGGGTATGATTAGAGGGTGTGATTTTATGTGTCAATTTGGCTGGGCCACCATGCCCAGCCAAACATTATTCTAAATATTTTTGTGAGGATGTTTTTGGATGAAATTAATAATTAAGTCAGTGAGACTTTATGTAAATCAGACTGCCCTATATAACACGAGTGGGCCCCTCCTAATCAGTGGAAGGCCTAAATAGAACAAAAAATGACCTCTCCCAAGCAAAAAGGAACTCTGCCTGCAGACAGCCTTCTGACTTAAACATCCAAGCACCATTGGCTCTTCCCTGGATCACCAACTGCTGGCCCACCCCAAAGACTTCAGACTTGCCAGCCTCCATAATTCCTTAAAATATAGTTCTTACTTAATTTTAAGGAATTCATTATAATTATTAGGAATATATATACACACAGAGAGAAGTATACTTAAGGAATTATATTTTAAGGAATATATATTTTAAGGAATCAATAAGATATGTGTGTACACCACATATACCCACTTATAAGTGGGAGCTGAACAATGAGAACACATGGACACAAGAGGGGAACAACACACACTGGGGCCTGTCAGGGGGTGGGTCAGGGGAGGGAGGGTATTAGGAAAAATAGCTAACACGTGTTCGGCTTAATACCTAGGTGATGGGTTGATAGGTGCAGCAAACCACCATGGCACACATTTACCTATGTAACAAACCTGTACCTCCTGCACATGTACCCTGGGACTTAAAATTTAAATTTAAAAAAAAGATATGTGTGTATATATTTGTGTGCATATACATATATATATACACACACACATATATATATATACACACATACATATATATATATATATACACACATATATCTTATTGATTCTGTTTCTCTGGAGAACCCTGACCAGGGGTTCCAGGACTTTACATGTCCTGTTCCATTTTAATTCCCATAACTGGAGAGATAGGTTATTATGCTGATTTTACAAACGAGGAACCTGAGGCACAGAGAAGTAATTTGTCCAAGGTCAGCAAACATAGGAGTTTGGAGCAAGGACAATAGAGTCAGACAGGCTGGACGAGAATACCAGCTCTACCAGTTACTAGCTGTGAGACCTGGGGCAAGTTACTGAACCTTTCTATGCCTCAGTTCCCTCATCGGTAAAATGGGGATAATAATGTTATCTATCTTATAGTATTACTATGAGAATTAAAGATGTTTAAATACGTAAAGCACTTGGACCAATATAGTATTAGGTATGTAGAAAACGCTTTGCAGCTGGCCCTTCTCATCCACAACCAACAATGGATCAAAAATATTTGGGAAAAAAAAACAATAAAACAATTAAAAAATTCAAATAAAAAATGCAGGCCAGGCACAGTGGCTCATCTGTAATTCCAGCACTTTGAAGGCTGAGGAGGGTGGATCACTTGAGCCTAGGAGTTTGAGACCAGCCTGGCCAACATGGCAAAACTCCATCTCTACAAAAAATACAACAATTAGCCAGGTGTGGTGGTGCACGGCTGTAGTCCCAACTACTCGGGAGGCTGAGGTGAGAGGATGGCTTGAGCCTGAGAGGCAGAGGTTAGTTACAGTGAGCCAAGGTTGCACCACTGCACTCCAGCCTGGGTGACAGAATGAGACCCTGTCTCATAAAAAACAAACAAAAACAAAACAACAACAACAACAAAAAAACTGGACTATCATAGCATTTCCACTGTATTAAATTATTATAAGTAGTCTAGATTTTATTTAAAGTATATGGAGGATATGCATAAGTTATAGGAGAAAACTAAGCCATTTTACATCAGTTACTTCAGCATCCTACATTTTGCTATTCTTGTAGGTTTTGGAGAAAAGGCCCTAAGGATACCAGGAATGACTGTGTAAGTGTTTGATAAATAATTAAAAGAAACAAGGACCAGGCGCAGTGGCTCACACCTATAATCCCAACACTTTGGGAGGCCAAGTCAGGTGGATTGCTTAAGCCCAGGAGTTCAAGACCATCCTGGGCAACATGGCAAAACCCCATCTCTACAAAAAATACAAAAATTAGCAGAGTTTGGTGGTGCACATGTGTGGTCCCAGCTACTTGGAAGGCTGAGGTGAGAGGATTGCTTGAGCCCAGGAGGCAGAGGTTGCAGTGAACTAAGATTGTGCCACTGCACTCCAGCCTGGGCAACAGAGCGAGACGCTTCTCAAAAAATAATAAAATAAAATGAACAAGATTATACCAATTGTAATTGGTGGATCCAGAATTCAAACTTAATAATGCTGACTATGTTATGCGATCTCTGGGGTTTTCACACTACATCAAACAATGTGGAAAATCCACTTATTACCCTCCCTTTTTTTAAAGGCAGACTCTTGCTCTGTCACCAAGTGGGGCCAGGTATAGTGACTCCCTGCAGCCCCAAACTCCTGGGCTCAAGCAATTCTCTTATCTCAGCCTCCCAAGTGGCTGTGACTACAGGCACCCACCACCACGCCCGGTTAATGTTTGTATTTTTTGTAGAGACACGGTCTTGCTATGTTGCCCGAGCTGGTCTTGAACTCCTGGCCTCAAGCAGCTCTCAGGCCTCAGCCTCCCTGAAGTGCTGCGATTACAGGCCTGAGCCACCACACCTGGTCCTACTTTCCCATTAAAAATAAAAATCAACTGAAAAGTACACTACACCCCACCTCTGACCCCACAGGGAAGGCCCCTGAATCCAGATTTGCCCTGTGGTGACCTTCCTCAATCACCCCTCCCACTCCCACCACAGTAAT
Organism: Nomascus leucogenys; assembly: GCF_006542625.1. NCBI lineage: Eukaryota > Metazoa > Chordata > Mammalia > Primates > Hylobatidae > Nomascus > Nomascus leucogenys. Next base: position 28,974,639 of record NC_044384.1, on the reverse strand, counting down.
TGGACCAGGGTGCACACCTGATCCAAGTTGAGCAAATAATAATCCCTCTCCTGGAAATTTAGATTTAAGGTACAGAGATGCTTGTCTGTCTTTGCTGTTGCTTAAACAGAGGACAAGAGCTCTAGGGAGTATGTAGACAAAACCTACAACCAGACCAGAGCTGAGAGAATCCAACTATAGGAGACTCATGAACGCCAGGTGGGAGGGGGAGATGTGGAGGGGCCTCAGAGGGCCAATTTCCTCCCTCACAGTTCTGCCTACGGCTGTGCTTTTGGCCGTTCTTGCATTACTATAAAGAAATACCTCCGCCGACCGGCTAGGTGGCTCAAGCCTGTAATCCCAGCACTTTAGGAGGCCGAGGCGGGTGGATCACCTGAGGTCAGGAGTTTGAGACTAGCCTGGCCAACATAGTGAAACCCCATCTCTACTAAAACAATACAAAAATTAGCCAGATATGGTGGTGGGTGCCTGTAATCCCAGCTACTCCGGAGGCTGACGCAGGAGAATTGCTTGAACCTCGGAGGTGGAGGTTGCAGTGAGCCGAGATCATGCCATTGCACTCCAACCTGGGTGACAAGAGCAAAATTCCATCTAAAAAAAAAAAAAAAAAACCTGACACTGGGTAATTTATAAAGAAAAGAGGTTTAATTGGCTCACAGTTCTGCAGGCTATATAAAACGCATGGTGCCAGCATCTGCTTCTGGGGTGGGCCTCAGGAAGCTTGCAATCATGGCAGAAAGCGAAAGGGAAGCAGACATCTCACATGGCAAGAGCAGGAGCACGAGAGTGAGGGAGGTGCCACACATTTTCAAGCAACCAGATCTCACATGAACTCACTTGTCACCAAGGGGTTGGTGCTAATTCATTCATGAGGGATCCGCCCCCATGATCCAAACGCTCCCACCAAGCCCTACCTGCAATAATGGGGATTACATTTCAACATGAGATTTGGAGGGGACAAACATCCAAATCACATCAGGCTGACCCTGCCTTGGCAGGGCAGAGATCAATCAATGATAAGAGATGTCTCTTTGGTTTAGCACATATGTAGGGTCTTTTTGACACCTTCTTGAGCAGATGTTCTCACTGGGAAAAGATATTTAAGGACCAAAGACACAAGGTTGTAGGTGTAATTAAACTTCCATAAGGATCTGTGAATAGGAAAGTTGATTCAGCCAACAAATGTCCCCTGACCATGGGAAGGAGACAAGCCACAGCTGTTTTTACCAACTGGCGCTCATTAAATTAATTACGTTACCACCAGACAGCTCATTCAACACACTTGAGGAGTTTTAATAAAATCAGGGATGTCTGAGCAGAAAGAGGCCATCTAGTGAATCCCACCAGTCACCCTAGAGAGAAGGTTGCAAGTTCACACAGCAAGCTGGTGGCTCCTGGCTCATAATCTAGTGCTCTTCCTTCTACAGAATGATACTTTATCTTGGGATTTGTGCATTCACTGGGGTTGGCTACTCAAAAATTCCAACAATTCTTTTCTCTTGTTTCTCTTCCTCCCTAGAGGCTGAAAAAGTTGCTTTCCTTGCCTTCCTGAGAGCAACTCACAGCCAGTGACCCAGTTCAACAAGATAGAAAAGGATGTTTCCTGAGAAGCTTCTCAATACTCAAGTTCAATGGGCCACATGAGAAGCAAACCTTTACCCTCTGCTTTTTGCTTTTAAATGTGGATGCAATGCTGGAACCTCAGCAGCCCCCTTGAGATCATGAGGCAATAGGACAAAGGACAAAAAGCCAAACAGACCGAAGGAGTGTAAAAGAGGAACAGAAAGAGCCCACAATGACAAAGTTAAGCTGCTGAATCAGCCCTAGAGCTGCCTACATTTCAGTTAAGAAAGCAATAAACATCCTTGTGATTAGGCCAATTCATCTTTGGTCACAAATTTTCCTTTGCTTACAGCTGAAGGCAACCCAGTGATTACAGGGTGAATTTGAAGGCACCTGGTTTCTCCACTATCTTGTTCTTGCTGCCCCTTTGCAATCTGGGATCCCTGCAGCTTGGTAGACTCTATATAGACTTGTCCTGTTCTCTAACACTTACAGTTAGTGAAATTTGTTACACACCTGGGACCACCTGGCTGCTCTTAGGGGCATATTTTGCCCAGTGTTATGTCTCTTATTGCAAAAAAGCTGGCTTTTTAAACAGCCAAATGAGCAAAGCTTTCAAATCACAGTGAGTGAGTGGGCTCTTACAGACACTACATACAGCCACAAGTTGCCTCTCACCTCCTCCTGCCACCCAGAGAAATTTTCTTGATTTATTGCATTTTTAACCCATATCTCTCTAGCCATCCATCTCTCCAGCCTGTATTTCGAGACGTTTACTGGATACTTAGCCCCTCTCAGGAACAATCCATTCCCCATTTTTCAAATCGTCCTCCTGACTTTAACATCTTCCTGTGTCTCCTACCTTTGCATTTTCTGGGGGAAGATAGATATTTAAACAGAGAAACTCCCATCTGCAAGCCCCATTTCCTCATGAATTTTAATCCTATTTCTCCTTCAGCATGAGGGGTGAGGAGTGGCTCTGGCAAAAGAGGAGAACGTGGGGACATGTTGTAGGCTCAGCCCAGAGGCCCACAAAACCACACACTCCCTGTCTCCTTCCCCTTCTCTGAGCCATACCCTCTCAGGGCAGTCATGGCTTAGAATTAACAACTGCACAAGATGAAGAATCTGAGACCTTTCTCTACCTGCTTCTCCCCTCACTGAAGTTGATTTGCCCTACCCTTTTGAAATCCTGGTTGCTAGAAGTTCTTGGTCTTCACTGTCCAATCCAGTAACCTGTGGCCACATGTGGCCACTGAGCACTTGAAATGTGATTAATCCAAACTGAGATGTGCTATTTAGGGAGAAAAAACACTTTTCCTCTACTGTGTTCTTGATTCTCTGGCTGGGGCCCTAGAAATTAAATTGACAAAAGATAGATTAACAAGAGAAAAACGAACAGTTATTAATAAGTCCAGCATGCATACACTCAGGAAAAACTAAGTGATTACTAACTCAAAAGGGTAGTTAGTACTTGAGGCTTATAGAGCATTTTAACAAAGAACAATAAAATTGTAGAAAAGAGACAAGACAAAGGAAAAAGGATAAAGGATTTAGGCTTTAGAAGTGGCAAGCTGTGAGAAGGTAAATATATAACAGGTGGAACTAACGGAAGAGAAAAGTTATTTTAAAGCCAGCTGCAGTGTTTCATGCCTTTAGTCCAGCACTTTGAGAGGCCAAGGTGGGTGGATCACTTGAGTCCAGGAGTTCAAGATCAGCCTGGGCAACATAGCGAAACTCTGTCTCTACTAAAAACACAAACATTAGCCAGGTGTGGTGGCATACACCTGTAGTCCCAGCTGCTTGAGAGGCTGACACAGGAGGATCACTTGAGCCCAGGAGGCAGAGGTTGCAGTGACCCAAGATTGCAGCACTCCAGCCTGGGCAACAGAGTAAGACCCCGTCTCAGAAAAAAAAAAAAGGTTAGTTTAGTAAGGTTGTTATGCAGAGTCCTCTTGTTGCTATTTCCGAGCTGATAAGAGTCTAAAGGTGTCCCTGTCTGTTTTTAGGAAAATGGGGGAGAGGGCAGGGAGTTGTTTTCAATCCTAGCATCTGCTGTTTCTCAATTGTCTTCAGCTCAAAATAATCCTTATGCCAAAGTGGCATATTTTAGGGTGGTGTATTCTGATCCCCTTTAGCTGCAAGTACAAAATAGACACCAAATTTCAAAGACTTAGCACACCCCCCAAAAATAAAATATCTCATTCATAATTTTTTATATTGATTACATGTTCAAATGATAATATTTTTTGATATATTAAATAAAATATATTAGAACTAACTTCCCCTGTCTCTTTTTAATGTGGCAGGCTAATACACAAATTTTAAATCGCCCATGTGGCACCTTTACAATGCTATTGGACAGCACAGTTCTAGAATGCTATGAGCTGACTACAGCTGTAATCCTTTTTCAATAATATTCCACTTCAGTGGGGTCTCTATCTTCTGAAACCAAAGGAGGGGCACTCATAGTTGAGCTCCAGGCCCCATGTATCTTTTGTGGGGCAGGCCTCCTTCAAATCAATCATAAAAGTGTTGGTCTCTTGTCATAAAGATTGTTTACAAACTCAAATAGCCCCAAACAACAACAAAAAAGTGGTGTTTTTTTTTGTTTTGAGACAGAGTCTCTCTCTGTTGCCCAAGCTGGAGTGCAATGGTGCAATCTCTGCTCACTACAACCTCTGCCTCCCAAGCTGAAGCAATTCTCTTGCCTCAGTCTCCCGAGTAGCTGAGATTACAGGAGCCCACCACCATCTCCAGCTAATTCTTATATTTTTAGTAGAGACGGGGTTTCACTATGTTGGCCAAGCTGGTTTCTAACTCCTGACCTCAAATGATCCGCCCGCCTCAGCCTCCCAAATTGCTGGGATTACAGGCATGAGCCACAGCGCTTGGCCAAAAGTGATGTTTATTCGACAGAATAGTATCTCTTGAAATTGGAGGGCAAGAGGCCAAACTGGGTCTCATAAGGAACTACCCTTAAGCCCCTGGGAAGCCAAGGTCAACGTTCTTTTCTCCACCTCCCTGTGCAAAGTGTTTTATTTTCTCATCTCTTGGCCCAAACGCTTTCATTTCACTTCAAGCCCTGAACCTATATGTCCTTCTGCTTCACCTAAGTTTAGCAGAATCAATCTCTGAAGTCACCAGGACAGAGTGGAGACTCAAGATGACCTGCTTACCAGATTACAGGTAATTTATTTTATCTCCAGTGGTGCCAGACGTTGCATTTTACATTTGAGTCCCATGACGCTAGGCTGTGATTTATTTATTAGACTTGACAATGACATCAGTCTGCCTTGTGCATGCAGAGGAAATTTTAGTCTGATTCTGAAAATGGAAGAAGCTGCTGCCAAGATGTTCACTGATTTAATGTTGGGGGAGGGGGTAAGCCTTTTCACTCTCATGAAACTTGCCTTTTGGCTTGTAAAATTAGGTGAAAAGAGAACACTCTTATGATAACTCATAATTATGAAGATTTGCATATATGGAGGATGGTGGAAATCAAACTTCATTCCTTAAATACCTAATGAGACTTGGTCAGATAGCCAGAGCTAAACCTCGTTCCTTTTCTTTTCTTTTTTTTTTTGAGATGGAGTCTCTCTCTGTCACCCAGGCTGGAGTGCAATGGCGTGATCTTGGCTCACTGCAACCTCTTCCTCCCAAGCTCAAGCAATCTCCTGCCTCAGCCTCCAGAGTAGCTGGGATTACAGGTGTGTGCCACCACGCCCAGCTAATTTTTTAGTAGAGACAGGGCTTTGCCATGTTGGCCAGGCTGGTCTCAAACTCCTGACCTCAAGTGATCTGCCCACCTCAGCCTCCCAAAGTGCCGAGATTACAGGTGTGAGCCACCACGGCCAGCTCAGGGCTAAACCTTTTATGAGAGTGGCAGATGTCTCCCCAAATGGAGTGATCAAAACTCTGCAGAGATGACCCCCAGACCCTCTTTCCCACTCTAATCTGTTCCCAGATGCCAACCTCTAGCCCTTCACAGCCACACCATTGAGATCACATAGCAATCACACTACCCAGAAGAAACAACGCATTTCACTAGCCTGAGTTCCTTCATCAGCTCAGCTAGATTTGGAACAGGTTGCAGAGAAAGGGATAGAGATAAGGCTGGTTTTGATGAAATGGGCAGGAAAAGCATGAGCCTGCAACAGAATCTCTTTCCAAGAAACAGAAACTAAAAAGCAAGTGGAAGAATCACTGACCACTTGGTAAAGGAGCTAGAAGTTAAACTGGACTGAGAATAAAGAAGTGAATTTCCAAAGGGAGAGTTGGGGAAAGGCCCTCTGGGATAACTTGGGGTTTTTTGTTGTTTTTGTTTTTCTAGATAGAGAATCTAAAATCCCTCTCAGGAGAGGGAAAGCCAGATCAGGCCAGGAGCAAGCCCCACTCTGGGGCAGAAACTTGCAGGAGGCTGAGAATAAGGCCTGGTGAAGATGGAGGAGGAGTCTGTACCTGTCCACAGCTTCATAACTTGTGCAAACACTGCAAGCATTTAGTCAACCCTCCCTGGGTTGGCCTATTCAGTAACCAGAAGCCCTTTAGTGGATCTTTCCTTAAAGGTGAAATCCGTGTTGATAATTTCTCCTTTTAAAAACTATATTGTTGACATTTTGGGCTGGATGATTAAACAAACAAACAAAAACCTACATTGCCATGTTTCCCAGACCTGATAACCTGAGAGGTAAGCCAGCCTTGTGGTATTGAGACCAATGTGGACAGTGTGTCTTTGCCTCTTCTCTAGACTGTGTTAAAAAAAAAATTAACTGGGAGGCCATTAGGCTTACATGGTTCTGGCACCTTGGGTTCCTACATAAACGAACAAAGGCCAGTGTCAGCAATAAAATGAAACTTAATCTTGATCAGTCAGAAACTGACAACTAACCTCTAACTGGGGGACTTGCCACCAGATCATACCCAAACAAGGCAAATACCTGCCTGCAGCCCATCAAATAATTCTTTGCCTCTGCTTTCAGCCTATAAAAGCCCTCTGCTCATGCTGCTAAAGCAGAGCCCTCTGAACCTCTCTTGGTTCTGAGTGCTGCCCAATTCATGAATCATCCTTTGCTCAAATAAATTCTGCTAAATTTAATCTGTCTAAAGTTTTTCTTTGAACTCCTGATGTTACAAGACTTTCAGCCCTAGCCAGTTTCTTCTCCAATAATTTCTAAAGTCACCAAGAGGCACCTTACCTGTGTACCAAAGAAGCCATCTTGGCCACCCCATGTCCCCCTTTCAGCTCAGGCTCAGAGAGAGGGCATGCTTGCAGTGGAGGCCACGGGGACCTGATGTTCACATGGCAGCTGCTGTGACTGCAGGAGCTGCAGGGGAGTAACTCAGAAGCCCTACTCAGAGCCCCTTCCTGTGGCGGCCTGAGGCTCGAAGTTCTGTAAAGACTGCCATTTTCCCTTTTCCTGCCTCCTCCTACTGCTTGAAGGCTTTCTTCCCCTAAACAAAGGCAGAGGGAGGGGCTTGGTCTCCTCAGGCAAATGGGCTCCTAGCAGGATCCCCCCCACCAGGCCCCAAGCAAGCCTAGACCTGCCTCCCTCTCCTGGGGCTCAGGCCAGGGTCCCTGCTGTGCAAGTGACAAACAGGTCACTTCTTGGCTTTTCTCTTCTAGAAAGAAACTCGACTTAAAAGAGGAAGGGCGGGTGAGCCCGCTACGGTTATAGGATTAGGCTCTGTGAAGCTGCTGTTAAAGTTTTATGAGCCCCAGCCTAGCTGTGAGAGTGATTATCCTGCAGCTCCCTGGCTGTTCTCTAGCCCCAACACGCAGCTCTGCTTCAGAAGGCAATGCAAGAATAAGGCAACGCAGGAATCCAGCCTCAATGGCCAGAGCAGATCTGAGCAGATTGCTGATAACACTCTGGCTGCTTGCCAGGGAAAACCTCCAAGTTGCTTTGTGTAATTTTTTCCCTCTACTCTTTTCACACCTCTCTGTGGTGGCCTCTGGCCAAAATCAATCACCTTAGGGTCTTTTCAAGGCTTGTTCTCTCACCAGGGTCAGCCCAGCCTGGAGGAGGCATTTCATTTGCATAGACCAGCAGGATGACAGATCTGCCATTAGTATTCATGATCTGGAATCCCAGGAATGGACTCTCTGGACATGTGGGAGTAGGCTGGGCTGACAGATCTAAATCAAGCTCTGAATTCTCTACTCTCAGAGCTCCCGCCCATCTTCTGTCAAATGGGTCACAGACCCACCGCAAATACTGGCCAGTGATCAGATGCTGCTGACTTGCCCAAGAGGGTCAGGCTTTCACCATTGGAATCAGTGGCAGGTTACTAACAAGAGGAAGGACCAAGGAGGGTTACCATGGAGATGTTTGCGTGTGCCGAGATAGAGATCAGAATCCAGGACCCTGCAGTGATTTCCATCTGAGAGAACTTGCTATAAGGTAACTATTAAATAGCTGTTTCCCTGAGTTCCCTAAAGTCATCCCAAGGAGGTGCCATGTTGCCAAGGGCCAGGCTGGAAACTTCCCAAGTCCCACCCCTCGGACCAAAGGTGAGAGAGATGGCAAGAAAGAGTTGGGAGACAGAAATGGTCTACTGTCCCCTCATCTCACCCTCCCCACAGTTAGCACCCGCCCACCAATGCAGGGCAGCCTTTGACCTTCCCTGGAAGGTCTGATGTCATTTTTAATGGTCTGTTTCCATCACTTGCCGCACTACAGGTTTGGGAACCAAACAAATGACAGGTTAATGGCAATCAGACTGGCATTCGGCAATGAACCCTCACTTGTCAGAGGCCTCAGTGTTAATAACCTTACTTCCAGTTCAGGGATGCTCTGCTAATAAGGTGAAGAGTGTGGATTGTTGTGTGTGAAGATTACAAAGCAGAAAGGTTTCTCACATGATCTATAAATTCACCCACGTAAACTAACTAAGACAAAGGCTAAATATGTTCACTTTGGGGGCTGAGATAATGCACAAAGGAAAACTGTGTTCTTCTAAGCTAAAACTAACTGCAGAAGTCCAGAGAAGGTGAGTGAGGTGTTCCACCAGGAAGGTGGGGGGCGGGGAAAGGATTCTCACTGCAGCCCTGAGAGCTGACAACGGTGCTGAAATCCAGGCTGCCACTGTCACTCCTCACATCATGACATCCCACTGAGAAACACCGCAGGACAAAGCAGCCCAGAGAGAAGTCACTCTAGATTTCCACCAGGAACACACTGCCCAACTGTGCATCACCTGTCCAGAGCTTCCTTGATCTTGTAATCCCTCCCACTGGCTCCCTTCTTCTGGAGTGTGGGAACAGGGGGGAAGCAGAGAAACAATGACAGCTGTTAAAGGAACCACTATAGCCACTTACCTTGGTGCTGCTGTTGTTCCTAACCAGCCTTGGGGAGGAGAGGAGCAAGTGCAAACTATGAAGAGAAGTTAGGCAATTTTAATCAGGGCTTTGAAATGCAAACTCCAACACACTGAGCAGAGGGGGTAATGGTTGGAAATCATAGGAGGAGGTGTATTATTTTTGGATACATCATAAAGCTAAGAAGATATTGAAAAATACCCACAGAACTAGTGTCAAGGGGGAGGGTCAGGGAGAGCGCCAAGTCTCAGGACAGGACAGAAAATGGCCTCTACTGTGCTGAGAGGGAAGTGAGAGCAGAACTGGAGACTCTGGGACTGTCTGCCTGCAAGGCAGATACCCAGAGGGTCCCTGGCCAGCACTCGTGAAGTCCACAGTGGACTGAAGGGAAGCAGGGGCTTGGTCTTCAGGTTGGGGGACACAGAATGGGAAGCTCAGGGTGACATCTGGTTGGGGCCAAGGAAAGGAGAGTGGACTCACTGTCCTGGAGAGTGGCTTCTGGGGAAGCAGACACATGGCATGGAAGGCTGCTATGGTCTCAATGTTGATGTCCTATATACAGTGAAATTCTAACCCCCAAGGTGATGGTGTTAGAAATGAGGTCTATGGGAGATGACTACATCATGGAGGCACAGCCCTCATAAATAAGATTACTGCCCTTATTAGAGAGGCCTGAGAGAGACCCCTGGCTCCTTCCACCATGTGAGGACACACTGAGAAGGCACTGTCTATCAGCCAGAAAGCAAGCCCTCACCAGATGCCAAATATGCCTTGATCTTGGACTTCCCAGCAAGCTGCCCAGTCTATGGAATTTTGTTATAGCAGCCCAGATGGACTAAGACAAAGGTTTGGAGTACGTGTGTATAGTAGCAAGATCACCAGTCCAGGAAATGGGAGATCCAGGTCTTAGTATCTGACCATGGTCCAGTCCTTCATCTCTCTGAGCCTTTGCCTGCCCACACATGTCAGTGGGGAGTGGGAACCCTGCCTCATCTGCATCTCATGATTGAGCTGATCCATTGGGATGGCAGGTCTAGAAGTGCAACGTATTACAAAGTCCTACACATATGTGCAGTCTGCAGGATTACTTCAAAAGGAGGAGTTAAGGTTCACATACACCTGGATGGCTGGCTGAAACTTACCCACTATGACTACTAGTATGCTTTGAGCATCATCAGTCTGACAGGGGCAAAGTTCCAAGCCAATTCTTCACTCAGGGGGGACTCTGATGCCCTCCATCTGCCACTTCTTGGAAGCTGTGAACCCCCAAATTGGATCAAATGCTGGGAGATGGAATTATCAGGAAGTGCAAGGACTAATAGGTTGGGGGAGGCAGGGAGAGGGGAAGGAGTTGAGGAGAATGTAGCCAGCAGCTGCTGCAAAGGCTGGAGGAGAGGATAATGAGATCAGCCTCCAGAGGAGCCAGCGGGAGGAGCAACCTGTCTTGTGTCTGCTGACCACGTGGTCCAGGCTGGAAGGGGCAGCGGTCGGTCCCCTCAGGCTGGCAACACAGACCAGACTTGCTTCTGAACCAAGTTAATCTCATCTCATCATTTCCCACCTGCCCAAATGGTCTACCCAGCTGAATTCTGAACTGCCGGCCTAATACATAGGTTCTACAGGATATGACTTGAGGACTGCAAAATGACCCCAAACATAAAAAACATCCCACCCACCCACCAAGGTGGGGAAGGAGTTTCCACTGTTAGAGACTCTTTCCCCTGGGAGATGCTTGTCACCTGTCAAAAGGTGCCCTTGGAAACCAGAGAAGATGCCCCCAAGAGTGATGGAGAGAGAGCAAGGAATGCAGCTTACCCTGAGAGTAAAGGGGCAGGGAAGGAGGCAATGGGGGAGGGAAGCAATAGGGGAGGATAAAAAAGGAAAAGCAGAGAAGGGGAGAAGGAGTGGGGACACCAAAGAGGTGGAGACTTATGTCTGGAACAGTGACATCATGCCTCCACTTACCTCATCTGACACAAGCTACCCAGGGGCTTGTTTTCCTATGAATTAGAATGTTACTCAATTTGATTTCTGTATACTTAACCCCATGAGCTATTTGTCCTAATGAGTGTCTCTAACAGCACACTCCCCACCAGCTTCCTAACTGACAATCCTGTTCCAGGAGCCAAGAATATATATGTATCTGGACACATGCAGAATGCAACCACCAAGTGGGACAACTGGAGATTCTGGGACAGAGAAAGATACCGAACCCTTGGGGTTATGCACCTGCAGGGGGAAGTCTGTGCTAGCCACCTCTCACTTCAGCACTCTCCAGAAGCACGGGCTCACCTCTTCCCTGCACAATTAGTTCAGAAACATCCACTCTTGTCTCCAACACCCTGACTTGTAGACTTGGCCCATGGAGCCAAACTTCCATCAGAATCAGGGAAGAAACTATAAGAGCAGGAACAGACTGAGTTAGGAGAAAAGGAGGCTGGATTTATAAAGATTGCATTCCGTGGCAGCCATGGTTTGAATCTGATCCTTGGGCCTCGTTGTTCCAGCTGACATGGACAATAAGAAATGAGGACATCTGAGCTGGGCGCAGTGGCTCACACCTGTAATCCCAGCACTTTTAGAGGCCAAGGCGGCAGATCATTTGAGGTCAGGAGTTTGAGACCAGCCTGGCCAACATGGTGAAACCCCGTCTCTACTAAAAATACAAAAATTAGCCAGGTGTGGTGGCACACGCCTGTAATCCCAGCTACTTGGGAGGCTGAGGCATGAAAATTGCTTGAACCTGGGAGCTGGAGGTTGCAATGAGCCGAGATCACACCACTGCACTCCAGCCTGGGAGACAGAGTGAGACTCTGTCTCAAAAAAAGAGAAATGAGGATATCTGGAGGCCAGGAGACAGCCGGCAATTCAGTAAGTGTCAGCCTGAAACTGTTCCCGTCACTCTAAAACTCAAGTCAGGCCACTCTATTCCTGTGCCTTTGTTTTCTGGCCTACAAAACCAGGACAATTAAAAATCACTTCAGTTATTTCCTCAATGAATGAATATGGAGTGAGGGTCTACTGTCCCCCAGGGCCTGGCTGGGGAAAGAGAGACAAATATTACAGCCATAGAGCAACTAAAGACAACTGCACCTTCTTTCCTGTTGAGGACTTCAGAGCCTGCACTGTGGGCAGCACTGTGACCTCAACACAGCCTCATGAGGGAGGCAGGTTCCAGAAGAGAACTCCGAGGGCAGGAGGTTCGGTGCTGTCTCTCTACAACTACACAGCTGGTCCACGGCTGGGCTGGGCTCCAACCCCAGGGTTGGAGGCCTTGGCTCAGAGGCTTGGGGGAAGCCTATGGCAGGGTGGGGGGAAGGCAGGGAGAGCCTTTTCTGCTGCAGTGCTTCTGCTTTGTTTCTCTTCCCCTCCAAACTCCCTTTTTTTCTTTCTCAGCTGATCAGAGCCTAAGGAGGCACCAATTGGCTAGTGGGACTCCAAGCGATGATGAAAACCCTGAACCCATGGATAAAGGGACAAAGGAAACTTGCTCCCTGGAACCAAGGACTTTGGGTGGGGAGAGTGGCCCACTATTTCAGGACACTCCTGGTAACTCCTGTAGATGGTCCTCCCCTAACAGACAAAGACAGGCAAAGCCGCAATGGCTGCTTCCACCTCATGAGTGTTAGAACAAATTCATTCATTCATTCATTCATCTGTTTTTGAGCCCTGCTATGTCAGGCACCCTGGGGGTATAGTGATGGAGAAAGCAAATAAGGTTCCTACCTGCAAGAAGCTTATGGTCTAGCGCAGTGCACCCCAACTTTTTTCACCTTGAGGTATACCTAGAAAATGATTAAACGTGTATCACCTATCAGAGTGACTGATGAGATCACTCTGGCTGGTGGGGACCAGCCCAGATCCTCCAGCTGACCCAGGACCCCACAACCCCTCCAGTCCCAAGGGCTGAGAGGATCAATATCATAGTAAGCCATGCACCCTGGCTAAGGACCTCCAGCTACATGGTTATAGGTGGGTTTCTGATTTGTAGCTACTGGGGCAGTCAAGATTAATGGAAAACAAGGGTACTATAACCTGGGAGTGTTAGACCTCAGAAGAATGAAACCGTGGTAGTTTTAAACCATGGCTGCAAATTCTTAACATCCCTCCCATGAAGAGATGGTCTCCATATCCCCACCCCTCCCATGAAGAGATGCTGTCCAAGTCCCCTCCGCTAAGTGGGCTTGTGACTGCTTTGACCAATAGAATACAGCAGAAGTGTGATGCTGTGTGATTTCCAAAGCTGGGTCATAAAAAAAACAGGCAGTTTCCACTTTGCTGACTGGAACCTGTGCTCTTGGAGAACTGAGCCTTTAGGTAAGAGGTTCCACTATCCTAAGACACCTCAGGAGAGACTATGCATACATGCTCTGGTTGACAATTCCAGCTAAGCCCACCCTTCAGACCCACACCAGATATGTAGGCAAAGAAGCTGCCTATGACTCCAGCTCTGTTCAAGTTTTCCCAGACACCATGGAGCAGACAAAGCCATTTCCACAAAACCCTATCTGAACTCCTGACCCACAGAATCCATGGCATAATAACATGGCTACTGTTTTATACCACTGGGCATTGAGACAGTTATGCAGCAGTAGAAGAACCAGGACAAAATCAAAGCCCTGGCTAAGGATGCTGGGCTGACCCTAGTTCACAAGGATGACTCTCCACTGCATGTTACCACAAGAGATGAGGGTAGTGGGAGAAAAAAGACAGCTCATAGGAAAGCAGCTTCCTCAACCTCAGTCTTCCTGGCAGTGGCAAAGTTAGCATACCCTCAGCAGGTCAAACTTCTAGTGGTCTACAGCCTGCTCCTGCAGCCTTTGCATGG